>NC_046306.1:44243961-44568917 GCF_004115265.2 Rhinolophus ferrumequinum
TTTATTCTGCGCTCCCGGCCGAGGTTCACCGGTCTGCAGACGGGGGCCGGGAAAGTCATGCCCAGGGTAGAGGGAGGGAGGTATATATGCGATTTTTGGGTTGGGGGTTGGCTGAGTGAGGTGGCAGATGAGCAGGCCCCCCCCAGAGCAGATCAGGTGCGAGTGGCTGTGTCCAGCGTTGCTTATTGCACCAGCAGTCTGCTGCCTTTTCTGGGAAATGCCAGGGGCCCCAGTTTCCGTCATGCGAGGAGGGGTCTGACTTGGCAGAGGGGTCTGACTTGGCTCCCGGCCGCTTTGACCATGCCCGTAGCTGACCTAACAGTAGGCACTTTTCTCAAACTTATTAATACCATGTTTCCCTGAAAATAAGACATAGCTGGACAATCAGCTTTAATGCATCTTTTGGAGCAAAAATTAATATAAGACCCAGTCTTATTTTACTATAATATAAGACCGGGTCTTATAATATAACACAATACCAGGTCTTACATTAATTTTTGCTCCAAAAGATGCGTTAGAGCTGATTGTCCAGCTAGGTCTTATTTTTGGGAAAACACAGTATTTCCCTGTTGCCACTCAGCAGCCTACCCATCTGTCTCCTTGTACCTGCCCCCAAAGAAAGGAGAGTCTGTGAGACGGATCCTTTCAGGGACTTTGCTTCATCTTTGTGATTACACCTTATGTCTCCCTGTTTCACCCCAAAATGTGGCTGGTCAGCCAATGACGGGTAAGATTCCCCATGGAGGGAACAACCCAAGCCAGGCGGAGCTGCATGGGGACCAACAGGACAACCCACGGAGTTGATAGAGGTGAGCACAGCCCACCACCTTCCCCTGTCTAAGGAGAGCCTCTGCCTCTGTGGCTGCATTCCTTCCCACAGCCTGCAGGGGAAGAGATTCAATGATGTGCTCTCCATCTATTCATATGCATAAAGGTTTTGTCCCTTGGGGAAGTACATACATCCTGAGACTTATGGTTCAGCTGCCTGCAGGCAAGGGTGATTGGCTTGAATCAGTTTCCTATTATAATGTATGGGATTCACAGATCTTGAGATTGACAAGCTTTATCTCCTTTACTTCCACGCCTAACTAATAAAAGCCATGCATTGGCCCGGGGCTCAGTCCTTGAGGCCAGAGTCCCTTGGCCCTACTTGCACTCTATTCTTGTTTACTGTCTTTTCTTAACCCTGCGCCACCCTCGTCACTCCCCACAACCCTCGTTGCGTGGGACGCCACGTCTCCCCACCAATATTGGTGCATGAAAGCTACCATTTTGTCTGTCGACCAAAGGCTCAACGCATGTACAATGGTAAAAAGTGGGAATTTCAAACTCACTGGGTTGTTATTTGGTCCAAACCAGAGTCTCTTTTCTATATTAAACCAACAATTGTTGGATTTCCAGTTATGTTTTTCTTCTTCAGAAGCTGATTGTTGGGCTTCTCTGGACAGTTTTTCTAAGTTATCAGCTGGAGAAGCTTCTCTCTGGACCATGACAGAGGTCTGATCACTAATGACGATTTAAGGGCAGCATTTTTAGCAGAAATGTCAGACAGGTGATTCCCTTTGGCTTCTAGGGAGTCAAGTTTAGAATGCCCTGGAATCTTAAGAATGGCTAAAGCACCAGGTAAAAGTATAGCATCCGATAATTTCTGTACGTATGGACCATTCTTAATTTTATCTCTATTGGAGGTAAGGAAAACACATTGTTTCCACAGCATTCCAAAGTCATGGGTCACCCCAAAGGTGTATCTGCTGTTGGTATGTTGTGGAAAAGCGGCGAGGACCGAGAGACTCAAGCGGCACGCAGAGATCAGGGAGAACACAACTTTATTACGCCGGGGGGCTCAGCAGAATTATTCCAAAGACTGAGCACTTCCCGGGGTCGGGGGTTTTGTTTTATAGGGTTAGGCCTCCGGGTTGGGGGGATTCGCGCTATTGCTATTGTGACGCTAGGGATTGGTTAAATCTGGCCGGGGTGCGGGGATGTCCGTCCCTAGCAGCTGCGTTTCTTCAACATTGTTTTGATGGGGAGGTCTCTAAGCTTAGTGCCTGCAGGAGACAGCTCCAACAGGGGATGGAGGGAGACAGCTCCGATAAGGGGATGGAGGGAGACAGCTCCAACAAGGGGATGGTGCGAGATAGCTCCGATAAGGGGATGGAGCTCTTAGCGGGGGTTTGCCGGGGAAAAAACCGTCCCGACAGGTATAGTGTTGACAGCTTTACCCTTTGCTAAAATGCAAGCTCGAGTGAGGGTGTAAGAGACTGTTAGCATGAGAACTGCTATCTTTAGGTCAGGGTTAACAGCCCCTAGCCTGAAACAACATAATTATAAAATTCCAGGATGTGGGCAGTTGCAGCATGGAGACTAGAAGTTCTGTAGCTTATCTTATACTCCTGGTCTCCTTGTCCTGTAGTAAATCTTATACTCTTTGAAGCTATGCAAGTCCTGTAAGTTTATCTAGTACTCTCAGAAGCTATGGAAAGCCTTGAAAATGCTATATAACCCTTTGGCTTTAAGTGTTTGGGGTCCTTGTTAAAACCCGCTGCGTCGGGCAGAGACTCGGACCCCAGCCGGCTGGAAATAAACCTCGCTGTGTGACTTGCATTATTGTGCGGCTTCTCTGTCTGTCTGAGGGGGACAATTCCGGACCTTAACATTTGGGGGCTCACCCGGGACGCCCCCTCTCAGGGGAACAGACAACCCCCGATACCGAGGTTTACATAGGGAACCGCGGAAGGAGGTTTGGCCACCTCCAATAGGGGAGGACTGAAACAGGTCTCTGCCCGGTCCCAGTTGAGAATTCTCACGGGAAGGAAAGTGCGGGTTACGACCCTGGAGGCTCCGTTACTTGAAGTCGTGGGAGACGTCCCTGACGAGAAGGTGGCCCAGCGACGTCCGCAGTGGACGCCGTTTGGACGGGCCCTGGGTAAGGATCTTGAGCGTGGTGAGACTGGTGTGATTGAAACGGCGCCTGTGGATGTGGTGTGGTTGACCGGCCGGTGGGTGTTGAAGAGTCCCGTGCGAAGTTGTGTATTTGCTGGCACTGTGTCTTTTGTCCTTTCTTTTGTCTTTTTTTTGGTTTCTCTTTGTGACAATTATGGGACAGGTTCAGGTGACACCTAAGACCCTGCTCCTGAACCACTTTCCTGAAATCCGCGCCAAGGCTCGTAATCATGGTGTGGAAGTGAAGAAAGGTAAGTTTGATACATTCTGCTCTGCAGAATGGCCTACTTTTAATGTGGGCTGGCCCCCCCAGGGAACTTTTTCCCTAGACATTATTAAGAAGGTCCGAGATATTATTAATCGGCGCCATCCAGACCAATATCCCTATATTTTGATGTGGCAAGCCTTAGTAGAGAGTCCTCCCTCCTGGCTTAAGCCCTTTATCCCCGACAAGCCAGAAGATCCCCCCTCCCCCTTAAAGTCCTGACCGTTTCGGGACCCTCCCGCCAGCCGGCGGTGCCCACGGCCGGCCCGAAACCCCCGGAGAAGCCGACCCACGGACCCATCCTTCAGGAGGGGTCAGACATATACCCCTCCCTGATAGACCTAGATCTGGAAGAGACCCCCCCTCCTTACGCGCCGGTGGCGCCGCTCCAGCCGCGGCACGCGCGCCCAGCCCGGTGGCGCCGCTCCTGCCTGAGGCTGCCGCCCCTCTCGAGCTGCCTCACTCTACCGCCTCCCCGATGGCTCCCCCTCCCCCGGGTTCCCCTGCCCCAGCTCAAGGGCCAGCGAGGGGATTGAGGCCTCGTAGACGCCGGGAAGAGACCCCAGAGGAGGAACCGTCCTCCTCCACCTCCGCTGGGGCACCGATTCTCCCCGTGAGAGCACTAGGAGGGACTGGTCCAGATGGGGAGCGAGCACACCAGTATTGGCCCTTTTCTAGCAGTGATCTGTACAACTGGAAGGCTCAAAACCCTCCTTTTTCTGAGGACCCGAAAGGCCTAACTGACCTGTTCGAGTCTGTCATGCACACACACAGTCCCACTTGGGATGATTGCCAGCAGCTTCTTAAGACCTTATTCACCACCGAGGAGCACGAGCGAATCCTCACCGAGGCCAGAAAGAATGTCCCCGGCAACAACGGGCGGCCGACGACCTTGCCGAACCTGATCGACGAGCGCTTTCCCCTGAATAGACCGGATTGGGACTTTGGGAACGCAGAAGGTAGGGAGCGTCTCTGAGTCTACCGCCAGACTCTTATGGCAGGTCTCCGAGCGGCGGCACGCCGCCCCACCAATTTGGCCAAGGTAAAAGCTATAATGCAAGGGGAAAATGAAAGCCCGGCTGTGTTTTTAGAACGCCTCTATGATTCTTATAGACAGTACACCCCGTTGGACCCCCTGGAAGAGGAAAATCAGTCGGCTGTAATTATGTCCTTTATAAACCAGGCTGCCCCAGATATTAGGAAAAAATTGTACAAACAGGAGGGACTGGGAGAAATGTCCATTCGGGATTTAATAAAAGTAGCGGAGAGAGTCTTCAACACTCGAGAGACTCCCGAAGAAAGGGAGGATAGAATTAGAAAAGAAAATCAGGAATTACAGGAACGAATCAGGAAGGAAGACAGAGAGCATCAGAGCAGGGAGAACAGGAGGCAGCAGAGGGAGATGGCTAAGATCTTGTTGGCAGGCGTGCAAAGCACAGTCAGGGTGGGACCGAGTCCGGCCGGACCAGCCCGACCGTGGAGAACGCGGCCCCGACTGGATAGCGGACAGTGTGCAAACTGCAAAGAGTATGGACATTGGAAGAGGGAGTGCCCCAAGCGCCAGGGCCAAACAGGGCAAGACGCATGGGTCCTGCTGGCGAGGATGGAGAGTGACTAGGGGAGATGGGACTCGGATCCCCTCCCCGAGTCTTGGGTAACTGCGTATGTGGAGAGGAAGCCAGTAGGATTCATGGTAGACACAGGAACCCAGTACTCAGTTTTGAATAAGCCTACAGAGCCCTTATCTCAGAAAACCAGTTTGGTGCAAGGGGCAACTGGGTCCAAGGCTTATCGGTGGACTAGTAGGCGCCAAGTGGACTTAGGCCACCACCAAGTGACCCACTCCTTCCTAGTTATCCCTGAATGCCCTGCCCCCTTATTGGGGCGCGATCTCCTGACTAAGATCAGGGCTCAGATCCATTTTGAGCCGGATGGCATTAAGGTATTGGATGGCCAAGGACAGTCCCTCCACATTTTGACCCTGTCTCTTGTGGATGAACATCGCCTGTTTGCCCTGCAGGACAACCCCTACAACCCTCCCTCTACAGAATGGCCCCGTGATATGGATTATTGGCTTAAAACGTACCCTCAGGCGTGGGCGGAAATAGCGGGTGTGGGCCGGGCGGCCCGCCGAGCACCAGTAGTGGTCGAACTTAAAGCCTCGGCCCAGCCTATCCGGATCCGCCAGTACCCCATGTCTGCAGAGGCGCGGAAAGGGATTGCCCCGCACATTAACCGTTTACTGAAAGCTGGAATACTGAAACCTTGCCATTCTGCCTGGAACACCCCACTTCTCCCCATTAAGAAACCGGGGGGAAAAGATTATACGCCAGTCCAGGACTTGAGGGAAGTGAATAAGAGGGTTGAAGACATCCACCCCACGGTCCCCAACCCTTATACCTTACTAAGTCACTTGCCCCCTTCACATGTCTGGAATACTACCTTAGACCTAAAGGATGCTTTTTTTAGCATAGCCCTGGCACCCAGCAGCCAACACATTTTTGCCTTCGAATGGAATGATGGCAATACGGGAACCCCCGGGCAGCTGACCTGGACTAGACTACCGCAAGGCTTCAAAAACTCTCCAACTCTGTTTCATGAAGCCCTAAATCAGGATTTGGACTCGTTTCGCCAGAGCCATAATTCAGTTACGCTCCTGCAGTACGTAGATGACTTGCTTCTGGAGGCCCCCTCCGAAGCCAAATGCCGACAGGCCACTGGAGACCTCCTCCAGGAGCTGGGGCAGTTGGGCTATCGGGCCAGTGCAAAGAAGGCTCAAATATGCAGGCAAACAGTCACCTACCTGGGGTATAAGCTGAAAGAAGGAACCAGATGGCTGACAGAGGCCATGAAAGAGACTATTCTTAGACTTCCAGTCCCGACCTCAGCACGAGAGGACGACAGGCTACTGCCGGCTGTGGATTTTGGGGTATGCTGAAATAGCAAAACCTCTGTATGAGGCAACCAAGGATAAGGTCTCTTGGGTCTGGGGGTCAGACCAACAGAAGGCCTACGATGAACTCAAGGTCGCTCTCCTAAGAGCCCCGGCTCTGGCATTGCCAGACCCCCTGAAGCCCTTCACTCTCTTTGTTGATGAGAGGAGGGGAATAGCGAAAGGGGTGCTAATGCAGCGTCTGGGGCCCTGGAAACATCCGGTTGCCTATTTATCCAAGAAGCTAGATCCAGTTGCAGCAGGATGGCCCCCGTGCTTAAGGATCATTGCGGCAGTAGCCCTAATGGTGAAGGATGCTGATAAACTCACTTTTGGGCAACATCTGAAGGTAGTGACCCCCCATGCGATCGAGGGGGTCCTGAAATATCCCCCTGGTAGGTGGATGACTAATGCCCGACTAACCCATTACCAAGGACTCTTGCTAGATGCACCCCGGATCATCTTCGCTGAACCCACCACTCTGAATCCAGCCACCCTGCTGCCGACCCCGGATCTGAGAGCTCCCCTGCATGATTGCCAAGAGATCATGGCAGAAGTCACCCAGGTGCGCCCCGACTTCCAGGACACCGCACTACCCAACAGTGAGTTGGTATGGTACACTGATGGAAGCAGCTTCGTTATAGATGGTGTGCGGAGGGCAGGCGCAGCGGTGATAGACCAAGGGGGAAACATCATTTGGAGTGCCTCGCTTTCCCCGGGGACATCAGCACAGAAGGCCGAACTGATCGCGCTGGCGGAGGCGCTGGAACGGGCCAAAGGGAGACAAGTGACTGTCTACACCGATAGCCGCTACGCCTTTGGCACTGTCCATGTGCATGGCGCTATCTACCGGGAAAGAGGCTTTGTTACAGCGGAAGGAAAGACTCTGCGCAATCTTCCTGAGGTACGAAGACTGCTGATGGCTGTGCAAATGCCCCGGGCAGTCGCAGTTGTCCACATCCCTGGGCACCAGTCTGCCCAGACCCCGGAAGCTGAAGGAAACCGGCGAGCGGATGAAGCCGCCAAGGCAGTGGCAGTAGCTTCATCAGCTTTAGCACTCACCCTGCCCACACCTGAGCTCCCTCGCCTGCCCCCGTGACCTGACTACACTCCAGAAGACCTGCGATGGATCCAGAACCACCACTGCCCGGAATCTGATCAGCAGGGGTGGCATCGGGATACAGAAGGAAGATTGATACTGCCGGCACAGCTAGGACTGTTTCTTCTCTCCAACCTGCATCAAGCTACCCACTTAGGAAAAAAGAAGTTGCTGACAATTCTCGAGTCCGCCCGCCTCTGGTTTCCCCGACAAGCGGCTCAGATTCAAGAGATTGTAGATCAGTGCATTGGGTGCCAGGCTATGAGACCCAGTAGAAAAGGACCCCAACATACAGGTATGAGGGTACGGGGAAGAGCGCCGGGACGGAGTTGGGAAGTGGACTTTACTGAGGTAAAGCCTGGGAGGTATGGGTATAAGTACTTGCTAGTAATGGTTGACACTTTCAGGCTGGGTGGAAGCCTTCCCCACGAAACGGGAGACTGCCCAAGTGGTTGCTAAGGCATTACTAGAAGAAATTATTCCCAGATATGGGGTTCCTGAGGTTTTAGGCTCCGATAACGGCCCAGCTTTCATCAGTAACGTCCTACAGGGACTAGCCCGAGCGATAGGGATCAATTGGAAGTTACATTGTAAATATAATCCCCAGAGCTCAGGGCAGGTAGAGAGAATGAATCGGACTCTAAAGGAGACCTTGTCCAAACTAGCCATCGAGACTGGCGGGGACTGGGTGACCCTCTTACCCTATGCCATCTTCCGGGTCCGGAACTCACCATATGTACATGGTTTGACACCTTTCGAAATTCTGTATGGGGCACCACCCATTATTGTTCGTACTCTACCAGATCATGACCCCAATGTGGCCCCAAGTTATCTGGCCAGTTTAAAGGCCCTGCAAGGGGTCCAACATGAGATATGGCCCCTAGTGAGTTCCCTGTATGAAATTAAGGACGCCCCGAACCCGGAACACGGCATCGTTCCAGGGGATTGGGTATGGGTAAGGAGACACAGGTCCCGGACACTGGAGGAAAGATGGAAAGGTCCTTATGTGGTTATTCTGGTTACCCCCACTGCCTTAAAGGTTGACGGCATTGGGCCTTGGGTCCATCACTCTCACGTGCGCCGAGCCAGCCAGCTGGAGAAGACGCAAGCTAAGGAGTGGATCGTACGGCGACACCCTGATAACCCTCTGAAGCTGCAGCTCTCCCGACCTCGGGGAAGCGTCAAGCCCCCTGCCTCAGCTAACGATGGAATGGCTGCTAGCCCTAACTCTGCTCAACATCTGGGAGAAGAGCCACGCGGGGATTAACCCACACCAACCCCATAAGCTAACATGGACCCTAACAGATGGACAGACCCAAACAACCCTTAATAGCACCACACATACTGCCCCCGTCAATACGTGGTGGCCAGACTTGTTTTTCGACCTGCATGACATTTTCGGCACTAAACGTGGACGGCAGTATGACCACTCAGTCAGGTCCAAGCGGGCTGTAATTGACATCTCTCAAGGACATAGTGCACAAGGGTTTTGGGCCTGCCCAGGGAACCTAAGAAAAAATTGGAAAACCTGTGGCGGCCCAGACCGCTACTATTGTGGTAGTTGGAGTTGTGTCACCTCCTATGACGGGCCCCGACAGTGGGACGTTGGGAACAGGGATCTAGTTAAATTCTCCTTTAGGGACCCCCACAACCGGGTGCCCCAGGTACGTGTCCAGTTTAACCAAGACGTGGCACGAAGAGAGTGTGGTTGGTTATCAGGATTAACTTGGGGGTTCCAATTAGATATAGGCCGTTGGGCATGGATAGGCCCCCACCCCGGCGGTCTCCTAACTATTCGACTATCGGTCTAAATGATCAGCACTCAGGTGGGTCCAAATAAGGTGCTGGCCCCTCTCGTCCCTACCAAGAACCCAGGTATATCAAGAGATAAAAACACAGCAGGAGGGACTGCGGGAACCCAGCCAAAGACCTCTGTAACTCCTTCGACACCTGCTACGCAGACAACCGAAGACTCATTGCGGAAACTGGTGCGCACTGTATACGAGACCCTTAATGCCACCAGTCCTAACCTCACAACCTCCTGTTGGCTGTGCTATGATGTAAAGCCCCCGTTCTATGAGGCAATAGGACTTAATGCCACTTACAACGCCTCTAACGATAAGAACGCTTCTCAGTGTTCATGGGGAAATCGTAAAATTGGCTTAACCATGTAACTAGTGAGCGGCAATGGGACCTGTCTAGGAAAGGTGCCCCAGGCTAAACAAAGTTTATGTGCCTCCATAGACAGCTCCCCTAGTTGGAAAAGTGACACTAAGTGGTTAATCCCCAGAACTGATGGATGGTGGATATGTTCAAAGACTGGCCTCACCCCGTGCCTATCTACCTCGGTCTTTAATGCCGCCAATGAATTCTGTGTCCTAGTAACTGTGCTGCCCCGCATCCTCTATCACCCTGAGGAGAGTATGTATTCGCATTGGGATAGTGACACAAGTATGAGAAGTAAAAGAGAGCCCATCACTGCACTAACCATTGCCACCCTGTTCAGTTTGGGAATAGCCGGAGCCGGGACCGGCATAGCTTCCCTGGCTAGTCAACAATCAGGCATAACCTCCCTAAGGGCAGCCATAGATGAGGACAAAGAAAGATTGGAAACCTCGATTAGTCATTTAGAGAAGTCGCTCACCTCTCTATCCGAGGTAGTACTCCAGAATAAAAGAGGACTTGATTTGTTGTTCCTCCAACAAGGGGGACTGTGTGCCGCGCTGGGGGAGGAATGTTGTTTTTATGCTGACCATACTGGTGTGGTAAAAGAATCCATGGCAAAGGTGAGAGAAGGGTTAGCTAAGAGAAAACGGGAAAGGGAAGCTCAGGAGAACTGGTTTGAGGCTTGGTTTAACAGATCCCTCTGGCTCACCACCTTAGTATCTACCTTAGTGGGCCCAATTATCTTGCTTGTGCTTATTCTAACCTTGGGCACTTGCATATTAAACAAGCTTATTAATTTTGTAAAAGATCGTGTTAATACCGTCCAGCTCATGGTCCTAAGACAACAGTATGAGACAGTGCCCACCCGTGAGGACCTCTACGGCTGGCCCGTACATGAGCAAGATTCCTCATTATGAACAACACACAGGGGAGAAATATAAGAGACTGTTAGCATGAGAACTGCTATCTTTAGGTCAGGGTTAACAGCCCCTAGCCTGAAACAACATAATTATAAAATTCCAGGATGTGGGCAGTTGCAGCATGGAGACTAGAAGTCCTGTAGCTTATCTTATACTCCTGGTCTCCTTGTCCTGTAGTAAATCTTATACTCTTTGAAGCTATGTAAGTCCTGTAAGTTTATCTAGTACTCTCAGAAACTATGGAAAGCCTTGAAAATGCTATATAACCCCTTGGCTTTAAGTGTTTGGGGTCCTTGTTAAAACCCGCTGCGTCGGGCAGAGACTCGGACCCCAGCTGGCTGGAAATAAACCTCGCTGTGTGACTTGCATTATTGTGCGGGTTCTCTGTCTGTCTGAGGGGGACAATTCCGGACCTTACCAAGGGCATATGATTCAGCCTGCTGTGCTGAAGTGGCCAGGGGCAAAGGTGCTGCCCAATGACTTCAGGAGTTACAACAGCATAACCAGCACAGCACTTACCATTGTCGTTTCTTACTATAAGACAGGATCTTATATAATATAAGACCGGGTCTTATATTAATTTTTGCTCCAAAAGACACGTTAGAGCTGATGGTCTGGCTAGGTCTTATTTTCGGGGAAACACGGTATTTAGCCCATCGACAAAGAATTAAAAACTGTCCAGGTGTGGTCTGCATCCGAAGAAGACCTGAATGTTCCTTAAAAATGCCTGGAATCTTTCATAATAGTCATTAACAGATTCTTTGTGAGCAATCCTGAGTTTTGCTCCTTCCTCTAATAAACTTCTATCTTCCTTTTTGCCTCATGAAGCCGAAGAATGGACACACAGACCAAGGAGAGGCAAAAAGTTGTAAAAGATAGTTTATTAGAGGCAGGAGAAGAGATTGCATCTCCCGAGTGGGAGGGGTCCCGAATGGGGGTGCCCAGTGACTGAGGCAAAACTCTTACTTTTATACCTTCCCTTGCCTGCTTAGGGAAGGGGGCTGGGCCTTCTAATGGAATTCATCTATCAGGTTTGTCCTGTTTCCTCATCCTGAAGGGATTAAGGAACCAACCCATTCCTATCTATCAGATCTGCTCCTCTGTCCAGCCAGAAGGGATTTGAGATTATCTATTAACCTCAAGGCATATTCCCATGTCTCTGTCCTGGAGTGAAGGAGATATTCCAGGACCTGGAGTTTCAGGATATGGCTGCTTTTTTGTTTATTCCACCACGGACCCCCCACCCCCACCACCCCCACCCCCGTTTACCTAGCAACATGCTAACCAATCTGTCTCACTCTGTGGTAACTTCGGGGAAGGGATATGAATAAAGGGGGGAGCCATGTTAGGCTCTTCTCCCTTTTTCCACATGGGCGGGCAGTGGGCAGTCTGGTGGCAAGTGTGCTTGTACTCCTTGGTGGTTCCGTTTCTTTTTCTTTTCCTAAATAAACCATTTTCTTTTGGTGGATTACCTGGAGAATTATTTGGCCAGTCAACATTATTGTCACCCAACATGGGGCTCAGAGAGGAATGGAACTCTGATGGCTTCTGACTGGTGAGTGAAGCTATGGAGTCTAACTGAGCTGCTTTCAGCTTGATCTTCGCTCCCTGGCTTAGAAGCCTCGGGTGAATTCCTGGGTCTGAGCCAACGGTTTTGCATCTGGCCTTCTCCAGGTTGTATTTGGGAATTGTTTAAAATTTTTTTTTTTTGTCACTGTTATTTGTTTGTTTGCTGCTGTGCATGGGTGTGAAGGCTTTTAAGGCTTATTTCTTTGTGTGTGTGCTCGTAGCACGTTGGCTTGATTTCTTTGGAAAGCAGGCTGTCCTTTGAGATGAAAACTGGCCTTTGCCTAATGCTCCCTGGGGATAAGAGGTGTTTCTACTGAAATTGGTCAGTTTCTGCTGGTATTAGATTGTGCTGTCTCATTGGGAAAGTTAACAGAGTGCCACCTAGCTCAGCTGGTAACTGTGGACTCCTTGAGAGTTGGTTATTTCCCTGGAACTGGCTTTCAGCCTTTGGCCTGGTTTGCAGAGATCAGGCTGTTCTAGAGTGAGGTGAGCTGAAGGACCAGCAGCTTATTCGGGTAGAGAATTGTTTTGGGCCCAGTGTTTAAAATGGGCTCTCTGATGTCTAAGCCTTCTAAAATGGTCCCTCCTCCCGGGACACTGGCTGAGTATATGTTTAAAACCTGCAGGGAATCCTTGTGCACGTATTTAACTAAATGGACAGATCTGACTATGGATAATTATAAATATTAGTGGCCGCTTTGGGGAAATTTTGATATTCACAAACTTCAATTTCTGAAAGCTAGATTGTAGTTGTCATGCAGGAGACCCGGCTCGCTGCGCCATTTGTCGTGCAGGGTGTCAGGCGGGGTATCCTGCCGACTACGCCATGTGTCATGCAGGGCGTCGGCAGGGTCTCTGGTCCCACTCCCCACATAAGAACGCAGGACATGGTGAAGCCAAAAAGGAACACCCACGGAGCCATAGGTAGGGGAGTCATACCACTATACTCTCACTGGCAGCTGGGTTGGAGACACAGGAACCAGGAGCAACACAATTCTCAACCCTCACTGTGCCGCTTGCAGGCTCAGCCACCATCTTCTTGCTAGCTCCCCCTTTTTCTGCTAGCCTAGCCACGACAGTTATATTCATGGCTAATGGCTCACTGGTTACAGCTGACGGCCAACTAGCCACAGCTGATGGCCATTTGATCACAGTCAATGGCCATTTACTACCTGAGCCAGCACTTTTCTATGTGAGGCCGAGAGCCTGGAAACTGCTTTTTGGGGTTCTGTCCCCACACTCCACCCCTACAGGGTCTCGCCTCACAATCTATGCGACAAGCGTCTTCCGCCACAGGCCCTGTGCGAGGAGCCTGGAGGTGAATGCTATTTCCTGGACATAGCCAAACTCTCTGGTCACAGCCAGGGTTTCTCAGGGCACCACCAGTACTTCTGGGCACAGCCAGACTTCCTGGACTTCTTAGGGTACCATTAGTCTCCCTGGGCACACGAGGGCCTCTCAGGGCACTGCCACTCTCTCTGGGCCTCTCAGGGTACCGTGCTGGAACAACAGTGGCTCACAGTCAAGGTGCTTACATATTCTCGATGGCGGCCGGTCAAGACACAATAGCAAACATCTGCCAGCTCCACTGCATAGTGGTATGTTCCCAAACAAATAGTCAAGCTGTCCATTAAATTAGGGATGGAAGGCAATTCCCCATAGTCCATAGTCATTCGCCAGGGCTGTCCTGAGGATGAGTGATGACCTTGACCTCACCCTCATGTCCCACGGAGGACTCAGCAAGTGTTTCCTCCTGGGAGTACAAGTCCTGCATCCGGACTGCCTCAGCAAGCACTTCCCAGCCCACAGGGCCGCAAGGACCTTGGCTTTCTCCGGCCTCTGCTGGTTATGGGAACCGTCCACGTCTTCCCACCCCTCCACGGGGTTCCAGCTCTCAGGCAGCTGCTCCTCCTGGTCTTCCTGCAACTGAGTGTTCATACGCACAAACTGCTCCACCGCCCTTCAAAGAGCTTTGGCCGGCATCATACCCTGCTTGCTGCGCCATTTGTCATGCAGGAGACCCTGCTCGCTGCGCCATTTGTCGTGCAGGGTGTCAGGCGGGGTATCCTGCCGACTACGCCATGTGTCATGCAGAGCGTCGGCAGGGTCTCAGCTCCCACTCCCCACATAAGAACGCAGGACATGGTGAGGCCAAAAAGGAACACCCACGGAGCCATAGGTAGGGGAGTCATACCACTATACTCTCACTGGCGGCTGGGTTGGAGACACAGGAACCAGGAGCAAGGAACCAGGAGCAACACAATTCTCAACCCTCACTGTGCCGCTTGCAGACTCAGCCACCATCTTCTTGCTAGCCCCCCCCGTTTTTTGCTAGCCTAGCCACGGCAGTTATATTAGTGCCCAATGGCTCACTGGTTACAGCTGACGGCCAACTAGCCACAGCTGATGGCCATTTGATCACAGTCAATGGCCATTTACTACCTGAGCCAGCACCTTTCTATGTGAGGCCGAGAGCCTGGAAACTGCTTTTTGGGGCTCTGTCCCCACAGTAGTCACAGCACTGAGACTAAGAAAGAGGAATGGAACGCCTATTTGGAGTGGTACATGGAGGCCTCCGATCAAGACTGTGAACCTAAAGTTATCTTTTTACGAAATAAGTTCTCAAAGCTAACAGAGACTGTTAAAAATTTAAAAATAAACAAAATGGCGCCTGAAACCTGGTGTCCTCCCTCCACTATACTGCCTGGTCCCTCCCCCACTGCTCCTTTGTCTCAAACTCCACTTCTGACGCCATCTTGTTCCTCTTTGCTGCCTCCTCCGCCTTCAACTCGCCCCTGGCAGCATCTTCTGCTGAATCCCTTCCCTCTTCTCTCTTGGAACCTATCAGTACTTTTCCATTTAAGATTAAACCCTCTGAGGATCCTGGTAAACCCCATGTCTCCTACATTCCCTGGACCAAAGCTGAGTTACAAGCTATAGTGAAGGAATTTCCTATAGTAACTAAGGATTATAATAAGTTTGCTAAGGAATTTGATATAACTATTCAAGCTTATCAGCCTGGATTTTCTGATTTATATCAGCTAATTAACATGTTGGTTGGTGAAGTCCAAGCCAGACATTGGATGAAAATTGCTGGATGGGAACATTCTGAAAGGAACTTAGAAAAGCAAACCTCCAATTATTGGGAGGAAGCCAGAGAACTTGCTAGGAAACTACATCAAGCAATTCCCAAGGCTTTTCCACCTGTCTCATGAGTTCAACAGGAAGTCAAGACTAGAGAGTTAACAAGGGGCCCAGCTCCATTCATAGTGCCCCCCAGCTCTATGGTTAAGCGTCTTAAGATGCCAGTTCATTTTTATCATACCCTAGTGGCTGCTGGACCAAACAGGGGTGCAGAGCACCACCGCTTCTTTGTGTTGGGGGTCTGGCCACCATGGCAGCCAGGCTAAGAAGGTTGGCAGAGCCCCAGGCCCCCTTGGCAGGGGCAGAGCCTTGGTTCCCAATAAGACTGCTGAAGGCAGAGGCCAGGACCTTCCTGAACGGGGACAGGGCTTGGCCCACACCAGCCCAAGCAGAGGGGTGGGGCCCTGACCTCCTTTTGGAGGGGTGGGATCCCAGGCTGCCAAGACAGAAAGCAGGTTCCAAGCAACCCCCCAAGCTAAGCCAAAGTTCAGGAACCAAAAGACCCCTGGCAGAGGATGGGGCTCTGGGGACCACCAAATCGATCAAAACCCAAGGCCACCCAACAAGTGTCAGGTCCTCAGTGGCCACTGCACTTAGCTAGGGGGTGGGGCCCTGGGTGTTCCAGGTGGGAGGCAGAGCCCAGTGGCTGCTAGGCCAAGTCAAGGGGCAGAGCCACGGCCCCTCTGATGGGGGCGTGGCCCCATAGCAACAGGGCTTAGCCAGGGGCATGGCCCCAGGCTTGCCTGGTGTGCAGCAGGTCTGTGGCACCCTAGCAAAGAGGCTGGGCCCTGACATCCCCGCGGGAGATGAGTCTCCTTGGCAGCCAAACTGAGTCTGGATTAGGGTGCTGGGACCCCCTCTCTGTGGGGGTGGGGCCTTAGCCGCTGGCAGGTCAAGCTCAGGGGTAGAGCTCCGATCCCCCTGGTCCAGGGCATGGCCCCACGGTAGACAGGCCTAGAAAGGGGGCGGGATCCAGGACCACCTCCACCCGGAAACAGCGGGGCTCCTATGGCCACTTAGCCAAGCTGTGGGGCAATGCACCAGGGCATTCTCATCAGGCGCAAGGCCCTGTTGGTTACTTGGCCTAGGCAGGGGGTGGGACCCAAGCCTCTCAAGAGAGGTCGAGGGCCAAAAGTCATTGGGCCAAGCTGGGAGGTGGGGACCTGGGTTGCCTTGCCTGACGGTGAGGCCCCAGTAGCCACCGGGTAGAGCTAAGGGACAGTGCTCTGAACTCCCAGTGGAGGGCAGGTCCACTGCAGCAACTGGACAAAGTTGGTGTGTAGAGCTCTGGGTACCCCAACAAGGTGTGGGGCCCTAGGGACCATGGGATCAAGCCAGGCATCAGGACCTGGATTCCACTGATGGTGGGCAAAGCTCTGCAGCCACTGGGTTGACCCAAGGGGTGGAGCACCAGACTACCAGTGGGAAGCAAGGCCCTTGCAACTGCCAGATTAAACCAGGGGATGGAGCCCTGACCCCCTCCTCCTTTTGGGAAATAGGGGCCCCCATGGCTGCAGGGCTGATCAGGGGGAGGAAGGCTCTGACCTCCCAAGCTGGGGGTTAAGGCCCCGCATCCACCAGGCAGAACCAGGGGCAAGTCCCCTTGTGGGAGGCAAAGCCCAGGTCAAGTTGTGGGTGGGGCCTCAAATGCACCAGGCCACTGGGGTCCCACCCTCACCAAGAGGGCCTTTGCCCCACCTCAGCTTGATGCAGTGGTTACAAGAGCCCCACCCCCTGCTTGAGGTGTTCAAAGTTCCACACCACGGCTTGGTCTGGCAGCCGCAGGGACCGTACCTTAAACCCAGTAGGCTCGGGGCCCCATATCAAGGCCAAGCTCAATGGTCGCCAGCGTTCCGCCTCTTGCCAGGAAGGTTGGGGCCCTGACTCTGGCTCCACCCCGCAGTTGCGTGGGCCTCCACCCCAGCCCCAGGATCCTGGGGTCTCACCCCGCAGCTAGACCCAGCGGCCTTGGGGGCCCCGCCCCCCACCTGGTGGGCTCAGTGCCCTGCTCTCTGTCTCATCCCTGCAGTTGAGGTGTCCCTGGCCCCTGCTTGGAAAGCCGGGGACCCAGCCTACTGGCTGGGCTGGCAGCCACCTTGGCCTTGTTGGTAGGGCCCAGTGCCCCACCTACCGGCTTGGTAGGGACGCTGCCGGGGACCTGCCCACAACCAGATGGCTCCAGGGAGCCATCCTCCAGCTTTGCTTGTTGGCTGCCAGTGACACACCACCTGCAGGGGGAGCCGGAACCTCACCCCCATTCTGGGCCCAGTGGCCACAACGTTCCCGGAGACGGCACAGGACCCCAGCCTTCGGCCTTCGAGTCAACCCCTGGCTTGACCTGGCAGTCGCTACGGCCCCATCCACCATCAGGGGAGCCTCCAGCACTGCTCCACGGCTTTGCCCAGCTTCCGTGGGGACCCTACTTCTCACTAGAGTGGTCAGTGCCCCACCCCCATCTTGTGCCGGTGGCCACAGGGACCCTGCCCCCACCAAGGAGGCCCAAGACCCTGTTCCCCAGTGTGACAGTGGCCTCTGGGGCCCCACCCCCTGCTGGGGGATCCCTGGGCCACACTCCCCTTCTCAGCCCAGCTGTTGTGGAGGCCCAGAGGCCACCTGACTGAGCCGAGAAGCAGCCTTCTGGCCTGGATGGTGAACAGGGCTCTGGGCTTCTTCCATGGGGGTCGGGTTTTGGGCGGCTGCCTCGCTGGGATATGGAGTAGTGCTGTGGGACCCAGTGCAAAACCAGGGTGCCAGGTTTAGGGCTTCGGGCCAACGAATCATGGAGGGAGAACCACATGGCTGCCAGGCTGAGCTGGGAGGCAGACACATAGGCCTCCCTGGCAGAGGGCAAGTCCCCAGCAGTTACTCGGCCAAGCCGGTGGGGATCCAGGCTCCCGTGGTAGAGGATGAAGCCCCAATGCCATTGGGCCTAGCTGTGGGGTGGTGGCTAGACCCAACTGGTAGAGGGCAAGGCTATGGCAGTTGCCAATCTGAGCAGGAGGTGGGGCCCCTGGCCCAGGTGGTAATAGGCAGGGCCCCGGCAGTCACAGGGTCAAGTCTTGAAATGGGGATCCTAGGACCCCTGACAAGTTTCTGGCAGCTGCTGGGCTGGGTCCCAGTGTGAGTCACCAAGGCCACACTGGGGGGACTTTGGCAGCCAAGCCAGGGAGCAAGGCCCCAGGCTCCACAAGCAGGGGGCAAAACATACTCCCACGCCAGGGCTAGCCAGTGTGCAAGGTTCAAGGTTTGTGGGTGGGGTGGGGGCACAGTGGCCAGTGGGTAGAACCACAGGCAGGACTCCAGACCCAAAACAAGGGGCAAAGACCCTGCTACTGTTAGACTGAGCCAGGTGTTGGGGCCCGAAACCGCAAGAAGGAGGTGAGGCCTCTGTGGACGCATGACTGAGCTAAGGTGCGGGCCTCAGACCCCTGGGCGGAGGGCAGGGCCACAGTGGCTGCCAGTTTGGGCCGGGACATGTGGCCCCATGCACCCCAAGTGGGGGCAGTGACTTCTCGGCCACCAGCATGAGCCCTGGGGGGCACCCGAAGCCTTCCAGGCTAGTAGTGGGGACTCCGCAGCCACTGGGTAGAAATGGGGAGTGGGGCCCCCAAACCACCCTTGCGGATGACAAGGTTTTGGAGGCTGCCGAGCCAGGTCAAGGGGTGGGGCCCCTCAGGGAAGGGAAGGTTTCCCGCAGCCTCTGCCAGGGGTCTGGGTCTCTGCACCCCTTCTGGGCCCGCCTGCCATGAGGTCCCCGCTGCCATACAGGGAGTGAAAGAACCCCCAAGTTTGGCCCGCTGGCCGCCAGGGCCCTGTGCCCCACTTGAGGGGGTGGTCAGGGTCTCCACCTGCCAGCTCAGAAAGGTGGCTGCTGAGGCCTGGCCATCCAGAAGGTGAGCCTGTTGCGGAAGAAATGACGAGGACCGAGAGACTCAGCGGCTCGCAGAGATCAGGGAGAACACAGCTTTATGACGCCAGCAGGCTCAGTGGGATTGTTCCCAAAGGACTGAGCACTAACTGGGGTCGGGCGCTTTGTTTTATATGTTTAGGCCTCCAGGTTGTGGGGGGAAATCTGGCCGGGGTGCCAGGGAGATCTGTTACTAGCAGCTGTGTTTCTTCAACATTTGTTTTGACAGGGACACCTCTAACTATGGTGCCCGGGAGACATCTCCGATAAAGTATGGGAGGAGGAGGGGGGTGGAGCTCTTGGGGGCCGGCCTGCAAGAAAAACCGTCCCAACAAGCCCAAGATCCCACCGTTGTCCCGTCCAGATGGCAGTAAATGCAATGCCCCTTTCCAGCAGGGACCCCCTTCCTTTGGGGAGGACAGACTAGGTCCTGCCCACTGTCTCATCTTGGTGGTGGTCTGGACCCCGCCCATTTTTGGGGGCCCCAGGCCCCCGACTTTGCCAGATGATGTGGGCTCTGACCTCCGCAGGGTGGACGTGGGGCTTCACTTCTCTGCTCACCTGTCTGCCGCCAACTTGTGTCGGTTGGGGCTCCACCCCCCACCAGGGATGCACAGAGCCACACCCCCTTCCTCGGCTTAGTGGCCCCCAGGGTCCCACCCTTCACCAGAGTGCTCTTCAGCTTGGCACAGCATCCCCTGGGTCATGGGGCCCCATTTACCTTCTTAACCCAGCTACCATGAGGGCCCCGCCCCCAGCTTGACCCAGCGGCAACTAGTAACACCTGACAGGGGGGTCCCAGGGCCCTGACCCCTGGGTCAACCTAGCAGCTAGGCACCCCCCACCTCCCCATCCCCCGCATTCAACCAGGGTCTGGGGGCTTTGCTCCCAGGCTTGGCCCAGATGCCACAGGGGCCCCATCCTTCACCAGTGGTCAGGGCCCAGGTCCCTGCTTGATCAGGTGGCCACCAGGGCCCCCTACCTTGCCGGAGGGGCCCAGGAACCTGCTCCCAGTTTGACCCAGCTGCTGTGGGGGCCCTGCCCCCACCAGGGGTTCAGAAACATGCCCCATGGCTTAGCCTAGTGGCTACCAGGGCCTTGCCCCTTACTGGGGTGGCCCCAGGCTGCAACTTAGCTCAGCTTGGTGGCTCACGGGGCTATGCCCCATGCCAAAAGGGCCCATGGCCCCACCCCCTTCTCAGCCAGGCTGCTGCATGGATTTTGCCTTTGACTGGGGGGTTGGGGCCTTGCCCCCTGCTTGACACGTTGCCCTCCAGGGCTCCACCTCCCACCAGGTGAGTTAAGTCCCCACACTCCATGTCAAACTGGCAGTCAGGGGGGCACCACCCCACTGCGGGGTCAGGGCCCCACCCCCTGTCCTGGCTGGGCCGCTACCAGGGTCCCACCAATGGGGTCCGGGGTCACCAACTTCCACTTGGCCTGGTGACTGTTCGTGTCCTGTCCCCTGTCAAGAGAGCCTGGGGCCCCCACACCTCAGCCCAGCAACTGTGGGGGCCTTGCCCGTTGCCAGGGGTCCCAGTGACCTGCTCCCAGCTTTCTCCGGTGACAACCAAGGCCCCACCCCCTGCTGAGCATGACCCGAGGCCCCACCACCCTTCTTGGCCTGTCAGCGACAGGGGTCGCCCCCCACACCAGGGGGCAGGGCCGGCCCCTAAGTCCAGAAATCTCCAATGCTATGCCCCCTACCAGGGAAGTCAGCGGCCCCTCAGTTCACCTGCCGTGAGGGCTCTGCCCTACACCGGGGAGGGGTGCATCAAGGCCCTGCCCCTTGTCTTGACCTGGTGGCCACCAGGGTCCCAACCCCCAGGTCAACCCGGTGGCCTCAGGCACCCTGCCCCCACCGATGGTATCAAGGCCTCGCTACCCAACCCTTGTCTGAGGGGCCCAGGGCCCGCGTAATCCAGCTCAATCTTATAACTGCAGGGGACCCAATCCACACCAGTGGTGTCAAGGGACCACTTCCTGGCTTGATCTGGATGCTGACAGGGTCCTGGCAAGGGGCTGGGGTCCTGAGGTTTCACCCTTGCTTCAGCCCTATGGCTGCGGGTGCCCCAAAGCCATAGGGGCAGCTCAGGTCTTCACATCCCAGCTGGTGGCCAGATGACCACCAGAGCCCCATGCCACGTCTGGAAATCACAAGGTCCCGCCCCCCATGTCAACCTAGCAGGCGTGAGGGCCCCGCCCCTCAGCTCCGTTTGGCTGCAGCCAGGACATCACCCCCAGCTGGGGTGGCCCAGGATTCAGCCCAGGTTCAGTTGGTGGTGGTTGGGGGACTGCTCCCTAATTTGGCCCTGCTGCCACCAGTGGTGTAAGAATCTTGTCCCCCAAATTGGCCCAACAGCCGCCAGGGCCCCACCATCTGCTGGGGGTCACGTGGCCTTGCCCCCCCTCCCCCTGTGAACCCGGTGGCCGTGGGGGCCCTGCCTCCATGTGGGGGATGTGGCCTCGCCCCCAGCTTGACCCAGTGGCTGTCAGGGCCCATCCCTGCTAGGGAGGCTGGGGCCCGCTCCCCAGCTAGGCCTTTGGGGAGGTGGGTCCACCCACCGTTGTGAAAATTAGTGCCATGGGTCCCAGCTGGATCTGGTGGCCTCCTGGCCTCTGCCGTCAGCCAGGGGGACCTAGGGCCTAGCCACCGGCTCAGGTGGGGATGAGACCCCCATGCCTAGGCTTAATCTGGTAGTTTACAGGGACAAACCCCTTGCTGGGGGCCCACTGGACTTTACATTCTGGCTCAGCCCAGCTGCTGCAGGGGCCCCGCCCCTCATCAGGGGGATCAGGGCCCTGCCCTTCAATTCGGACTGGTGGCCACCTTGGCCTTGCCCCCAACGTGGGTGGCCCGGGGCCCCACCCTGGCTCGTTCAGTGGCCGTGAAGGCCCCGCCTCCACCATGGGGGCCTGAGGCCCCGCCCCCTGTCATGGTTCATTTGCTGCTGGCAGGTTGGGGGTGGGTTGGTTGCTCGGGGCTCTGCCCCTGGCTAGGACCCATGGTTGTTGGTGCACTGCTCCCTGCCGAAGGGTCCTTGCCCCCACACCCCGGCTAGGCCAGGTTACTGTCCGGGCTCTGCCCCCACCTCCCCAACAGGGCCCCAACACCCCCACCCCTCTCCCTCTTCCCCCCCCCTCCTCTTTCCCCACTCCCCCCTCACCCTTTCCCCTCCGCTACAGTGGCAAAGGACCACGCTTCCAGGCTGGATTCGATGGATGCCAGGGCCCCATTTCATGCTGAGAGTCTCGGCCCCGCTTCCTGGCTGGAACTGGCTGCCGCGCAGGCCTTGCCTCTCACCAGAGCTCCTGGTCCTGCCTGACTTGGCTTAGTGGTCTCTGGGTGCCCGTACCCTGCTGGGGGGCCCTGGACCCCGCCCCCTTCTCCACCCAGCTGCCTCAAAGGCCCAACCCTACTTGGGGGTGTTGGGGCCCTGCCCCTAGTTTGGCCCCATGACTGGGGACATCATCCCCTGCAGGGTTGTCCTGGGGTCCCAACCCCCTCCTTTGCCCAGCGATCGCTGGTGTCGCATCCCCACTAGGGGCTTGAATGGCACTGACCCCAGCTCAGCACAGTGGCTGCAGGGGCCTTGCCACCTGCTAATGGGGCCCTGAGCCCTGTCCCCCACATCAGCCTGGCTGTTGTGGAGGCCCCCTCCCACTGTTGCAATTCAAGCCCCACACCCCAACTTTACCCAATGGCTCCAAGTACCCACCCCTGCCCAATGGGCTCAGGGTTTTACCTGCAACTCAGTCTGGTGGCCACTGGGGGCCTTGCCCCCCACCAGTGTGATCCAGGCCTCCACCCCCTTGATCTTGCCTGGGTACCTGGGGCCCTGCATCGCAACTGGGCCCAACTGCTGCAGTGGCCCCCTGACTGAGGGGGTCAGGGCCACGCTGCCCGGCTCAGCCAGTCCTTGCCCCCAGCCAAGGACGCCCAGGGCCCCACCCACAGCTAAGCTAGGTGGAGGCCAGGGCACCACATCCAGCAAGGAGAATGTGGAGCCTCGCCTCCATTCTCTGCCTGGCTGCCACAGCAGCACAGAGCTGTGTATAGAGCGTATAAAATGTATTATATATGTTGGATTGAGGTTTTTAAAACAAGTTGTTTTCTAGTAGGGATAGGACTATGGCCGCACATGTGTGAGACTGATAAGAATAACGTGAAACTAAACATGTTTATGTTTAGAGCATATACATGAAAGTAAACATGTTTATATTTATGTGTGAAAACGAACATTACAAAATTGAGTGACAAACACGTTCAGCAAAACAACTTCTGGTTATCACCTAAGAAGTAAACAAGTCCAAGGAAAAGAAGATAAAAGCAGAACTACAGAGCAGTGCTGTGAGTGGTCTGACTGGGCGCTCCCGCTAAGACCCTCTGCGAGCTCTGAGCGAGACACTCCAGAATGATCCTCTGGGACATTTCGTCTTGGTGATCCGACAGCTTCCTCTGCGAGGTGCACGCCGGAATACCAGGACTCTCCAAAGTTCTTCCCTGCAAGACCAGCTCGCCTCAGACCCGTCGTGGGCCCAGCCGTCTCTCCCGGACCAGGACCTTCACCACCTCAATTGACTCTGGGACTTGGTTCGTTATTAAATTCTATTCTATTCTGTATAAGCTTCTGAGCTTACCAGACCATTGGCCTCTGGAGGGCATTGGTTCCCAAATAAAGTTGTGTTACTCTATCTGAATCCGTGCCTCAGGACTTTCTTCCCCACTCGCGTCATGAGTACCATGCAGGGACGTAGGGCCAGGCCAAGGGATAAATGTCCCCTTGACTTTCAGGAAGAGACTGAAATGTGGCGACTGCCCTTACACTTGCTCGCAACACAAGTTTGCCACGGTGGCCCCGACCTCCACCAAAGAGGACATGGCCCAACCCCTCAACTTGGACCAGCGGCCACAAGGGCTCCCCCTCTGGAGGAGTCAGAGGCCTTGCCCCCACCTTGGCTTAATGTTTACTGGGGCCCTGTCTCCTGCTGGGTGGTTTAAGGCCCACTCCCACTGAATGGGTTTGGAGCTCTGCCCCTCAATTTGTTCTGTTGGCTACCAGGGCCCCAAACCCTGTTTTGGCCCAGTTGCTGCCAGAGCTTCAGACCTCCCCAACACCCCAACTCATCCCAACAGCTGCCTTGGCCCTGTCCCTTGCCAGGGGTACCTAGGACCTTGCAATCCAGCTCATCCCAGTGGTGGCAGGGGCCATACACTCAGCATGGGGACTTGGAGCCCCACCCCCCAGCTTGGCCCTGCCTCTGCTGGGGCTCTAGTCTCTGACATGGCTCAGAGCCCTGCACCCAGTTAGGCCTGGCGGCTGCTGGTACCCCATCCTATACCAAGGAGCCCATGTCCCCACATTTGGCTCAGCCCAGTGACCATCTTAGACCCACGCCCCACTGGGAAAACCTGGGGCTTCACTTCCTACACCAACCCAGTAGCTGCTGGGGCCTGGCCCCCCTTCTCAACCTGGCTGCTGTGGGGGCCCAGTCCCCAGCTGTAGGTGTCAAGGCCCCACTACCCAGCTGGAGCTGGCGACCACCATGGCCCTGCCTCTCACCTGGGATGCCCAGGGCCTTGCCCCCCCGCTTGAACTGGCAGCCACCAGGGCCTTGTCTTCTGATGGAGGTCTTAGAGTTCTGACCATGGTTCTGACCCCCTCGACCTGGTGGCCACAAGTGTTTCAGCTCCTGCTGGGGGGCCCAGGTCCCCACTCCCTGGCTCAGCCTGGTGACTATTGGAACCCCATCACCTGCCAGGGAGGCTCAGGGTCCCGCCTTCTGCCAACACCTGGTTGGCACGGGGGCCCCGCCACCCACCATGGGGTTCAGGATCTGGCCCTCAGCTCAACCTGGTGGCTGCAAAGGCCCCATTTCTCACTGGGAGACATGGGGTTCTGCCCCTCTAATCAACTCAGCGACTGCAGGAGCCCAGCCCTCCACAGGGGAACCCAGGTGCCATGCCACTGGCTCAGCGTGTTGGTTGCCAGAGCCCTATACCCTACTCGATCTGGCTGCAGCCACGGCCCTGCCCAATGACAAAAGGGTCTGGATAGCTGCCCCTAACAGAACCCTTTGGCCACCAGGAGCCCACCTTCCCTGGTTGTGTCAAGGCCCTGCCCCTTGGCTTGATCTGGCAGCTGCCAAGGCCTTACTTCTTGCTGGGAGTCCAAGGGTCCCACACCTCAGATCAGCCCAACTGCCACAGGGGCGCCACACCCCACTGGGAGGGTCAGGGTTTTGACCCACAGCTCAGCCTGCCTGACTCAGGGGCCCCATCCCCCACCAGATGGGTTAGGGTACTGCCGCTGGGCATGGCCTGGTGGTCACCAGGGCCTTGCCCCCCACCTAAAGGGCCGGAGTCCTGCTCCTGGCTCAGTCCAGTAGTCTCCGGGGCCCTACTCTATATGGGGAGGGATGTGGGCCCAGGGCCCTGCTACCTAGCTCATCCTAGAAAATGCCTTGGTATGGCCCCCTGCCGAGGGGACCCAGGACCCCACCACTCGGCTCAGATGGTGACCGTTGCAGTCCTACCCACCACTGGGGGATCCCAGGGCCCTACCTCCTGGCTTGACCTGGTGGCCTCCAGGGTCCTGCCTACCAATGAAGGGTTTCTGGGCCTCTCTACCCATGTCAGCCAGGCAGCCACAAGTGCCCTGCCCCTTACCAAGTGGGTCAGGGAACCGCCCCCTCATTTCAACCCTGGGGCTGCCAGGGCCCCACCCACAGTCATAGGGGACAGGGTGACACACAGTTCAGCTCAATGGTCGCTGGGTCCCCACCCCCACGTGGGGGCCCAAGGCCCACTCCCCCTCCCTCTTCCAACCAGGGGTTGGGTCCCCTCCCCCTAGCTTTTTGGGCAGCTGTCATGGTCCCACACTCCACTGGGAAGGCCCAGGGCCCTGATCTCCGGCTTAGCCCAACTGCTGTGAGGTTCTGGGGCACCATCTTCAGCTTGGCCTGGAAGCCACAAAATCCCCACAGTTTACCAGGGGGCCCGGGCTTCTGCACCCCACCTTGCCCTGGCTGCCTCAGAGGCCCTGCTTTCCACTGGGGAGGTCAAGACTTGTTTTATGGCCTAACATGTGGTCTATCTTGGAAAATGTTCCATGTGCGCTTGAGAAGAACGTGTATTCTGCAGCATTGGGGTGAAATGCTCTGAAAATATTGATTAAATCCAAGTGGTCCAATGTATCATTTAAGGCTGTTGTTTCCATATTGATTTTCTGTCTGGAAGACCTGTCCCTTGTTGTCAGAGGTGTGTTGAAGTCCCCTACTATGATAGTGTTACTGTTGATCTCTGTCTTTATGTCAGTCAGTACCTGTTTTATATATTTAGGTGCTCCTATGTTGGGTGCATAGATGTTTTCTAGGTTTATGTCCTTTTGTTGGATCGATCCCTTTATTATTATATAGCGCCTATCTTTGTCTTTTAATATATTCTTCATTTTAAAGTCTATTTTGTCAGATATAAGTATTGCAACTCCAGTTTTTTTCTCATGTCCATTTGCATGAAATATCTTACTCCAACCCTTCACTTTCAGCCTGTGTGTGTCTTTTGTTCTGAGGTGAGTCTCTTGTATACAGCATATACAAGGGTCTTGCTTTCTTATCCACTCAGCCACCCTATGTCTTTTGATTGGAGCATTTAATCCACTTACATTTAAAGTGATTATTGATAGGTACATAGTTATTGCCTTTTTTTTTTGTAGTTAGATTGTTTTCATCTTTCTTCTGTTTACAGAAGCTCTTTTAATATTTCCTGCAATGCTGGCTTGGTAGTAATCAATTCCTTTAGCTTATTCTCTTCTGGGAAGCTCTTTATCTCTCCTTCAATTTTAAATGATAACCTTGCTAGATAAAGCAATCTAGGTTGTAGGCCTTTGTTTTCCATCACTTTGAGTACCTCCTGCCACTCCCTCCTGGCCTTCAATGTTTCTATAGAAAAGTAATTTTATAGACTTGTAGGAGTTCCCTTGTATGTAACCTGCTGTCTTTCTCTTGGTGCTTTTAGGATTCTCTCTTTGTCTTTAACCTTTGCCATTTTAACTATAATGTGTCTTGGTGTGGACCTGTTTGGGTTCATCCTGGTTGGAACTCTCTGCACTTCCTGGGCTTGTATGTCAGTTTCCTTCACCAGGTTAGGGAAGTTTTTTGGATATTATTAGTTCAAATATGTTCTCGATCCTTTACTCCCTCTCTTCACCATCTGGTATTCCTATCATGTGCATGTTGCTGTGCTTGATGTTATCCCAGAGGTCTCTTAAACCATTTTCCTTGTTTTTTCTTTTTGTTGTTCCGTTTGGGTGATCTCTGCTAACTTGTCTTCTAAGTCCCTGATTCGATCCTCTGCTTCATCTAACCTGCTGGTAATTCCTTCAAGTGTGTTCTGTATTTCAATTATTGCATTCTTTAGTTCTAAATGGTTGTTCATTATGATTTCTCTATTCTTTTTTATGTCGTCACTAAGCTCTTTAAACATTCTTATCATCAGTGTTCTGAACTCTGTCTCTAATAGGTTGGCTACCTCTATTTCATTTTGTTCCAATTCTGGAGGTTTCTTCTGTTCTTTTATTTGGGACATGTTTCTTTGTTTCCCCATTCTGGCTGACTCTCTGTGTTTGCGTCAATGTATTAGGTAGATCCCCCAGGGTTCTTAGTTTTTGCTGGGTTATCTTATGTAGTATGTGGTCTTTGTATTTGACTTGCACCACTTCCTTATTCTGTGCGTTTGCTCCAAAGGTGACTTTTGTGTTGTGTATATTTTCCTGTTAAAGTAAATCTTTAATTGCTTTTGGCTTTTCAGTAGGTGGAATTGATTCCTAGGCTGACTAGTTGTGAGACTTGGCTTTGCCCACAGTGGATGTTCTGCTGTGTGAGGGTTGACCACTCAAATGAGGCTTAGCCCCTATGGGCTCTTGTGCTTGTAGAGAATTCCCTCTGGGTGTGTCACTTGTAGGTCAAACCTGGTAATACTCTTGTTTGGTCTGGAGTTAGCCTTTCGGTGTGTTGAATCTTGTGCCTCTTGAGCTGGGCCCTGGTCTAGGGCAATTTCAGAACAAAGCAAATCACCAAGCACAACAACAACAACAAAAAAAACCCCACAAATACACTCACATGTAAAAACAACCAATAACCCACATTCAACAAAGGCAAAAATATCAAAAATACAAAAGCAAAACAAAACAAAAAAAGCAGCACCAGTCTTGTCTTAAGCCTACAAAGTAATCTCTAGCTTGTCCTCTGCTGTATCAGAGAGTCCTCTGCGTCTGGTGCAGGCAGAGCCGGTCACCTGGTGCCCAGAGTGACCCTGGAACTGCAGTTCTAGTTGACTGGGGCTATGGGGTCTGGAGGGTAGTTTTTACAAAGTCAGTGCAGTTTCTGCTCTTGCCTGCACATATGCGCACTGAGAGTAACACAACCAGCCCTGTGCGCTGGTCTCCTGAGTCTTAGGGCACTTCTTCTGTGTGTGTGTGTTTGTGTGTGAAGGGCGGGAGATTTCTGAGCTGCTGAAAGCCCAGTGCTGCATCTGGAGCTTGCTGCTGACCCCTGGGTGTGTTACCGCAGTTGTAATTGCCCTGCCCTAGGCAGGCCAGAAAGGGTGGGAGCTGGGGATTGAGGGGTCTTCACTCTCCCAGCCCAGCAGTGTCACACTCTTCCCAGCCTCTTCCCTGGGTCAGAGCTGCAGGCCGGGTCTTCCCAGATTCTAAGCCCTATGGCTCCTCTGTAAGCTGACACTACTCCTCAGTTCAGGGGCCAGCTTTAATCCCTGGAAGGGCGGGGGTAGAATTGGGAGAGTGGGGAGGAGGGGCCCAGGTATTTTGTTTAAGTCCTTTGGTCCTTTGTCCAACCTAGGGCTCAGCTGGAGGGCTCAGCTGAGGTTACTGCCTCAAATGCTGGATATGCTGCTCTCTCGGCAGGAGAGATCAGCTGTGGGACACAGGGAAACAGCCCCCCTCCTGGCTCTTGTGGTCTCTGTTCTGTTCTGGGACCACCTGCACCTCCGCAGCCATGGATGCGGGCCAAGTTTGCACTCCGCTCCCTTCCGTCTTCCCCTGCTCGCCCAATTTGCCCACCTTCAAGTAATCAGCGTATGAGTCTCTTAGCTCTTCTGTGTGATGAACAGAGAGTCCTTTGATTGGTTATAGCTGTTCAATTTGTGGTAAGTTCTGGAGGAAAACTCAAGAAGACCACCTTGCTGCCGCCATTCCTATGACGTCACCTCTCACGCCAAGATTTTCAGTTAAGATTTTCCTGTTTCTCTACAATGTTTCCTTGGTCTGCTATGCTTCTCACAGTCAGGTGACGAATTTGACACACAATTTGACAAATTATTGCAATGTTTTCGTCCATTCTGCTTGTTACTGGCTGCCCTGATCTCTCTTCATCAGTGACACATTCTCTCCCCTCAGAAAAATGTTTAATCCATTTGTACACTGCCGTTTTCTTCATGGAATTATCCCCATAAACTTGGACTAACATGTACCTGATTTCACTTCCACTCTTGCCAAGTTTAACAAGAAATTTAATCTTTGTTGGTTGCTCTAATTCAAGTTCAGACATTCTTGCGACAGCACACAAAAACACGCAACAACAATAATGAACTCTACAAGACACCACCACACGTCGACACGAACGCAGCTGTGTGACACTGATATACCAAGTTTATGAAACCTTACAGAGCTGTTTGTACAGTGCTGCCAATGTCAGCACACGTTGGCAAGATTGTGAACTTAATTGTCAGAGATCATATGTCCCCTGGACTAAAGCTGAGTTATGAGCTATTGTACCTTTACACTAGCTAAGGTAATTCCTTAAGGTAAATGAGGACTCTAATAAGTTTGTTGAAGAATATGATATTATTATTCAGGCCTATTAGACTAGAGTTTTTTAAAATTTATATCAGCTAATTAATATGTTAGTGAAGGCCAAACTAAACATTGGATGAGGATCGCTGGATGGAAGCATCCTGAAAGAGACTTAGAAAAGCAAACCTCCAATTATTGGGAGAAAACCAGAGATCTTGCTGGAAAAGTACACCAAGCAATTCCTAAAAACTTCCCAAGGTCTATTGATTGGAACAAAATTCATACTTGCTCACAAAGGCTTAATGAATTGGTTCATAACTATTATAATAGGATTCATGTAGTTTTTAAGGGAAATTCTCTTCTTCCTTCAGACATTGATATTACATGTGTAACCTTTAATTCTTTATTTGTCAGTGGGCTAAATAAAAATCTTTTCCTCCTGATTAGGAAATCCAGGATGTGATGGGGAACTCTGGCTACCCTAGACTTGGTGAATTTAGCCAATGAGCTTGCCAGTACCCTAGATGAGCCACCTAAAAGTAAGATTGCCAGTACTATTGATTTACAGCTATGGCAGATGAGAGGCTCCAAGGATAACCAAAGAACTCCAACTTTTGCCATTACTGCAAAGAGCAAGGACACTGGAAAAGGGATTGCCGTAAGTTTAAGAGTATAAGATTCTCTCCGCCTTCTAACCAGTCTTTTTCAGGTTTTCCTAATTCCCAATGACAGGGCTCTGAGGAGCTACAGGGGCTTTTTCCAATCCTTCCATTTAATCATCTTGGAGAAATTTTTCTTCAAATTGGGGAGGAAACTATTTCTTTTCTAATTGACACAGGAGGTACACTTTTGGTGCTCAACCCCACTGTTATAAACCGGCTACTGCTTTGGAGTAATAAAACATTTTACATAGTGGGGACTACAAATAAACCTCAACAGGTTTATGTGTCTGAACCTATTCCCTTTAGTCTAGGTACTTTAAGAGATAAACATTGTTTTCTTTTTAGTTCTTCTACCTCTACCATTTATTAGGCAGAGACTTCTTAGAGAAGTAGCATGCTGGAATATCCTTTTCTCAAAAAGGAGAAATAATTTTAGAGTTTGATGGTAACTATCAGGATCAATCAGGTGAAGTACATGACGTTTCATCATCTTTTATTTGTGCTGTCTCTGATGGTACAGCAGCTGAATCTGAAAATACTGATCAATGGTCCCTATTAGACCAACTACCATCTTCTTTATGGGCAAAATCTTCAACTGATATTGGCAAGATTCACAGTGCACCTCCTATGAAGATTCAAATTGATCCTTCAAAGCCTCTGCCCAGAATTAATCAATATCCTATCAATAAGGAGGCCTTCCAAGGTATAAAGCCCATAATAGAAGATTACATAATTCAGGCTCTTATTATTCCTTGCACTAGTCTTGTAACACTCCTATTCTACCTGTGAGAAAGCCAAAGGGACAAGGGTGGAGATTGTCTGGGATCTCCAAACAATAAACAATATTGTTATCCCTCAACACCCTGTCATTCCTGACCCTTGTACGCCATTGGCATCCATTCCAACTGGAAGTAAATTCTTTACAGTAATTGATTTATGTAGTGCATTCTTTAGCATCCCAGTTGATGAGGTACCCAATACCTTTTTGCTTTTACTTGGGAAGGAAAGCAATTTATCTGGACTGTAATGCCTCAGGGTTTTACTGACAGCCCTTCTTATTTCTCACAGATTCTGAAGATTGATTTGGATGGTATAGTTTTCCCTAAAGGTTCCACCTTGGTACAATATGTGGATTACTTCTTTGTTCTTCTAAGGTTTCCTCACAGGATGATAGCATCCATCTGTTGACACTTTTGACATCAAAGGGACATAAGTTCTCTAAAGAAAAATTACAATTTGCTCAAACTCAGTTTCAATATTTGGGACATCCGATATTAGAACAAGGCATACACTTGGATCTAGACAGGCTCATGGTCTCCTAAGTTTCCCAAGACCCAATATTAAGTGCCAATTGTGAGGTTTTCTTGGGCAAGTCGGCTATTGCCAGAACTGGATCCCAAATCTCTCTCTTATGGCAAAACCCTTATATGTCCTATATGGCCAGGTATGAAGGTTCACGTCAGTTGCTGAATAGCAAGTCAACCCTGGCAACTGTTTACACAAGGCCGAGTCTGGTGTTGGAGAGAGGGTTGACTGCAGTGCTCAGGAGCATGGGGCCAATTCAGGTGCCTGAAAGCTGGTTGACACCAGTGGCTTTTTAGGCAGGGCTGAGTTTGGGGCTGGATCACAGGTCAATTGCAGTGGCTATGTGGGGCTGAGACTAGGAACTGACAGTGGGTTGAATGTGGCAGCAGTTTGTGTGGGACCAAGACCATTGCTAAACAAGGGGTTAACATGATGGCCAGTAGGGCAGGGGCAAGTCTGCTGCCTGACGGCTAGTCGATTTTGGTGGCTCTTCACTCGAGGCTATGTCTGGGGCAGGACAGGGGTCAACCCCAGCAGCTGTTTGTGTGGGGCTGAGGCTAGATAGCAGGGCCAAGTGAACCTTGGCATATGGGTGCATGAGGCCAAGTCTGTGGCCCGACAGTGGGTCAACCCCAGCAGCCAGTCACTTTGAGCTGATGCCAGGGCTGGACAGCGGGGCCAGTCTGGGTTTCAACAGCAGGTCCATCTCAGGGACCAGGAGAATAGGGAAGAATCCAAGGCTGGATAACCAGTTGACTAGGTGGCAGTTCACATAGGGCCGAGTCCAGGGCCACATAGCTGATTGACCCCAGTGGCCATTTGTGCAGAGCTGAGTTCAGGGCCAGACAGCTGGGGTCCCTGGCTGCCCAGAGCTGAGCCTGGAGCTGGACATCAGGTCAACCTAAGTAGCTAGTCACACAAGGCTGAGTGGGGACCAAAAAAAATGGGGCTGAGTTTGGCACCCAACAGCAAGTTGACCCCAGCACCCAGATGCATACTGCTGAGTCTAGGACAGGACAGCAGATCAAACCCTGTGGCTGGGCACACAAGGCTGAGTCTGATGTTTGACTGGTAGTCAACACCTGTGGCCATATACATGGGGTAAAGTCAGGGACTGGACAGTGGGTCGACTCCAATGGCCAGGCACAAAAGGCAGACTCCAAGGCCAAACAGTAGATCGACCCTGGCCACTGAGTGTGCGGGGCCAAATTAGTTGCCTGACAATGGGTTGAACCAGACAGCCGGGTGCATGGGGACAAGTCTGGGGCTGGACAGTGGGTCAACGCCAGCAGTCGGATGCACAGGGCTGAGCCCAGTGGGACAATCCTGATGGCCGGGATTGCAGGACTGCATCCTGTACCCAAACTAGTGGACCCTCACAGCCGATCATGCAGGGCTGAGACCGGGTCAGAAAACTGGGTTGACTCTAGAGGCCAGGCATACAGGGTCGAGTCACATGCATGACAGCTGGTTGACCAGGCCAGCCTTTTGTGCAGAGCCAATTCTGGAGATAAACAGTGGGACCAAGTTGGGACCCAACAGCTGGTCAACCCTGGCAACCATTCACCTGGGGCTGATTTCAGGGTCAAACAGCAGGACCAAGTCCAGGGAACGACAGTGGGTCCACCCCTGGAGGCAGGCACGTAGCCCTGAGTCCAGGGTCAGACAGCGGATTGACCCTTACTGCCAAGTATGCAAAGCAGAGTCCGATGCTCGACAGCTTGTCAACTCCTGCAGCGGGGCATGTGGCGCTGAGTCTGAGGCTGGACGCAGGTCGACCCAGTCAGCTGTTTGCATGTGGCCCAGGCTGGGGCCAGAGAGCAGGACCAAGTCCAGGATTCGACAGCGGGTCAACCTTGGCAACCAACCATATGGGGCTGAGTTTGGGTTCGGACTTCTGGTCTCAACCCAAACTGCCGGGCACGCAGTGCCAAGTTTGGCGCTGAATAGTGGGTCGACCCATATTACCGGGCACGTGGTGCCAGTTTTGGCTCAGACAGTGGGTCTACCCCTGACACTGTTCACATGGGGCCATGTCTGGGGCTAGACAGGGGGTTGACCTTGGCATCCAGGCACATGATGCCGAGTCCAATGTCAAACAGCAGGTTGACCCCAGGTGCATTCAGGTGGCACCAAGCCCAGGGCCAAAGAGCTGGTCAACGCCAACAGCCAGTACATTGGGCCAAGTCCAGTGCCGGACATTGGGACAAACCTGAAAGCCAGAATAGTGTGACCGAGTTCAGTACCTGAAAGGTAGTCAACCCCAGTGGGCATTCTCATGGGGCCAAGTCTAGGGCTGGACAGCAGATAGACCCTGAAGGCCACATGCACAGGGCTGAGTCTGGTAGGTACTCAACAGTTATTTGACCCAGTCAGCCTTTCAAATGGGGCTGAGTCCAGGGCTAGACAGCAGAACCACCTCTGGGATCTGACAGTAAGTCAACCCCAGTAGCCAGCTGCAAAACACTAAGTCTGTGGGTGAACAGACAGTTCAACCCTGGCAGGCGTTCAAATAAGGCCAAGCCAGGGTTGGACAGCAGAGCTGAGTCCTGGACCCAACTTATGCTTGATCCTGGTAGTCACTGGCATGGGGCCGAGTCCAAGACCATAACGCAGTCTACACCAGCAACCGGGTGTGTGGGGCCAAGTTTGTGGCATGACAGCGTGTTGACCCTGGCAGCTGTTTGAATGGGATGGAGTCCACAGCTGGAGAGTGGGTTGATGCCGGCTTCCAGGCACACAGGGACGAGTTCAGGGCCAGACAACAGCAGGTTGACCCCAGCCGCCAGGTACCTGGGACCAAGTCTGGGGCTGGACAGTGAGTTGAGCCTATGGCCTTTGCATGGGGCTAAGTCTGGGTCTGGACAAAGGATTGAATCTGGCAACCTGGTACACAGGACAGGGTCAGGTGTCCAACAGCTGTTCCATCCCTGTGGCCATTCATGTGTGGCTGAGTCTAAGGCCAGACAGTAGGGTCAAGTTAGGGGTTTGACAGCAAGTCCACCCCAGTGGCAGGGCACAAATTTAAGGCTGTAAGCTGGTCAACCTTGATGGCTGTTTACTTAGGGTTGAGTCCTGGGCTGGACGCCGGACAGCAGGTCAACCCTGAAGGCCAGGAGCTCAAGGCCGAGTTTGCTGCCTGACAACTAGTCAATCCCAATGGGTGTTCATGTAGGGCCAGGGCAGGACAGCAGGTTGACTGCACTGGCTGTTTGTGTAGGCCTGAGTCCAGGGCCAGAGTGTGGGGCTGAATCCAGGGTCCAAAAGCAGGTCAACCCCAGTGCCCAGGCGCACAGTGCTGAGTTTGAAGCTGCACAGCAAGTCAATACCATCAAACTGGCACATGGGGCCAAGTCCATGGCAATACAATGGATCCACCCTTGTGGCCATTTGCACAGGACTGAGACCAGAACTGGACTATGGATAAATGTTGGCAGCTGAGCACACAGGGCCTAGTCTGGTGTCAGACAGCTGATTGACCATGGTAGCCAGGTGCTTGGGGCCAAGTCCAGGGCCAGAAAGCAGGTCGACACCAGTGGCAAAGTACATGGGACTGACCCCTGTGACTGGACACACAGGGCCAAATCCTGTGCCAGACAGTGGGTAGACCCCAGCGATCATTAGCAGAGGGTCGGGTCCAGGGCTGGACTGCAGGCCTACGTCCAGAGCCTGACAGCTGGTTATGTCTGGCAGCAGGATGCATGGGGCAAAATCTGGGGTTGGTCAGTGGGGCTGAGTCCAGGGCCAGACAACAGGTTGAACAAGGTATCCATTCATGCATGGCAGAGTCTGGGGCTAGAGAGTGGGAACAAGCCCAGGGACGGACAGCTGGTTGACCTGGGCAGCTGGGAGCATGGGGCCAATTATGGGGTCTGTCAGCAGGTTGACCCTGATGATTGAATGTGCAGAGCCAAGTTTGGTGTTCAACAGCTGGTCAACCATGGTGGCCAAATGAGTAGGGCTGAATCTGGAGCAGGAGAGCAGATCAACATCTGTGGCCAGGCACATGGGGCCAAGTCCAAGGCCACACAGCAGGTTGACCCCAGCAGCCATTTGTGCAGGGCTGATACCAGAACTGGACAAAAGGGCTTAATATGGGGCCCAACAGCTGGTTGACACCAGCAGCCCAGCACACAAAGCTGAGTAAGGAGCCCAATAGAGAGTCGACCCTGGCAGCCATTCACAAGAGGCCGAGTCCAAGGCCGGACAGTGGGTTGACTGCAATAGCTGTCTGCATGATCCCAAGTCCAGGCTTGACAGTGTGGCCGAGTCTGGGGTCCAACAGTGGGATAACCCCGGCAGTCAGAAGCATGTTGTGTCCATGGCTGGGCAGTGGGTTGACCCCAACGGTCAGGCTCGAGGGGCTGAGACCAGGGTGGGACATTGGATCAAACCCTGCTGCTGTGCTTGTGGGGTTGACCTTGGTTGCCTGAAGAGCAAGTCTGAGTCATTCGTCTGACCACAGGTGACCCAGGTGGTCAGGCCCTGAGTCCAGGGCTAAACAACAAGTTGACCCTGGGGGCTGGCTGACTCCAGCAGCCAGGCACATGGGGCCGAGTCCAGGACAAAAGAGCAGGTTGACCCTGGTGGCCATTCACAGGGGTCTGAGTCTGAGGCTGAAATCAAGTCAACCACGGTGACCATTCACTCAAGGCCAAGCTTAGTGCTAAATTGTGGGTCAATCCTGATGCCTGGGCACGTGGGGCCAAATCAGTTGCCTGAAAGCTGGTTGACTACAGCAGTCTGAGTCCGGTACTGGACAGCGGGTCAACCCCAGGGGCCAGATACCTGGGGTCGAGTCCAGGGCTTGACATATCGTCAACACTGGCAGTTATTCACATGGGGTTGGGTCTGGGGCTGAACTCAAGGCCAAGTTCAGTGTCTTACCACAGGTTGACCCCGGCAGCTGAGTGCACGGAGCTGAGTCTAGGGCCAAAAACATGGGTCCCAGCAGCAGTTTGCGCCAAACCAAGTTTGGTGCAGGACTGTGGATTGACCTTGGTGGTTGGGCACTTGGGGCCAAGTCTGGGGCCAAACTGTGGGTCAACCCCAGCATCCTTTTATGTGGTGCTGATTCCAGGGCCAGAAAGCAAGGCTGATTTGGGCCCAACAGCTGGTTGAATCTGGTAGCTGGGGGCATGGGACCAATTCTAAGGTAGGACAGCAGGTCGACACTGTGGACATTCACACAGGTCCAAGTCTGGGGCCTGAAAGTGGATTGACCCTGACCACCTGGCACACGGGGCTAAGTGAGTTACTCAACAGCCAGTCGACCCCAGCGGCCAGGTGCGCAAGGCTGAATCTGGGGAAGGGCAGCTAGCCAACCCTGGCGGCTGTTCACACAGGACCAAGATTGGTGTAGGACTGCAGGTTGAACCTGTTTGTTGGGCATGTGGGGCCAAGTCATTACCCAACAGTGAATCAACCCCAGTGGTGATACGCATGGCCAAGTCTTGGTCTGGACAGCGGGTCGAACTCAGGGGCCATTTTCCCAGGGCCAAGCCCAGGGTTGGACAGCAAGGCCAAGTTAAGGCCCTACGGCTGATTGCCTCCAGCAACCAGATATGTGGGGCCAAATCTAGGGCCAAACAGTGGGTCGACCCTGGTGGCCATTTGCACAGGACTAAGTCCAGAGCCAGAAAGCAAGTCAACTCCAGCAGCCATTTGTGTGGGGCCAAGCTTGGGGCAGGACCATGTCACACTCGGCAGCTGGGCAAGTGGGCCAAGTGGGTTGCCTGACAGCGGGTCAACCACAGTGGCCAAGCACATGAGAGCAAGTTCAGAGCCAGGGAGCTGGTCGACCCTGGTGGCAGGGTTCACAAGGCTCAGTCAGTTGCCCAACAGTAGGCCAACCCAAGAGTTTGGCAACCCACGTGGCCGGGCACGTGGGGACTAGTCCATGGCCAGACAGAAGTTGACTCCCATGGCTGTTCACATTGAGTCCAGGGATGGACAGTGGGTCGTCCCTGAAAACCGTTCATGTGGGGCCAAGTCCAGGGCCAGATAGCATGTCAACCTGGCTGCTATAACTGTGGAGCTGAGTTGGGCCAGACAACGAGAATGAATTGTGGCCCGGTGGCTGGTTGACTTTGGCACCCAGGCATGTGGGCCGAGCTGGACAGAGGATTGATTTTGGTAACCAAGTGCATGGGGCCTAGTCTGTGGCCAGACAGCAGGCCAAGTTGGGAACTGACAGCTAGTTGACTCAGGCAACCAGGCCCATAGGGCCAAGTTTGGGGCTGGACAGTGGGTTGACACGTGGCCATTCAGCAGTTTGAGTGCAGAACAGGACAGTGAGTCAACGTCAATTAACATTTGTGCAGGGCTGAGTCCACAGGCAGACAGGAGGTCAACCTGGGCAGCTGGGCATACAGGGCTGCAACAGATGCATGACAGTCGGTCAATGACCACGGCAACTTGGTGTGCAAGGCCGAGTCCTGGTGGCCGGGTGCGTGGGCCTGAATCAGCTGTCCAATTGTGGTTTGACCCTGGCACCCGGTGAACAAGGCCAAGTCAGTGCCTGACAGTGGGTCGAACCCAGTGGCTAGGAGCCTTGTCTGTGGCCAGACAGTGGGTTGACCCTGATGGCCATTTGCATGGGGCCAAGTCTGGGGCCAGAAAGCAAGTCTACCCCAGCAGCCATTCACACAGTGCCAAGTTCAGGGCAGGACTGCAGGTTGACCCAGTGGCTGGGTACATGGGGCCAAGTCAGTTTCCCGATACCTGGTTGACCATGGCAGTCAGGGGCTCGGGGCTGATTTGAGAGATTCCTGGAGACAGCTGTCAGGGCACACAGGAAACGTTCTTCTCAAAGATGGGGCTGAGTCTGGGGCTGGACAACCCCAAGGCTGGATGCTTGGCCAAGTCCAGGCCCCAAAGCAGGTCCACCCTGGCAGCCAAACATGGGGCTGAGTCATTTGCCTGAGAGCAGGTTGACAACGGTGGCCAGGTTTGCAGTGCTGAATCACTTTCTCAACAGTGGGTCAACCCCAGCTGCAGGGCTCAAGAAGCCTAGTCAGAGGCCAGACAACAGTCAAACCTGGGGGCCATTCATGTGGAGCCAAGTCCAGGGTTGGACAGTGGGTTGACCCTGGGGGTTGTTTGTATTGGGTTGTATCTGAGGTTTGATAGTGGGTTGACCTCAGTGGCCATTCATGCAGTGTAGAGGCTGGGGCTGGACAGTGGGACTGAGTTGGAGCCCAACAGCTAGTTAATTCCGGCAGCTGGGTGCACAGGGCTGAGTCCGAGGCCGAACAGTGGATTGACCCCAGTGGCCATTCACATGGGTATGAGTCCAGGACCTAAAAATGGGTCAAACCCAGCAACCTAGCATGTGGGACTGAGTCTGGGGCCAGACAGTGCGTTGAGCTCAGTGGCTGGACTCATGGGGCCAAGTCTGGGGCTTGACAGTTCATCAATACCAGCCATTCACATAGGGCTGAGTCCAGGGCCAGGCTTGGGGTCGGACTCCAGGGCCTGACCACATGTTGACCCTGGCGACTGGGTGCATAGGACCCAGGCTGGGGTTGGACAGAGGGTTGACCATTGAAGCTGCTTGTGGGAGTGTGAGTCTGGGGCCAGATAGTGGGTCAAATCCAATGACTGGCTATGTGGGGCTGAGTCCAATGCCCAACATCTGGTTGACCCTGGTGCCATTCATCTGGGGTTGATTCTTGAGCCAGACAACTGGTCAACCCAGGCAGCCAGGTGCACAAGGAAGAATCCATGGTTGGAGAGCAGGTCGACCCCAATGGCTGATAGCCCAGGGCTGAGTCTGAGGCCAACAGTGGGTTGACCACGACGAATGGGCTCACAAGGCCATGTCAAGGGCCAGATAGCAGGTGACCACAGAGGTTGGGCACCAGGGCCCAATCCAGGACCAGACAGCAGGTTGACTCAGGTGGCCTATCATGCAGGTCCAAGTCCAGGACCATACAGTAGGTCCACCCCTGTGGCCTTTTGCATGGGGTGAGTCTGGGGCTGGACAGCAGGGCTGAATCTGGGGCCCAACAGTAAATTGACCCCAGCAGCTGGGTGCACAAGGCCAAGTCTGGGCCCAGACAGTGGGTTGACTCTGGGCACCATATGTGTGGGGCCGATCCAGGGCCAGACAGTGAGTAGACCTCAGCACCCATTCATGTGAGGCGAGTCAGGGCAGAGAGCATGTCAACCATGGCAGCTGGGCATGCAAGGCCGTGTCCAGGGCCAGACAGCAAATCAACCCTTCTAGCTGGGTGCGAGGGGCAGCCCTGGGTGTCAGGATTGCTGGTCTGCGTCCAAGGCTGGGCAGCAGGTCAACCCAGGTGGCCTTTCATGTGTGGCTGAGTTTGAAGCCAGGCAGCAGGTCGATTCCAAAGGTCAAGCACACACGGCTGAGATTAGGACTGGATAGCAGTTCAACCCTGCCAGCAGTTCACATGGGACTGAGTCTGGTGCCTATCATTGGGATGACCCCAGTGGCCAGGCACATGAGGCCAACTCTGAGGTTGGACAGACAAAATGTCAACCCTGGCAAGTATAAGCATGGGGCGAATTTGAAACCAGAAAGTAGTTTGACCCGGCAGTCAGGTATGCAGGACAAGTCAGATGACTGAAAGCTCATTTATCCCTACGGCTGCTCATGTGGGGCCAAGTCCATTGCCCAGCTCGTTGACACCAGACTCAGCTTGCGTGCCTGGACACCAGGGTTGACTTATTGTTTGGCCCTGGACACTGCCTGGCACACCTGAGCACTGGGGTCAACCAGTTGTTTAGCAATTGACTTGGCCCTACGTGCTCAGCTACCAGGGTCAATCCGCTGTCCATTCCTGAACTCGGCCTTGCACGCTCAGCTGCAAGGGTTGACCTGCTGTCAGGAACCTGACTCGTCGCCCCCATGCCTGACTGCTGGGATCAACCCACTGCCCATCCCTGTATTCAGCTCTGTGCAAATGGCTGCCAGGGTGACCAGCTGTCCAGCCCTGGACTTGCCCCTGCACAAACAGCTGCCCTTGTCAACCCACTGTAGACCTTGGACCATGCCCCACAGGAACGGCCATCAGTTCAACCAGGTGTTGGGAACTAGACTCGGCCCTGTGTGCCTGGCTGCTGGGGTTGAACAGCTGTTTGGCCCCAGACTTGGCCAAGCAAGAACAACCACCAGATTGACTATCTGTCAGGTGCTGGTTTGGGCCTTGTGTGCCAGCCACCAGGGTCAATCTGTTCTCCAGCCCCAGACTCGGCAACATGTGAATGACTGACCAGACCTGAGTCGGCCCCACACAAACATCTTGGGTCAACCTGCTGTCAGGCCCCAAACTGGCCTCACTGTGAGCCCCGGACTCAGCCTCAGGTGAATATCTACTTTAATGGACCTGCTATAGTGCACAAACTAGGCCCTATGCATCCGATCATTGGCATTGACCCAATGTCTGGCTCCAGGACAGCCCCACAGAATGGCTGCCACGGTCAATTATCTATCAAACACTGAACTGGGCCCCACCGTCCAGCCCCAAACTCGACCCCACAGGAACAGCTGCTGGGGTCGACCTTCTGTGTGTCCTGGACTGAGCACCACACAAATGGCCACCAGGGTCAAATAGCTGTCAGGCAGCACTGGGCCTTGCACTCCTGGCACCAGGGTTGACTCCCTGGCTGACCTTGGACTTGACCCTCCGCATCCCGCTACTGGCATCAACTAGTTGTCCCGCCCATACTTGACCCTACATGATGGCTATCAGGGTGGTCCTGCTGTCATGCCACAAACTCAGCCCCACATACCCAGCTGCCAGTATTAACTCATTGTCCATCCAATACTTGGCCCTGTGTGCCCAGCTGCTGGAGTCAACCAGCTGTCAGGCCCCAGACTCGGCCCCACGTGAATGGCCTTTGGGGTTTACCACAGTCAGACCTCGGACTCAAGCCCACGTGAACGGCTGTTGGGGTCAACTGCTATCTGGCCTGAATTGGCCCCATGTAAATGGCATTCGGGGTCAACCATAGTCATGCCCCAGACTCAAGCTCACACGAATGGCCATGGGCATCAACCACTGTCTGGCCCCGAGTCGGCCCCATGTGAACGGCCACCAGGGTCAACCTGTTCTCCAGCCATGGACTCAGCCCCACGTAAACACCCACCTGGGTTGACCAGCAGTCTGGCACCTGACTTGGCCTCACGCTCCTGGCTGCCAGTGTCGACACACTGCAGCCTTGGACTTAGCCTCACTCTCTGGACCCAGACTCAGCCCTATGTGCCCAGCTGCCAGGTTCAACTAGCTGTTATGCCCCAGACTTGATGCCACTGTCTGGCCTCAGACTTGGCCCTGCACGAACAGCCACTCAGGTCAATCTGCTGTGTGGCCACGGACTTGGTCCCCCATGCCCAGCCACCAGTGTCAACCAACTCTCTGGCCCTGACTTGGTGACACGTAAATGGCTGCTGTGATCAACCATCTTTGGACACTATACTGGGCCCCACATGCCCGGCTGCTGGGTTCGACCCACTATCCAACCTGGACTCAGCACTGTGCTCCCAGGTGCCAGGGTGGACCTGCTGTTCAGCACTGGACTTGGTCCCACGTGCCCAGCCACAGGTGTCGATCAACTATTGGGTCCCAGGATCAACCCGGCTCTCTGATCCCAGATACGGCTTTGTGCACCCAGCTGCCGACGTCGACCCTCTTCGAACCCTGGATTTAGCTTGGTTGTCCAGCCACGGACTTGGTCCTGAGGGAACAGCTGCTGGGGTCGACCAGCTGTCCAGCACCTGACTCAGCTCTACATGACCAGCCACCGGCTTCATCCAGCTATTGATCCCTGGACTCAACCCCACTGTTTGAATGGACATGGCACCATGCTAATGGCCACCAGTGTCGACCTGCTGTCCAGCCCCAGAATCGGCCCCACTGTCCAGCCTTGGACTCAGTTGCCAAGGTCAACCAGTTTTCAGGCTCCTGATTCGGCCTGGTGTAACTTTCCCTAGTGTCAACCTGCCGTCTGGCCCCAAACATAGGCCCTCAGGCCCAGCTGTGGGGGCTAACATACTGTTGGTCCTGGGCTGGGCCCTATGCTCCTGGAGGCTGGGGGGGACCCACTGTCATGCCATGGACTTGGTCCCATGTGCGCATGCCAGTATTGACTCACTGTCAATTCCCGATTTGGCCCCAAGTATATGGCATTTGGGGTAGACTGCTGTCAGGCTTCAGACTTGGCCTTGTGCTCACGGCCACCAGGATCAACCCACTGGACCCAGACTTGGCATAGTGTTTTTGGTGGTCATGGTCAACCCACTGTTTAGCCCCAAACTCAGCCTCATGCACACGACCACATGGGTCAACCAGCTGTTGGACCCCTGACTTGTCCCCACTGTCCAGCCACAAACTCAGTGGCTGCTGGGTCGACCCAGTGTCCTGCCTTGACTCAGCCCCGTGTGAATGGCCGCCATGGTTGACCATTGGTGGAGCAATGGACTGGGCCCCTTGCGCCCAGCTACTAGGGTAGACCCACTGTTGGACCCTGGACTAGCCCCATGCTCCTGGCCCCCAGGGTGGAACTGCTTGCTTGACTCGGTCCTGCACCCCCAACCGCAGGAGTAAACCAGCTCTCGGGTTCCAAAATTGGCCCAGCTATCCTACCCCAGACTCAGCCACATGCAAATGGACATTGGAGTTAACCCACTCTGTGAACCCAGATTTGGCCCCAGTCTGGCCCTGGACTCGGCCCCACTGTTCAGCCCCAGACTCAGCCATGCGCATCCAGCTGCTGGGTTCGACTATCTGTCAAGCCCCCGACAGACTCAGTTCCAATGTCTGTCCCCAGACTCAGTCCTATGCGAATGACTGCTGGGGTCAACCCTCTGTGTGACCCTGGACTCAGCCTTGCGCTCTTGGCCACCAGGGTATACCTGCTGTCTGGCCCCGGACTTTGCCTCATTCACCCAGCTGCCCAGGTAAACCAGTTGTCTGGCCCCGGACTCGACCCTGCTGTCTGGGCCTGGAATTGGCTCTGTGCCCCCAAAAACCATCTTGACCCACTGGCCAGCCCTGACAAGTCCCCACATAAACAACCATCATGGTCAAACATCTGTCAGGCACTGGACTAGGCTTCAGTGTTTGGCCACAGGTGTTTACCTACTGCCCAACTTTGGATTCATCCTCATGCACCCAGACGCTGGCTTCAACCAGCTGTACGGCCCCAACTTAGCCCTGCTATCTGGCCCCGGACAGGGCCCTGTGTGAACAGCCACCAGGGTCGACCTGCTGTTGGACCCGGAACTCCACCCCATGTACCCGGCTACCATGTTTGAGCAGCTATCAGGCCCCAGAGTTGGCCCCACTATTTGGCCTAGACTCAACCCTATGTTAACGACCACTGTGGTCGACCCACTGTGTGGCCCTGGACCTAGCCCCACACAAACAGCTATCGGGGTGGACCCACTGTTGCCATGTGTTGCCATGGATTCACCCCATGTGAAAGGCCATTGGGGACTACCAACACTCTGGCCCCTAACTTGGTCCTGTGCAAATGGCCTTTTGCACAAGGCCAAGGATAGGGTTGACCCACTGTCCAGCCCTGGACTTAGCCCCAAGTGAGTGGCCATGAGGGTCAACCCCCTGTCCGACCCTGAGCTGCCCCCATATGTAAGGTCGCCAGTGTTGATCCACTTTCTGGCACTGGACTCAGCCCCCTTTGCATGGCTGCAAGCGTTGACCTGCTGTCAGGCCCCAGACTTGGCCCTGCTATATGGCTCCAGACATGGACTTGTGGGCCCAGCTGCAGGCATTGACCAGGTATCAGACCATGGAATCAGCTGAGGTTCAACCCTGGGCTCAGCGCCATTTGCCTGGCTGTTGTGGTCAACCTGCTGTCGAACTCCAGACTTGGACCCACTGTCCAGCTCCAAAATTAGCCCCATGGGAATGGCCACCAGGGTTGACCAGCTGTTAGGCACCTGACAAGGCCTGGTGCCACCAGCCACCAAGGTCTACCTGCTGTCCTGTCCAAAACTCAGTCCCGCTGTCTGGACCTGGACTCAGCCATGCAAAAATGTCCATCAGGGTTGACCACCTAGCTGTCAAGCACCTGATTCAGCCCTATGCACCCAGCCACCAGGGTCTAACCGCTGTTTGGTTCTGGACATGGCACCACATGACTGGCTGACATGGTCGACCTGCTCTTGGCCTCGGACTGGGACCCGTGCTCCTTGCTGTTGGGGTCAGGCCCTGTCCAACTTTGGACTCAGCCTTGCATGCCCGGGCACTGGCACTGACTAAGTGGCTGGCCCCGAAATCAATCCCATACAACTGTTCACTGGGGTAGACCCACAAATGTGCCACAAACTTGGCCCCACATGCCTGGCTTAACTTGCCAGTATCAACTTGCTATCCACCCTGGACTTGGCTCCCCCCATGCCTGACCACTGGGGTTGACATGCTGTTGTTCCCCAGACTCAGACCCACATGAGTGGCCATCAGGATCAACCACTGTTGGGCTCTGGACTTGACCCAACATTAATGGCCTTTGGGGTGAACTCACTCTCATGCCCTGGCCTCGAACCCACTGTCTGACTCAGACTAAGTCCTCCATGAATGGCCACCAGGGTTAACCTTCTCTCTGGCCCTGTATTCGGCCCCATACTCCCAGCCACTGGGGTGGACCCACAGTTTGGCATTGGTCTCAGCCCCACACACCTGGCCACAGGCATGAACGAGCTATGGGCCTCAAATTGGCCCAGCTGGTTGATCTTGGACTTGGCCCTGCATGCCCACCTGCCGGGGTCAACCTGATGTCAGGCACCTGATTGGGCCCCGCTCCCCAAGCTGCCAGGGTTGATTTGCTGTCCGGCTCCAGTTTTGGCCATGCTATTTGGCCTTGGATTCGGCCCCACAAGAAAGGTCGCTGGGGTCAACCAGCTGTTGGGCATCTGATTTGGTCTGGCACACCCAACCTCCCAGATCTACCCACCATTCAGTGCTAGACACGGCCATATGTGGCTGGCCTCCATGGCCGACCTGCTCTTGGCTCCAGACTGGGCCCCAAGTGAATGGCCTCTTGGGTTGGCCAGCTTTTGGGCAGCAGACTCGGCTCTGTACTCCTAGCTACCAGGGTTGACTTCCTGTTCGACCTTGGACTCAGACTCAGGCATCCTGCCACTGGAGTCGACCAGCTGGACTCAGCCCCATGCGACTGGCTGCAGGTATCAACTCTTTGTCAGTCCTGCACTTGGCCCCACTTGTTCAGCCACTGGAGTCAATGTGCTGTCCTGCCCCAGACGTGGGCTCACTCCAACAGCCTTTGGGGTCAACTGTTGTCAGGTCCCAAACTCAAGACTGTCCAAACAGCCACTGGGGTCGACATGTTGTCTGCCCTGAGTTGGTCCTGCATGAACAGCCACCTGGGTAAACCCACTCTAAGGCCCTAGACTCAGCCCCGTGTGCCTGGCCACCTGTGTCAATGAGCTATTGGGCTCCAGACTTGATCCCACTATCCAGCCCCTGACTTGGTCCCATTCAAACTGCTACTGAGTTCAACCAGATTTCTGGCATCTGACTTAGCCTCACTCTCCTAGCCGCCAAAGTTGACCTGCTGTCCAGCCCTAGACTCGGCCCTGCAAGCCCAGCTGCCGGCTATGACCAGCTGTCGGGCCCCAGATTTGTTGCCACTGTCTGGCCCCTGAACCCTGTGTGAACGACCACCAGATTTAATCCACTGTCTGAACCCAGACTCATCCTGGCTGTCCAGCCCTGGACTTGGCCTCGAGTGCCCTGCAGTCAAGGTCAACCAGCTGCCAGGCCCTAGAGTCAGTCCAGCAGACTTACCCCAAATTCAGCCTTGCAGGCCCAGCCCACAGGGTTGAACCACTGTCGTACCCTGGACTTAGTCCTGTGCAAATGGCTGTCGACACCCAGACTCAGCCCTGCGTGCCCAACTGCCAAGGTCAGCCACCTGTCTGGCTGCAGACTCAGCCCTGCGCTAACACCATTTAGGGTAGACCCCCTGTCTGGTTCTGGACTTGGCCCAAACAAATAGCCAGAGTGGTCTACCTGCTGTCTGACACTGAGTCAACCCCTCATGAAAGGCCGCCAGTGTCAACCAGCTGTCAGGCACTGAACTTGGCCCTGCTGTCCAGCCCCAGACTCGGCTTCCACAGCCACTGGGGTTGATCAACGATGAGGCATCTGACTTAGACCCATGTTCTCAGGCCGCTGGGTGGACCCACTGTCTCACCTCAGACTGGGCCCTCTGCACCCGGCCGCCAGGGTTAACCTGCTGTATAAACCCCAAACTCAAGCTTGATGTCTGTCCTAGACTCAGCCTTACAAAAATGGCTACCAGGGTCAACCCGCTGTCTGGACTCGTATTCGGCACCACCTGGCTACCCAAGTCAACCAGCTGTCAGGCCTCAGAGATGGCCCTGCTGTCCAGCCATGACTTGGCTTCATGTGAACAGCCGCAATGGTCAACCATCCACTGGGCACTGGACTGAGCCCCATGCACATGGCCACTGGGGTCAACCCACTGTTCAGCACTGGACTTGGCCCCATGCGACTGGCCACCAGGGTGGATCTGCTGTCATGATCTGCCACAGACTCATCCCCACATGCCCAACTGCTAGGGTTGACCTGCTGTCCAACCCTGGACTCAGCCAATATTGAGTTGGCCAGCACACTGCTGAAAAGAAATTTTTTTCAGAACATACCCAAACTAAGCACTGAAAATGACAGCAGTGCAGCACCCAGTGCTGCAGCTATAGGTCAATTTCCATAAGAACAGACTCGGCCTCATTCCCCAAAATGGCGGCAGTGAAGCAGCCACTGCTGCTGCCATAAAGCAAGTTCTTTCAGAATACATTCGTACTTTCATTCCTATGCACCGATATGGTGGCAGCCTGTGCAGCGGCCTTAAAGCTTATTCCTTCACAACAGACCCTGCCTTGGGCTTGAAAGCAGAAACAGTGTGGCACTCACTGTCACTGTCATAAAGTAAGTGAATTCAGACGAGAAGCGGCTTCTTCCTTGAAGTCACACCAGCTATGGCTCCCTCAGTGATCATGTGAACTCAGCCAAAATATATCACGTGATAGGCACATAAATCCCTCATGATCATCACTTGACTGGCACATTATTCCCACATGACTGTAACATAAGTGACACATGACTCACCTGACAGTCACATGATACCCAAGTTATTCACACATGACCATCACTTCATTGGCAAGTGATTCTTGCAAAACCATCACATGATTTCATCATGATCATCAAGTGATTCCCACATGACTGCCTCAAGATGGGCACGAGATTCCCTGGTGACCATCACGTGATTCCCATGTGACCGTCACACGACTGGTGCATGATTCTCACTGACAGTCACATGATTCCTGAGTGATTCCCATGTGACTGCCATGTGATTGGCATGCGATAACCATGTAGCCATCATGTGATTTTTCTCATGGCTGCCACATGATTTCTGCACGACTGCCATGTGATTCCCATGTAATTCCCACACGGTAGTGGCATGAATGCCAGGTGGTCCAACATGATTCCTGTGCCAGTGATATGTGATTGCCATGAGAAAGTCACATGATTTTTGCTACCCTTTATATAAAGCAAGTTTCCTCAGTAGACATTTGGCCCACTCCTCAAAGTGCCAATATGATGGCTGCCAGTATTGCTGTGGTCAAGCATGTTCATTCACAATAGATGTGACCACAGGCCCAGAAGTGGGAGCAGTGTGGCAGCTGTTGCTGCTTGTGTAAAGCAAATTCCCTTAGAACTAAGTGAGCTACACTCCCAATCACCAATATGGCATCAGTCAGTGAGGCTGCCATTAAACAAGATTCTTCAGATGAAATACAATCTCAAGACTGGAAGCTGCAACAGCGAGACAGCCACTACAGCTGCCATACAGCTGTCACATGATTCCCACGTCACCACCACATGGTACTAGTGTGACCGCCACCTCATTCCTTGAAATTCCTACATGAGTGATATGTGATTTCCAGAGCACAGTCATGTGATATTTTGCTGCTCCATCTGTAAAACAAATTCTCTCAGAAGACACGTGGCCTACATTTCAAAGCACGCATATGACATCCCCTGGTGCTGCTGTTGTCAAGCAAGTTCACTCACAATAGATGCAACTTCCTACCTAGAAGCAGGAGCAGTGCAGAAGCCATTGCCACTCCGTAAAGCAAATTCCATTAGAACACATTGACCTACACACCCAGTCACCAACATGGCGTCTGCTGTTGTTGCTGCCCTAAAGCAAGTTTTCTCAGGTGTGATGCTGCCTCAGACCTGGAAGCCCCAATAGTGAAACAGATACTGCCACTGCCATAAAGCATTTTCCTCAAAACAGATGTGACCTAATTCCCTGAAATGGTGGCAGTGAGGCAGCCACTGCTGCTTTCATAAAACAAGTTCCCTTAGAACAGAAGTACTCTATACCCCAAAACACCAATAGGGTGACCACCTGGGCCACCTCCATAAAGAAACTTCTTTCAGAAGAGAATGCTGCCTTGGGCCTAGAAGCACCAGCAGTGAGATAGCTAATGCCCCTGCATAAAGCAAGTTCCCTTAGAACAGAAGTGGCCACCAATGAAGCCATTGTAAAGCAAGTTCCTTCAGAACATACGCTGCCTTGGGACTGGAAACACCAGCACTGCAGCAGCCATGTCACTGTTGTAAAACATAGTCCTTTTTAACAGACTCAGACTACCATCCATAAGCACTGATATTGAGTTAACCGGTGCCACTGCTGTGAAGCACGTTTTTTGAGAACATACAGGCCCCAAAGTGACAGCAGTGTGGTACCTGCTGCCACAGCTGTAGTTCAGTTTCCATAAGAACAGACTTGACCTCATTCTCCAAAATGGCCACTAGTGCTGCTGTAAAACAAGTTTTTTCAGAACATACTCAGACTTCTGCTCCTACGCACCAATATGGCAGTGGCCAGTTCAGACGCCTTAAAGCTTATTCCGTCAAACAGACGCACTCTCAGGTTCAAAAGCAGCAGCAATGCTATACTCACTTCTGCTGCCATAAAGTAAGTTCACTCAGACCAGGTGAGGTTTTACCCTTGAAGTGGAAGCAAGCTGGCTGCAGCTTCCAGGTATGGCTGCACCAGGTATGGGTCCCTCAGTGTTTATGTGAACTCAGCCAAGAATATGCATATTTGATAGGCACATGAATCCCACATGAACATCAGGTGATTGACACATGATTCCCACAGGACCATCACATGATTCTGGCCTGATTATCATGTGATTCCTATGTGACCACCACGTGATTGGCATGCGATTCCCCATGACTATCACAATATTCCCACGTGATTCCTATGTGACCAGTACATGACCAACACGTGATTCTCACCTGATGGTCACATGATTCCTATGTGATTTTCTCATGGCCATCATGTGATTCCTGCATAACTGAGGTGATTGCCACGTGATTCCCACATGGTTATGGTGTGTTTGCCAGGTGATTCCATGTGACTCCTGCACAAGCGATACTTGATTTACAGGGCATAGTCATGTAATTTTTCCTGTCCCAACCGTAAAGCAAATTCTCTCAAAATAGATGCTGCCTACAAGCGCCAATATAGCTGCAACCAGTGCTGCTGCCAAGTAAGTTTGCTCATAATGGATGATGAATTCAGGCTTGGAAGTAAGATCAGTGCAAAAGCCATTACTGCTGCCAAAAAGTAAATTCCCTTAGAACACAATGAGCTTCACTTGCAATCGCCAATATGGCATCCACTGGTGCCACTGCCGTAAAGCAAGTTTGGTCAAATGAGATGCAGTCTTGGGATTGGAAGGCACAAGAGTGAAACAGCTACTGCAGCTGCCATAAAGCAATTTTCCTCACAACAGATGCGACCTAACTCCCTGAAATGGAAGCACTGAGGCAGTCAGTCAATGCTGCTGGCATAAAGCAAGTTCCCTTAGAACGTAAGTGGCCTAGACTCCAAAATGCCAATATGGTGACTGCCTGTGCAACTAACATAAAGCAACCTCCCTCAGAACAGACGCTGTCTGGGGCCAGCAGTGAGGTATCTTCTGATGCTGCATAAAGCAAGTTCCCTTAAAAGACAAGTGGCCTACACAGCAAAGCACCAGTATTGTGGCCACTGATAAAGCCATAGTAAAGCTAGTTTCCTCAGATTATACACTGCCTCACGCCTGGAAACACCAGCATTACAGAAGTCATGTCACTGCCATAAAGCAAAGTTCCTCCTAACAGACTCAATACTGTCCCTAATTGCCAGTATTGAGGCGGCTGGTTCCACTGCTGTGAAGCAAGTTTATTCAGAATACACCCAGAATATGACCCAAAAGCAACATCAGTGTGGCAACCGCTGCCTCATTATAGGTCAAGTTCTATAAGAAAAGTCTGCCCATTCCATGAAATGCCTGCAGTGAGGCAACTACTGAGGCTGCCGTAAAGCAAGTTCCTTCAGAACATATTCAACTTCCACCCGTATGCGCCAATATGGCAGTGGCCTGTGCAGCTCCTCTAAAGTTAGTTCCCTTAGAACAGATGTGGCCTCAGGCTTGAAAGCAGCAGCACTGAGGCACTCACTGCTTCTGCTGTAAAGTAAGTTCACACAGACCAAGTGTGGCCTCTCTTTTGAAGTGAAAGTAGTGTGGCTGCAGTCTTTGAAACTGCTGCCACACCAGCTATTGCTCCTTCAGTGTTCATGTGAACTCGGACATAGTATATGCACAGGTAATAGACAAATAAATCCTGAGTGATGTCACGTGATTGGCACATGATTTTCGCAAAACCATCATGTGATTCTGGCCTGATCATCAAGTGATTCACACATGACCACCATGTGATTTGAACGTGATTCCCATATGACCATCACGGGACTAACTCATTATTTTCACCTGATGGTTACATGATTCCCAAGTGATTCCCATGTGACCATCACATGATTCCCACATGATTTCCACATACCCATCACTTGATTTTCTTGTGACTACCATGTGATTCTTGTGTGACTGCCATGTGGTTTCCATATGGTATTTATGTGACCACCAGGTATTTCCACTGGATTCCCATATAACAGATACGTGATTTCTGGGGACAGTCATATAATTTTTGCTGCCCCTGCCATAAGGCAGGTTCCCTCAGAAGAGGCGTGCCTACACTTCAGAGTACAAATATGGTGGTTGACTGAACTGCTGCCATCAAGCAAGTTCACTCACAAAAGACGCAACCTCAGGCCCGGAAGTGGGAGCAGTGCAGCAGCCATTTCTACTTCCGTAAAGCAAGTTCTCTTAGAACACAGTGAACTATACACCAAATTGCCAATATGGCATCGCTGGTGTCACTACGGTAAAGCAAGTTCCCTTAACAAGACAGCCTCGGGACTGGAAGCCACAATAGTGAAACAGTTGTTGTGGTGGCTATAAATCAAGTTTCCTCACAACAGATGTGAGCTCTCACTCAGTGAAATGGAAACAGTGAGGCAGCCGCTGCTGCTGCCATAAAGCAAGTTCCTTAGAAAAGAAGTGGCCTCGACTCCAAAGTGAAGATATGGTGACCCCCCATGCCACCACCATAAAGCACCTTCCCTCAGAATGAACGCTGCCTTGGGCCCAGAAGCACCAGCAGTGAGGTAGCTGCTGCTACCGCATAAATCTAGTTCTCTTAGAAAAGAAGTAGCCTATTTGCTAAAGTGCCACTATTGCAGCCACTGGTGAAGCCATGGTAAAGCAACTTCACTCAGAAAAGATGGCACCTCAGGCTCAAAAGCACCAGCAGTGAGGTAGCTTCTGCCACTGAATAAACCAAGTTTCTTAGAACAGAAAAGCCCTATACACCAAAGCACCAATTTGGCTACCTGCCGTGCCACCACAGTAAGCTATTTCTTTCAGAACAATGGCTGCCTTGGGTCCAGAAATACCAGTAGCATGGTAGCTGCTGTTGCTATAAAAAGCAAATTCCGTTAGAACAGAAATGGCCTATACACTGAAGCACCAGTATCATAGTCACCGGTGAAGCTGTGGTAAATAAAGTAAGTTCCCTCAGAACATTTATTGACTCGGGCATGGAAAGACCAGCAGTATGGCAGCCATATCTTTGTGTAAGCAAGGTCCCTCATAACAGACTCAGACTACTGTCCCTACGTGCTGATATTGAGTTAGCTAGTGCCACTACTGTGATAAGTTCTTTCAGAACACACTCAAACTAAGGCCCAAAAGTGACAGCAGTGTGGCACTCGCTCCCACAGCCATAGGTCAAGATCCATAAAACAGATTCAGCCTCATTCCCCAAAATGGCCGCAGTGAGGCAGCCACTGCCATTGCCATAAAACAAGTTCCTTCAGAACATATTCAGACTTCTGCACCTATGTATCACCATAGCATCAATATGGCAGCCTGTGTACCTGCCTTAGAGCTTATTTTCTCAGAACAGACCCAGCCTCGGGCTTGAAAGCAGGATCAGTGCGACATTCGATGCCAATGTTATAAAGTAAGTATACTTACATCACACACAGCCTCCTCCTGCAAGTGGAAGCAGGTTGGCTGCAGCTCCTGAAGCCACTGTCACACCAGCTATGGATCCCTCAGTGTTTATGTGAACTCGATGAAAGGATATGCACACATGATGGGCAAATGAATCCTGTGTGACCATCATGTGATTGGCACATGATTCCCACAGGACCAACACATGACAAATTTTCATTTTCATCTGACAGTCATGTGATTCCTGAGTGTTTCCCACGTGATTCACATGTGATCTCCCCATGATTTCCTCCTGACCATCATGTGATTTCTCATGGCTGCCATGTGATTCCTGCATGACTGCCATGTGATTCCCATGAGATTCACACATGGTACCTACACGATCACCATGTGGTTCCACTTGACACCCATATGAGAGATATGTGATTTCCAGGGGACAGTCATGTGGTTTTTGCTTCACCTACAGTAAAATAAGTTCCCTCAGAAGAGCTGTACCTACACCTCAAAGCACCAATATGTTGGCTACTGGTACTACTGCTGTCAAGCAAGTTTGCTCACAATAGCTGTAACCTCAGGCCCAAAAGTGGGAGCAGTGTGGCAGCTATTGCCGCTGCCCTACAGCAAATTCCCTTAGAATACAGTAGGCTACATTCCTCATCACCAATATGGCATTGCCCAGCTCCAATGCTGTAAAGTATGTGCCCTCAGATGAGACTGGAAGCCACAAAAGTCAAACAGCTGCTGGGGCTGCCATAAAGCAGTTTTCCTTACAACAGATGCGACCTGACGACCTGAAATGGCAGCGGTGAGGCAGCCACTGCTGCTGCCATAGAGCACATCTCCTTAGAACACAAGTGGTCTACACCCTGGAGTGCCAATATGGCGACTGCCCTTGCCGCTGCCATAAAGCAACATCTTTCAGAAAAATAAATGCTGCCTCGGGTCCAGAAGCACCAGCAGTGAGATAGCTGTTGTAGTTCATAAAACAATTTCCCTAAGAACAGAAGTGGCCTACACTTTGAAGTGCCAATGTGGCTACCTCCAGTGCCACTGCTGTAAAGCACACCCTCAGAACAATTGGTGCCCAAGCCTGAAAACACCAGCAGTGAGGTAGCTGGTGCTGGTGCATAAAGCAATTTCCCTTAGAAGTGGCCTACACCCCAAACAGAGTATTGCAGCTGCCATGGTAAAGCAATTTCCCTCAAAACATAAGCTGCTTCAGGCCCAGAAACACTAGCATTGCGGCAGCCATGTCACTTCCATGCAGCAAGATTCCTTGAAAGAGACTCAGACCACCATACCTAAGCACAGATATTGAGGTGGCCAGTGTCACTTCTGTGAAACAACTTTTTTTCCAAATGCACACGGAATAAGGCCTGAAAGTGACAGCAGTGTGGCACCTGCTGCCACAGTTGTAGGTCCAGTTCCATAAGGAGACTCAGCCTCATTCCCCAAAATGACAGCAGTGAGGCAGCTATTGCCACTGCTGTAAAACACGCTCCTTCAGAACATATTCAGACTTTCACTCCAATGCAACCATATGGCGATGGCTTGTACAGCTGCTGTAAAGCTAGTTTCCTCAGAACAGATGTGGCTTGGGCTAGAAAGCAGCAGCAGTACAGCACTTGCTGCCACTGAAGTTCACTCAGGCCAGACACGGCCTCTTCCTGAAGTGGAAGGAGGGTGACTGCAGCTGCTACAGCCACTGACATACCAGCTATGTCTTTCTCAGTGTTCATGTAAACTCAGTCAATATATATGCACACTTGATAGGCACAGGAATCCCCCATAATTGCCATGTGCTTGGCACATGATTCCTCCAACTTACTGACTATCATGTGATTCGATGTGACCGGCACGTGACTAGCGCACATTTCTCTCCTGACAGTCACATGAATCCTAAATGATTCCCATGTGACTGTCACGTGATTCCCATATAATTCTCACAGGGTTGTCATGTGATTCTCTCGTGGGCACCACATGATTCCCACGTGACAGGCATGTGATTCTCACATGATAATAGCATGACTTCCAGGTGGTTCCAAGTGATTCCCACATGAGAGGTATGTGATGTCTAGGGGACAGTCATGAGATTTTTGTTACCTCTGCCATAAAGCAAGTTCCCTCAGAAGAGATACGGCCTACACCTCAAAGAGCCAAAGTGGCATCTGCAGGGACTGCTGCCATCAAGTAAGTTTGCTCACAATACATGCAACCTCAGGCCTGGAAGTGGGAGAAGTGAGGAAGCTGTTGCTGCTGCCACAAAGCGAATTCTCTTACAACACAGCAATCTACACTCCCAATTGTCAATATCGTGTCCGCGAGTGCCACCGCCATAAAGCAAGTTCCCTCAGATGAGACATAGCCTCAGGACTGGCAGCTGCAAGAGTGAAACAGCCACTGCATTTGCCATAAAGCAGTTTTCCTCACAAAGATGCGACCTCATTCCCAAAACAGGAAAAGTGAGAAAGACACTGCTGCTGCTATAATGCAAGTTCCCTTAGAACAAAAGTGGTCTATACCCCAAAGTGCCAATATGGTGACCTCCTGTGCTACTGCCATAAAGCAACTTGTCTCAGTAAAACATGCTGCCTCAGGCCCAAAAGCACCAGCACTGAGATAGCTGATGCTGGTGCATTAATCAAGTTTCCTTAGAACAGAAGTGGCCTATACCCTGAAGTGCCAGTATTGTGGCAATTGGTGAAGTAAGTTCCCTTAGAACAGATGCTGCCATGGGCCCAAAAACACAAGCAGTGACGTAGCTGTATCCTCTGAATAAAGCAAGTTCCCTTAGAACAGAAGTGCCCTACACCCCAGAAAAACAGTATTGTACCACCAGTGAAGTCATGGTAAAGGTGGTTCTCTCAGAATATATGCTGCCTCAGGCCCAGTAACACCAGAATTGTGGCAGCCATGTGGCTATCGAAAAGCAAGGTCTCTTGTAACAGATGAAGAATACTGTCCATAAGTGCTGATATAGCGGTGGTCAGTGCAACTGCTGTGAAGCAAGCTTTTTCAGAAGACTACAGGACTATTCCCAAAGGGAGTATCAGTGTAGCACCCGCTCATGCAGCTGTAGGTCAAGTTCCAGTAGAAAAGACTTGGGGAAAGAGTTCCAAAATGGCAGATCAGGTAAACGCTAAGCCTACTGCATCCCAGGGTCACACCAAAATTACAAATAAATTATAGAAAAATCAACCTCAAGAATCATTTGAAGACTAGCTGAATAGAACCCCTATAACTATGGATATAAAGAAGAGGCCACATCAAGACTGGTAGGAATGGGGGAGACAAAAAGCAGGCTGACCCCAAGCCCATAGATGGTGGTTGAATGCCAAGATGGATGCCTCAGTGGCAGAGGTTTCCTCTGAAGAGGGAAGGGTCCCAGCCTGACGTTGGGCTCCCTAACCCAAGGATCCTATGCCGGCAAGGGGAGTTCCCATGGCATCTGGCAGTGAAAATCAGCGAGGGCTCTATTTGCCAGTTCTGCTGGGGCAGAGGGTGGCTGGAAACCCAGATGCCCATTTATAGAGCCCACACACTCACTTGCAAACACACACATGGTCTCTGGTAGAGGGGCGGAAGCTCAGGAGGCCCAGGGACATGCGGAAAAAGACTGAGTTGTGTGGTTTTGGGGTGGGAGCTGTAGGGACAGGAGCCATTGTTGTCCCTGTGTGGAGTCTAACACATGTGTGGCATACATAAGGGCACCATCTGTTCAGTGTTAAGCAAGCCTCCAAAGGGCCAAGTCTGGGACAGCACTGGTCTGGTGGAATTCATACATTCACATCACCTTGGTGATGCCCTGGGTCCCCACTGCTTACACAGTTGGTGCTACATTGCCCAGACACTCTTGACTGTTGTGCTGCTGGCCCACTCTACAGGATGTGGAAGGCTTTTTGTTGCAACTGTGGGCCCTCAGCAGCCTGGAAATTTTTCCTGGTGGGTAGTAACCCAAGACCTATACTGCAGCATCTCTTAGACAGCTCTCAGGAACTAGTGAACCTGAAATGGGTGGTGGCTGGCTGTGGTGTTCTCAGGATGTTTTTGCAGGTTGGTCACAGGCCCAGCACCTGTGTGGGAGTGGAGACTACACTGACTTTGTAGAAAACAACCACACTCCTTAGCACCTTAGAACACCACCCTGCCTACCTAGAGATGCATTGCCAGGAGCACTCTGGGTGCGTTAGTGGCCAACCTTGCCCCACAAGCCACAGAGGCCTTTTATAGTAGCAGAGAGCCTGCAAGAGACTGGAGAAATTTTGGGGGTGGACAATGACCCAAAACCTGTGCCACAGCCACTCTTGGGCAGCTTTTGGGAATTTGCAAGCTTGAGGTAAGCAGTGACTGCCTGTGGTGTTCTGAGGGCATTTCACAAAGAAGTCACAGACCAGGCACTGGTGTAAGAACTGAATCTGCATTAACTCTGTAAAAACCACCGGCCATGTCTTGTGAATCCCTGGAATTTCACTGCACCCAGATTGTGCTGCATTGCCAAGTGCATTCTCAACACCAGTTCAACAAGCCTGGCCCACACACCTAAGAAGGCTCTTTCAACATCTGAACCTTATGTACAGCGAGCAGGTGGCAATAGGCCTAGTGAGTCCTGGGTCTTTTGCTAAGCTACCTCAGGCCCACAACTGGTGGCAGCCAACCTCAGTTCACAGTGAGGCCATGCACACATCTCCATGTCCAACACAGGCAGTAGCCAAACACATATAGCTTTGTGGTTCCTACAAGGTAACCTCAGGCTAATAACAAGCAAGATTGAAATTGGCCTGCCAAAAGACACCCTACCAAAACCCACCAGAAACAGCACAGGTGGGAGCCAGCTGCAGACCACACCAGAGCACTACCTGGTTAGCCCTACAAGTGGCACACCCAAAGGGGGATCTCAGCAGGCACAAGAGCCCACTGGGGCAAAGCCTCCTCTGAGGGGTCAGCCCCCACAGAGCAGCTCACACACTGTGGGTATAGCCAATCCTCACAGGCAGTCAGTCTAGGAGTCAATCCCTCCTACTGATGCGTCAAAAGCAATCAAGGCTCAACTACAACAGGAGAACACACACAACATACTCAAGGGACATTCCTGGAACACATGCACAGGAGATCAGGGTGACTGCACCATTGGACCACATAGGACATATACTATTACATAAGGCCACCCAGCAAAGTCTGAGAGACATAGTAAATCTACCTAATACATAGAAGCAAATACAGAGCAGCACCAGAAATAAAGAAACAAACAAAAAAAACATGTCCCAAATTAAAGAGCAGGAAAAACCTCCAGAAATAGAATTAAATGAAATGGAGGCAACAACCTACTAGAGACAGAGTTTAAAACCCTGAATATAAGAATGCTTAAGAAGTTAATGAGAATTTCAACAAAGAGATAGCAAGCATAAGGACATAGAAATCATAAAACAGAATCAGAAATAAAGAATACAATAAATGAAATGAATACACTAGAAGGAATCAACAGCAGATTAGATAAAGCAAAGCATCAAATCAGTGATCACAAGATAGCAGAATTCACCCAATCAGAACAATAACAAGACAAAAGAATAAAACAATGAACATAGTTTAAGGGAACTGTGGTACAACATCAAGCATAAAAACATTTGCATCATAGGAGTACCAAAAGAGAAGAGAGGGAGAAAGGGACTGAGAACATAGTTGAAGAAATAATAACTGAAAACTTTCCAAACCAGGTGAAGTAAATACACATACAAGCCCAGGAAGCACAGAGTCCCAAAGAGGATGAACCCAAACAGGCCCACACCAGGACACAGTATAATTAAATTAGAAAAGGTTAAAGACAAAGAGCAAATCCTAAAAGTAGCAAGAGAAAGGCAACTAGTAACTTATAAGGGAGCTCACATAAGACTGTCAGTTGATTTTCAACAGAAACTTTGCAGGCCAGACGGAGTGGCAGGAAATATTAAAAGTGATGAAAAACAAGGGCTTACAACCAAGACTACTCTACACTGCAAGGCTATCATTTAAACTTGAGGGAGAGATAAAGAGCTTTCCAGACAAGAAAAGGCTAAAGGAGTTCATTACCAATAAGCCAGTATTACAAGAAATGTTAACAGGACTTCTTTAAGCAGAAAAAAGAAGAAAACAAACAAAACAATGAAGATCGAAAATATGAATAACAAAATGGTAGTAACTATGTGCCAATCAATAATCACTTTAAATGTAAACGGATTAAATGCTCCAAACAAAACACATAGGGTAGCTGAATGGGTAAAAAAAAACACAATACCCCTGTATATGCTATCTATAGGAGACCGACCTCAGATTGAAAGACACACACAGACTGAAAGTAAAGAAATTTTAAAAAGATATTTCACACAAATGGAAATTAGGAAAAAAAAAACCTGGTGTAGCAATACTTACATCAGACAAAACAGACATTAAAATGAAAACTATATAAAAAAACAAAGATCCTTTTATTACAGAATAAGAAAGGGATCAATCTAACAAGAGTGCATAGATGTTTAACCCTATTAAAAATCTATGCACCCAACATAGCAATACCTAAATATATAAAGCAAATATTGACCGACATAAAGGCAGAGGTCAACCGTAACACAATCATAGTAGGGAAATTTAACACCCCACTACAATCAATGGACAGATCCTCCAGATAGAAAATCAACACAGGAACAGAAGCCTTACATGACACACTAGATGAGGATTTAATTGATATTTTTAGAGTATTTCATTCCAAAATGCACCTGGAACATTTTCCAACACAGACCACATTTTAGGCCCAAAACAAGTTTCAACAAATTTTAAAATATTGAAATTATGTCACGCATTTTCTCTGATCACAGCGGTATGATACTGGAAATCAATTACAAGAAAAAAAACTGAAAAGCACAGAAAAACATGGAGACTAAATAATATGCTACTAAATAATGAATGGGTCAACAATGAGATCAAGGAAGAAATCAAAAGATACCTTGAGACAAACGAAAATGAAAACACAATGACCCCAAATCTATGGGATACAGTGAAAGCAGTCCTAAGAGGGAAATTCATAGCAACGCTGGCATACCTAAAGAAACAAACAAACAAAAAATTAAAAATTAAACCAACAGTCTATCTTTACACCTAAGGGAGCTGGAAAAAGAATAGCAAAAGAAGCCCAAATTGAGTACAAGGAAGGAAATAATAAAGATCAGGGCAAAAATAAACAAAATAGAGACCCAAAAAACAATACAAAAGGACAACAAAACCAAGAGATGGATTTTGAAAAGGTAAACAATATTGACAAACCTTTAACCACACTCATCAAGAAAAAAAAGAGAAAGGATTCAAATAAATAAAATCAGAAATGAAAGAGAAGCGACAACCAATACCACAGAAATATTCATTTTAGGAAAATACTATGAGCAACCATACACCAACAAATTGGACAATCTGCAAGCAATGGATAAATTCCTAGAAGCATACAGTCTTCCAAGGCTGAATCAAGAAGAAACAGAAAATCTGAACAGACCAATTACTACCAACGAAATTAAATCACTAATCAACAAGCTCCCAACAAATAAAAGTCCTGGACCAGATAGCTTCACAGGTGAATTTTACCATTCAAAAAAGAATTAACACCTATTCTCCTCAAACTATTCCAAAAATTCCAGGATTTCCTCCAAACTCATTTTACAAAGGCTCCAAACACATTTTACAAGGCCACCATTACCCAAAACCAGATAAAGACATTACAAAATAGCTGATATCCCCAATAAACATAGATGCAAAAATCCTCAACAAAATAATAGCAAACCAAACTCAGTAATTCATTTAAAAGATCATATATCACGATCATGTGGGATTCATTCCTGGTATGCAAATTTGGTTCAATATCCACAAATCAATTAATGTGATACACCACATAAACAAAATAAAAAATAAAAATCATATGGTCATATCAATAGATGCAGAAAAAGCATTTGACAACATCCAGCATCCATTTGTGATTTTAAAAAAAAAACTTTCAGCAAAGTAGGAATAGAGGGAACATAACTCAACATAATAAAGGCCATATATGACAAAACCGCAGCTAACATCATGCTCAATGGGGAAAAGTTAAAAGCATTCCCCTTAAGATCAGGAACAAGACTAGGATGCCCACGTTCACCACTTTTATTTAACACAGTACTGGAAGTTCTAGCCACAGCAATCAGAAAGGAAAAGAAATAAAAGGCATACAAATATGAAAGGAGGAAGTAAAATCGTCATTATTTGAAGATGACATGATACTTACTACATAGAGAGAACCCCAAATATTCCACCAATAAACTATTACAACTGATAAATGAATTTAATAAAGTAGCAGGATATAAAATTAATATCTAGATATTGGTTGCATTTTTATACACTGAAAATGAACTATCAGAAAGAGAAATTAAGAAAACAATCTCGGGGGTGGCCGGGTGGCTCGGGTGTTTGGAGTGCTGTGCTCCTAACACCAAGGTCGCTGGTTCCATTTCCACATGGACCAGTGAGCTGGAGCTGGGCCACTGTGAGCTGGGCCGCTGTGAGCTGGGTCGCGGTGAGCTGCTGCCGTGAGCTGTGGGCAGCCAGTGTGAGCAGCCAGCGCAAGCTGCCCTGAGCTGCCGTAAGTGCCGGCTGGCAGCCGGTGACCGACTGACTCAGCTGTGTAGAGCTCAATGCTCATAATACCAACATGAGTCAGTGAGCTGCATCCTCCATAACTAGACTAAGAACAATGGCTTGACTCGGAGTTGGGGGAGTGGGGAGGGGGAAAGGGGAAAAAATAGAAAACAGTCTCATTCATAATTGCACCAAAAATATTTAGGAAAACATTTAATCAAGGAAGCCAAAGACCTGTATGTAGAAAATTATACGATATTGAAGGGAGAAATTTGGAAGGTACAAATAAGTGGAAACATATACCATGCTTATGCAGTGGAAGAATTAATATAGTTAAAATGTCCATACTACCCAAAGCAATGTATAGATTCTATGCAATCCCTATCAAAATACCAATGACATTTTTTACAGAACTAGAACAAAATAATCCTAAAATTTATATGGAACCACATAATACCCCAAATAACCATGGAAATCCTGAGAAATAAGAACAAAGCAGGTGGTATCATGCTACCTGATATCAAATTATACTATGTGGCTATAGTAATCAAAACAGCATAGTATTGGCATAAAAACAGACACATAAATCAATGGAACAAAATAGAAAGCTCAGAAATAAATCCATGCTTATATGGTCATTTAATTGATTACAAAGGAAGCAAGAATTTACTGGGGTAAACACAGTCTATTGAATAAATAGTGCTGGGAAAACCGGACAGATACATGCAAAAAAATGTAACTGGACCACTTTCTTATGCCATATACAAGAATAAACTAAAAATGGATTGAAGACTTAAATGTAAAGGTTCTAGAAGAAAATACAGGAAGTAAACTCTTAGAATTACCCTTAGTAATATCTTTACTGATATATCTCCTTGGGCAAGGGAAACAAAGCAAAAAATAAACAAATGGGACAATACCAAACTAAAAAGTTTTTTCACTGTAAAGGAAATCATCAGCAAAAAAAAGACATTCTGGGCCAGCCCGGTGGCTCAGGCGGTTAGAGCTCCATGCTCCTAACTCCGAAGGCTGCCGGTTCGATTCCCACATGGGCCAGTGGGCTCTCAGTCACAAGGTTGCCAGTTTGATTCCTCAAATCCCACAAGGGATGGTGGGCAGCGCCCCCTGCAACTAAGATTGAACACGGCACCTTGAGCTGAGCTGCCGCTGAGCTCCCAGATGGCTCAGTTAGTTGGAATGCGTCCTCTCAACCACAAGGTTGCCGGTTCGACTCCCGCAAGGTATGGTGGGCTGTGGCTCCTGCAACTAGAAAATGGCAACTGGACCTGGAGTTGAGCTGTGCCCTCCACAACTAAGACTGAAAGGACAACAACTTGAAGCTGAGCTGCGCCCTCCACAACTAAGATTGAAAGGACAACAACTTGACTTGGAAAAAAGGCCTGGAAGTACACACTGTTCCCCAATGAAGTTCTGTTCCCTTTCCCCAATAAAATCTTAAAAAAAAAAAAAAAAAAGACATTCTGATGAATGGGAGAAGATATTTGCGAAGGATACATCTGATAAGGGGTGAATATCAAAAAAAATAATAATAACTTATAGAACTCAACACCAAAAACAAACAAACAAACAAACAATCCAATTAAAACATGGGCAGAAGACCTGAATAGACATTTCTCCAAAGAGGACATACAGATGGCCAATAGACATATGAAAAGATGCACATCACTAATCATGAGAGAAATGCAAATCAAAACCACAATGAGATACCTCCTCACTCTGTCTGAATGCTTATCATCAATAAGTCAACAAACAAGTGCTAGTGCAGATGTGGAGAAAAGGGAAGCCTCGTGCATTGTTGGTGGGATTGCAAATTGGTGCAGCCACTGTGGAAAACATTATAGAGGTTCCTCAAAAAATTAAAAATAGAACTACCTTATGATCCAGGAATTCCACTCCTAGGTATTTATCTAAAGAAATCCAAAACTAATTTGAAAAAAATATATGTTCATTGCAGCACTATTCACAATAGCCAAGATATGGAAACAACCAAAATGCCCATCAAGATGTCTCTTGGATAAAGACATTGTGGTACATTTATACAATGGAGTATTACTCTGTCATAAAAAATAATGAAATCTTACCATTTGCCACAATATAGACAAACCTAGAGGTTATTATGCTAAGTGAAATAAGTCAGACTGAACAAGATAAATCCCATATGATCTCACTTGTATGTGGAATCTAAAGAACAGAATAAACGAGCAAACAAAAGAGAAATAGACTCATACATACAGAGAACAAAGTGATTGTTGCTAGATGGGAGTGGGGTTGGGGACAGGTGAGGAAAGGTAAAGGGATTAGGAAGTATGGGAAATACAATCAATAATGTTGTAAAGACTATGTAGGGTGTCAGATGGGTACTGGACTTATTGGTGGGATCACAGTACCACTGTGCTGTACACCTGAAACTAATATAAAATAAAATAATATTGAATGTCAACTATAATTAAATATATATACCAGGGGGGTGCCAAAAAATGTACACACATAACTTGTATTCATCTTTTGTTATCGGTATATATTGAGTATTATAATTTTAATACAGTTTTTTCCTTTCTTAAAATGTGTATACATTTTTTTGGCACCCTCTGTATATATTAATATATTTTCACAAGATGTAAAGTACAACATAGGGAATATAGTCAATGGTATTGTAATAGCTATGTATAATGTCAGAGGGCGGGTAGACTTGGTGGGGTTCTCATTTTGTGAGGGGCATAAATGTTTAATTATTACAATGTTTTTCATATTTGAAACTAATAATAAAATTTAATCTAATTTAAAAAATCAACACACAAAACTCAGTTGCATTTTTACACACAAATGATGAATTTAAAACAGAAATTATGAAAACAATTCCATTTACTATACCATCTAAAAGAATAAGATACTTAGAAATTAACTTAGCCAAGGAGGTGAAAAGACTTGTACAATGAAAACTATAAAATATTGCTGTAAGAAATTAAGGAAGACAAATAATTGGAAACATATCCCATGTTTATGGATTGGAAGATTTAATATTTTTGAGATATCCATCTTACCCTAAGTGATCTACAGATTCAATTCAATCCCTATCAAAATCCCAATAACATTTTAAATAGAAATAGAAAAACTCACACTGAAGTGCATATAAAATCTCAAGGGATACCAAATAGCCAAAACAATTTTGAAAAAGAAGAAAAAAGCTGGAATGGTCACTGTCATGCAGGGTGTCATGCGGGGTCTCAGTTCCCGTTCCCCACATAAGAACTCAGGATATGGTGAGGCCAAAAAGGAACACCCACAGAGCCACAGATAGGGGAGTCATACCACTATATTCTCGCTGGCAGCCAGGTAAGACGCACAAAGTAGGATCCACATGATCCACAATCTCCCATCTGCTTTTCTGCCTGTCAACCAACCAACCAACCAACCAATGCAGTCATGGCAGTTACATCAGCAGCCAATTGGCCAACCAGTAACAGCCGACAGCCAACCAGTCACAACCGACGACCATCCAATCACAGTTGATGGTCATTTACTACTTGATGGTCACTTACTACCTTTCCACATGAGGCCGAGAGCTTGGAAACTGCACTCCTGGCTCTGTCCCCACAGTTACAGTTCCTGATTTCAAAACTTGCTATAAAGGTACAGTAATCAAGAAAGTTTGGTACTGGCACAAAGGCAGACATTTAGACCAATAGAATGGAATAGAGAGCCCAGAAATAATGGCCAAATTACTTTTGACAATGGTGCCAAGACCATTCAATAAAAAAATGACAGTCTTTTCAACAAATGGTGCTGGGGAAAACTACATATCCAATTGCAAAGGAATGAAGTTAGACCCTTACCTTATCCCCAAATACAAACATTTTTACTAAGACCCCAATGTTTGAATCTGCCTACCTGTACACACTGGCCCAAAGAAATACATGAGTAGAAGTTTGCAACATAGAAATAAAAATCATTTCATACTGAATTGGACTATCCAGAGAATATTGGAGCTATTGTCTTATAGACCAAACTTTCCAGTGGTGTGTAGGTTACAGATTATATAAGGCAAAATCACAAGACACTATGGGTTTGGGGGTTCGGGGTCATGCTGGGAGCTGATTGGTTAGTGATGAGGTAAGGGTGATAAATCATTTCTTCAGGTCTTGAGGACAGCTCTGAGGTCTGCTCCAGTGTTTCTCTGCCTGGTTTCATGGGAAAGTAACCAAGGGGTTTTTCTACCTTAAGTCTCAGGAGCTTAAACATAACTTAGGTCAAGTGTTATCTTTAGTCTGCAAGAGATCTAGACTTTGTGACCATTAGTCCAGTCCAGGTTATTGTTTTCTGCTGCCTCAGAGGTTGCTGATTATCTGAGGGAAAGTCTAGGTATCTGAGGAGTACAAATATATAGAAAAAGATAATTTCTAGAGCTAGGATTTAAAGCTAAATTTATTTAAAGTCATAAGGTATCTCAATTTCAGTATTAACTAAAAATGAAGACCTAAAATATAAGACCTAAATATAAGACCTAAATATGAGACCTAAAAGTATAAAACTTTTAGAAGAAAACATAGGGGAAATGACATGGGATTTGGCAATAATTTTTTGGATATGACACCAACAGCACAGGCAACAAAAGAAAAAGTAGGTAAATTGGACTACATTAAAACTTAAAATTTTGTCCATCAAAGTCCCTATCAATAGAGTGAAAAGGCAATCACAGAATGGGAGAAATATTTGCAAATCATGTATCTGATAAATCATATATATCCAGAATATATTAAGAACTCTTGTAACTCAACAACAACAAAAATAACCTGATTTTTACAATATGCAAAGGACTTGATATTTCTTTGCAAAGGACTTGACATACAAATGGCCAATAAGCACATGAAAAGATCCTCAGCATCACTAATCAAAAGGGAAATGCAGACCAAAGTCACAATGACATACCATTTTTATACCCTTTAGAATAGCCACAATCAAAAAGGAAGAAAACAACAAATATTGGTGAGGATGTGGAGAAATTATACCCCTTGTGCATTACTGATGGGAATGTAAAATTGGTGCAGCTGATATGGAGTGGTTCCTCAAAATATTAAATATACAATTACCATATAATCCAGCAATGCCACCTCTGGGTCCATACCCAAAAAAATTGAAAACAGGGTCTGAAAGAGTTATTGTACACCCGTGTTCATAGTAGCATTTATCCACAACAGCTAAAAGGTGGAAACATCCCAAATGTCCATTGATGGATAAATGGGTAAATGTAGTCAGAATGTAGTCTATAACTATGGTCGGATACCATTCAATCTTAGAAAGGAAGGAGATTCTGATGCATTCTACAACATGGATGGACCTTGAGAACAATATGATTAGTGAACTAAGCTAGTCACAAAAGGTCAAATACTGTATGATTCCACTCATATGATGCACCTAGAGTAGTCAAATTCATAAGACACAAAATAGAATGGTGGTTGCCTGGGGCTGGTGGGAGTGGAAAATGGGAAATTGCTGTTTATTGACTAGAGTTTCAGTGGGCAAGGTGAAAAAGTTTTAGAAATGGATGGAGGTGATTGGTACAGAACAAAGTGAATGTACTTAACACCACAGAACTGTACACAAAAATAGTTAAAATTATGTTATGTATATTTTATCATGATGAAAAAAATTCTCATCTTCTTATTCAATAAATGTTTTTTGAGCTCCTGCACTGAGCCCTGGGGATTCAGTACTTAAAGAAGCTCTTCACTCATGGAACAAGTAAACAAGTGGTTAAATTACAGGGTGTTAAATGCTATGATAAGGGGAGCAAGGGCCTCCAAACCACCAATCTGGGTATGTGTATTTCTGTGCTTATGGAGGGGAATTCAGGAAAGACTCCCACAGCTACTGGAGTCCAGATTCACATTTAAAGGAGGAAGAAGTAGTCAACTGGAGGGGTGAATAGAAGAACAAAGTATTCCTAGTAGTGGATATCAGCTGTGGGAGGTAAAGAAAGAATGTGAAGTAATGGAAGTGCTGGGAAAGTCAGTATGGTTGAAGATTCTAGGGTTGAGAAATGGGGGAGTTGCCAGATAAGAGGCAATGACATTGAATAGGAGCATAAAATGTCTTTAAAGTCAGGATAAGGTTTGAGTTATATCACCATAGAGTTTTCAGTAACAGATGACAGCTCACTTGCATTTTGCAGCCTAGATGAGGAAGCAGGTGGGTTAACACAAACCACAAATTTTAGAAGTTTAATACAAATCTTGAGCAAGTATTTCTAAATCACAATGATCTGACATGAGAGGTCACTATGCAAGTGTTTCTTAGATTTTTTTCACCCCTCTAAATACTCTAACTTCTTGAAGTTTAGATATTCCCAACCCCAGTTCTTTCCACCTATGCACTCTCCTGTTTAACTGTCTCTACCCACAACAGGTAAGGTGGAGGAAGAGATAAAATAGATCTAGCCAGACCCTGGTTTGCATTGGGGGGGCCAGCGGGGAAAGGTATCTGTTTACGGGAGGGTAGATGTAGGGGCTGGGGCAGCTGTCATTAATTCACATAAATATATATATATATAATCACACACAAGCGCGCGAGGTTTGATAATTAAGTTCACAAACTCATCCTAGAAAAAGTGCCACATACCTCATTGCTGAATATCACTATGGTCATCTTTGAAGTACTCCCCTTGGGAAGCTATGCACCGATGCCAGCACCTAGTCCATTCTTCAAAGCAATTCTGGAACTCTTTTTCAGGAATAGCCATCAGAGCTGTCATCGTATTAACCTTGATGTCCTGAATGTCGTCAAAATGTCTTCCTTTCAATATTTCCTCTACCTTTGGGTAAAGAAAGAAGACATTGGGGGCCAGATCAGGTGAGTAGGGAGAGTGTTCCAATACAGTTATTTGTTTATTGGCTAAGAACTCCCTCACAGACACTGCCGTGTGAGCTGGTGCATTGTTATGATGCAGGAGCCATGAATTATTAGTGAAAAGTTCAGGTTGTCTAACTTTTCAACTCAGTCTTTTTCAGCACTTCCAAATAGTAAATTTGGTTAACTGTTTGTCCAGTTGGTACAAATTCATAATGAGTAATCCCTCTGATATCAAAAAAGGTCAGCAACTTCGCTGCAACAGGTTCCCAAACTTAATTATCAAGATAAATATTATATATATTTATATATATTATATGTAATATATAATATATTATATATATACTATATATCATAAACATATATATATACATATATATATATATGTATATATATTCACGGAAGACTTACAATATGATTTATAGAGTGTTAGTCTCTGAGGATACAATGGTGAATAAAACTGACAGTCTTTGCCCTCATGGGATTGATTGATTGTGTCCTGAAAGAGAAAAGCAATAAAATGAATCACCCTGTGTGGTTACAGACAGTTTCATAATTGTAACTTGTAATGATGAGCGGGAAAAAGAAAGGGGAGGGACACATGCTAGAATGGAGCTAATTAATTTATTTATTATCTAATCAATTTATTTATCAATATGCAATAGCAAAAGTCAAAGGCAATTAATAGAATATGTTAATGTCATAAAGTAAAGGTTAAGACTAAACTATATACATTGATAACAATGTTATATCAAAGGAGTACACATACATATAAGTTTAAGAGATCCCGGAGACATCATCAAAATGGCAGCGTGAGGTGAGCCTCTGTAAAGCTCCCCTGGAATTTACAACTAATCGAACAACAATAGCTCCACAAAGGACTCCCTGCACAGCACAGCAGACAGGCAAGACAAAGAGGCCCACTACTGAATTCACCTAAAAGTGGGCGAATCATGCGAGCTGGGGAGGAGGGAGCGACGAAGTGCGGGCACAGAGACACATGGGCTCAGGACGCAGACCTAGCTCAGTGCTCCGAGCTCGCTGCATCCCGGAGCTACCGCAGCTGTGGGAGAGGAAAGAACTCGGACTGCTAGGGCTCCGCTTATGGACCACAGGCCTGAGGGGGCAGCATATAACACGGCTGAACCCAACGCTCACCTCGGAGAAACCTCGCACAGACCTCGGAGAAAAGACTGAGGGAAGAAGGCTGAAAATGGTGGTTTAAGCCCTCACTGCCAAGCAGAGAATGGAAGACTTAGGCACTGAGACTAGCCACCCCCTTCCAACTCTCCAAGAGCTGGCCCCACCCCCACCTGCCTGGCGCTAGAAGCTGAACAGTAGCAGTGTCAGATCAAAAGAACAGAATATTTGCTGTTCTGAGAACTGTGGACCACAGACACAGATTCACAGCCCAGTGAGTTCCAGCAAAGGGGAGGGAGCTGTGGACGCAGGACTGGCTGTGGTGGTGGTTGCAGCCATTGCTCTGGGCCACCTCTCACAACTCACCCCACCCCTGTCCCCACCTATCTTGGTGGATCACTGCAGGAGTAAACAGAACTGCTGAAATATACGGGCTCTGAATCTGGTGCAGAAAGAGCTTTGGAACTTCAAAAGCTCTCTGCATACCCACACGGACACTGGGCCCTGTGACCCAGGTGAACTATTAACAGAGGAGAAGTCTGTCTCCAGGGAATCCTCCCATTATGTGAGAAGCTGAAATAGTGCAGAGAAAACATAGCACTACTATGTGAGAGAGAGAAAAAGGCTGCAGTCGGAGAGAAAATAAAACATTCTACCAACAAGTACTGGAAAACAAAAGAAAGACCTCTTCCTATTAACCTATTGCAGAAGCCACTCCTGTAGATATCCAGGAAGAGAAATAATAAATCAGTAATTGCCATGAATAACCAAGGCAACAAGACATCTCAGAAAGAAAATGAAAAGTCTCCAGAAAAGAAATTTAAAGATATGGAAATATGTGACTTAAACGACAGAGAATTCAAGATTGCAGTTCTGAAAAAACTCAACGAGATGCAAGAAAACACAGAAAGGCAGTTTAATGAACTCAGAAATGCAATCAAAGAACAACATGAGCATTTTACAAAAGAGATTGAAATTTTAAAAAGGAACCAAATAGAATTTCTGGAGATTAAGAACTCAATAGAAGAAATGAAGAATGAAATAACCAGCTTAGGTAGTAGAGTTGACCAGATGGAGGAAAGAATCAGTCACATCGAAGATAGAAACTTGGAAATGACACGGATGGAAGAAGAAAGAGACTTGAGGCTTAAAAGAAATGAAAGAATTCTACAAGAACTTTCTGACTCCATCAGAAAGAGCAATATAAGAATAATGAGCATACCAGAAGGAGAAGAAAGAGAGAAGGGAACAGAGAATATATTCAAACAAATTGTCGATGAGAACTTTCCAAACTTGTGGACAGAACTGGGTCCTCGAATCCAAGAAGCAAACAGAACACCTAATTACCTCAATCCCAATAGGCCTTCTGCAAGGCACATTGTATTGAAGCTGTCTAAAATCAACGACAAAGAAAGAATCCTCAAGGCAGCCAGGGAAAAGAAGACGGTAACCTACAAAGGAAAGCCCATTAGATTATCATCAGAGTTTTCAGCAGAAACTCTACAAGCCAGGAAGGAGTGGAACCAAATATTCAAACTATTGAAAGAGAGAAATTATGAGCCAAGAATAATGTATCCAGCAAAGATATGCTTTAGATATGAAGGAGAAATAAAGACCTTTCCAGACATACAGAAACTGAAGGAATTTTCTAATACATGACCTGCACTACAAGATATATTAAAGGAGGCTATTCGACCACCATCAACAGGGACAATTTGTGGCAACCAAAACATAAAAAGGGGGACAGTAAAGGCCTGAACCAGAGTATGGGAATGGAGAAAGTAAGCGTGCTGAAGAAAATGGAATACTCTAAAGATCAAACTTTCTTTTAAATAAACTTAAGTGTAACCATTCAAAAAAAAATCCAGAACTGAAATATATAATGTAATAAAAGAAGAAACAGAGGGAAACACCATAGAATACCACCACACAGAAATAATAGACAACAACAAAAAGGCAAAGAAACAATGGAGACACAGCCTTACCAGAAAACTGAAGATAGAATGATAGGAAATCCTCACATATGAATAATCACCCTAAATGTAAATGGACTGAACTCACCAATAAAAAGGCACAGAGTAGCAGATTGGATCAAAAAACTAAACCCAACCATATGCTGTCTCCAAGAGATACATCTCAGCTATAAGGACAAGCGTAGACTCAAAGTGAAAGGGTGGAAATTGACACTCCAAGCAAATGGTATCCAGAGAAAATCAGGTATATTCATACTGATATCAGATGAAACAGACTTCAGGGCGAAAAAGGTAAAAATAGACAAAGATTGACACTTCATAATGGTAAAGGGGACTATACAACAAGAAGGCATAGCAGTCATCAATATTTATGCCCCCAATCAGGGAGCACCGAAATATATCAAGCAACTACTAACAGAACTAAAGGGAGAAATTGACCAAAACACAATTATACGAGGGGACTTAAATACATCATTGACAGCTATGGATAGATCATCCAAACAGAAAATAGATAACGAAATAGCAGCCCTAAATGACACATTAGATGAAATAATCATAATTGAAATACATAGAGCACTTCATCCTGAAACATCAGACTATACATTTTTTTCTAGTGTACATGGAACATTCTTAAGGAAAGACCATATATTGGGACATAAAATCAGCCTCAGCAAATTTAAGAAGATTGAAATCATACCAAGCATATTCTCTGATCACAATGCTTTGAATTTGGATATCAGCTGCAAAAAGAAAGCAGGAAAAAACACAAATACATGGAAATTAAACAAATACTTTTAAAGAACAACCAGGTCAAAGAAGAAATTAGAGGAGAGATCAAAAGATACATAGAAACAAATGACAATGAAAATACATCCTACCAAAATTTTTGGGATGCAGCAAAAGTAGTTTTAAGAGAGAAATTTATATCATTACAGGCCTATCCCAAAAAACAAGAAAAATCCCAAATAAATAACCTCATGTTACACCTTAAAGAACTAGAAAAAGAAGAACAAATGAAACCCAAGGTCAGCAGAAGAAAGGAAATAACAAAAATCAGAGCAGAACTAAATGAAATAGAGAACAAAAAGACAATAGAAAAAATTAATGTGACAAAGAGCTGGTTCTTTGAAAAGATTAACAAAATTGACAAACCCTTGGCTAGACTCACTAAGATAAAAGAGAGAAGATACTAATTAAAAAAGTCAGAAATGAAAAAGGGGAAGTTATCATGAACACCACAGAAATACAAAGGATCATCCAAGAATACAATGAAGGACAATATGCCACCAAATTCAATAACCTAGAAGAAATGGGTAAGTTCTTAGAAACATATAGCCTTCCTAGGCTGAAACACGAAGAACTGGAAAATCTAAACAGACCGATCACCAGTAATGAAATTGAATCAGTCATCCAACACCTTCCCAAAAGCAAAAGTCCGGGACCAGATGGCTTCACTAGTGAATTCCACCAAACCTTCAAAGAGGATCTAATACCAATCCTGCTCAAACTCTTCCAAAAAATTGAAGAAGAGACAGTACTCCCTAACTCATTTTATGAGGCCAACATTACCCTGATACCAAAACCTGGTAAGGACAACACAAAAAAAGAAAACTACAGACCAATATCTCTGATGAATACAGATGCAAAAATCCGAAACAAAATTCTAGCAAATCGAATACAACAATGTATTAAAAAGATTATTCATCACGACCAAGTGGGGTTCATCCCAGGGGCACAAGGATGGTTCAACATCCGCAAATCCATCAATGTGACACATCACATAAACAAAATAAAGGACAAAAACCATATGATTATATCAATTGATGCAGAAAAAGCTTTTGACAAGATACAACATCCATTTATGATTAAAACACTTAACAATATAGGTATAGAAAGAAAATACCTTAACATAATAAAGGCCATATATGACAAACCCTCAGCTAATCTCATAATTAATGGTGAAAAACTGAAGCCCTTTGCTCTACGTTCAGGAACACGACAGGGCTGCTGTCCCCTATTGCCTCTGCTTTTCAACATAGTGTTGGAAGTCCTTGCCAGAGCAATCAGGTAAGAGAAAGAAATAAAAGGCATCCAAATTGGGAATGAAGAAGTTAAATTGTCACTCTTTGCAGATGACATGATGCTATATATAGAAAACCCTAAAGACTCTACCAAAAAGCTATTAGAAACAATTGACAAATTCAGTAATGTTGCCGGCTACAAAATCAACATACAAAAGTCCATTGCATTCCTATATACTAACAATGAAATCTCAGAAAAAGAAATACAAAAAACAATTGCTTTTGCAATTGCAGCAAAAAGAATAAAATACCTAGGAATAAACTTAACCAAGGATGTGAAAGACCTATATGCTGAAAACTATAAGACATTTTAAAAAGAAATTGAAGACACAAAGAAATGGAAAGACATTCCATGCTCATGGATTGGAAGAATCAACATAGTTAAAATGGCTGTATTTTCCAAAGCAATATACAGATTTAATGCAATCCCCATCAAAATCCCAATGATATTTTTTAAAGAAATAGAACAAAAAATCATCAGATTTTTAAAGAAATAGAACAAAAAATCATCAGATTTGTTTGGAACCACAAGAAACCCTGAATAGCCAAAGCAATCTTAAGAAAAAAGAACAATACTGGAGGTATCACACTCCCTGACTTACCTTATACTACAGGGCTACAATAATCAAAACAGCATGGTATTGGCAGAAAAACAGACACATAGACCAATGGAATAGAATTGAGAACCCAGAAATAAAACCACATAAACAAGGACAGATAATTTTTGACAAAGAAGCAAAAAACATACAATGGAGAAAAGACAGCCTCTTCATTAAGTGGTCAGACAGAAAAAGAAGAGAACCATATGATTTCACTGATATGTGGTATATAAACCAAAAACAACAAAAGAACAAGACAAACAAATGAGAAACAAAAACTCAAAGACACAGACAATAGTTTAGTGGTTACCAGAGAGGTTAAAGGGGGCGGGGAGTGGGAAATGAGGGTAAGGGGTATCAAATACATGGTGATGGAAGGAGAACTGACTCTGGGTGGTGAACACACAATGGGATTTATAGATGATGTGATACAGAATTGTACACCTGAAATCGATCTAATTTTACTAACAATTGTCACCCCAATAAAAAAAAAGATCCCAACATATGTTTACTATTGATCAAAAATCACTTGGCTAAATACACAAATAACATTAGTAAGGAGTATCCAAAAGCAGTAATAAGCTCTATAGGATAGTAACTATTACAGTCAATGTCAAATGCTCACCAAACTGGGGGAGAGCAACACTGGAAAAGTCATAAATCAAAACCTTGCCGGGTCTGCAGCTGTGAGAAACTCAGGCGTCTCCCACACTGATGCTTGCTAGTTCCCAAGAATGCTGTTGCTGTTGCTGTTGTTGTTGCTGTTGTTGCTAGAAGTCAAGGCGTTTTCTGATGCAAGCTGCATATAAGTTTTCAAGGTGTTAACCATCTGAAGAATGCTGCTGCTGTAGTCGTTGTTGTTGTTGTTAGAAGTCAAAACATCTTCTGATGTTGTAAGCTGCAAGCTGCATACAAGTTTTCAAGATGCTAAGAAATTCTCAAGAAGGCTAACTGTGGGGAACAACACTGGATAGGTCGGGAATCAGCCAGACCTCACCAGGTTCGCGGCTGGAAGTCAGGACACCCCCTGGTGTTGTAAGCTGCATGTTGTTGGAAGTCTTCAAAATGTTAGAATGATGAAAAATCACCAATGACAAATGACGAAATAATAATTCATAATTATTACACTGCCAATTGAGGTCTGTCTTATATATTTTCTCAGATGTAACTTAGAGCCAAGTTTCTTGTTCCTGTCTCCCTCTCTGGTAGTGGTCACTTCCAGGAGGTTCTGGCAATTACTGATAGAATGTTGCCCATCTGGCCAAAGGGCCAAATCATCTGAACAAGCAACAAAGCCTGGCGATGTGCCTGTCATGTCATCCTGATATAACTTAGCTACTTTTGCACTTCATCTGCTGATGTGGGCGAAACAGACAGAAAGCAACATCATTTCATATCTGCCCGACTTGGGAAGATGAGATCAAAGCGGGAATTCTCTCAACCCCTGATAATAGAATTTTTTAACCCTAAGTTAACTATCACCTCACAACACAGACAGACCAGTAGCCTCATCTCACATCTCCCATACTCAGGAGAATGAGACCAAACAGAAAAGCAACCTCATCTCGTGTCTCCCCTGCTCAGGAGAATGAGACCAAAGTGGGACAGAAAAGCCACCTCATCCCATATCTCCCCTGCTCGGGAGAATGAGATACAGAAAGCAACATTATCTCATATCTCCCCCACTTGGGAGAATGAGACCAAAGGAGGAATTTACTCAACCCCTGATCACAGCACAGAAATCATCTCACATGCAGGAACAGATAAAAACTAACAGACAAAAGCTCACATCAACCAATGAAGGCAAATTTTCCTCAACATCTACCCTACATAACTGCAAAAAAGTTGCTGCTTCCTCCTAGGAGGGGAATAAAACCTTGGATCCTAGGACAGGAACTGGACCCCAGAGGCTCATACAAGCTGCCCACCAGCGAGAACTGTGTGCAACACATGGAATCCTCTGAAGGACAAGGCCAGGTCACCTACTGGGCTGAGATAGGGAGAGGACTGAGGCTGCTGGTAATGAGGTACCTGGCTTATCACAGGCAGTGGAAACTCCTTCCTTATCAAGGTTTTTGATGATTCAAAGTGAAGAATGCCAAACTTTGCTGGTCTATGGGATGCACTGCTATTTCTCTCAGAACAGCCAGTCTTTTGATCATGGAGGTAAAAGAGTCCAAATTTTATTTTTCATGATCAGACAAAAAATGTTTGACTTAAATGCAACCAACCAACAACAATAAAAGGAAAGTCTACTAAAAGATAATACAAGTTAAGTATATATTGATTCTTAAATAATCACTTTTAATGGCTGTGGGGACAGAGCCCCAAAAAAAGCAGTTTCCAGTCTCTCGGCCTCATATAGAAAGGTGCTGGCTCAGGTAGTAAATGACCATCGACTGTGATCAAATGGCCATCAGCTGTGGCTAGTTGGCCGTCAGCTGTAACCAGTGAGCCATTGGGCACTAATATAACTGCCGTGGCTACGCTGGGGGCTAGCAAGAAGATGTTGGCTGAGCCTGCAAGCGGCACAGTGAGGGTTGAGAATTGTGTGGCTCCTGTTTCCTGTTTCTCCAACCCAGCCACCAGCGAGAATATAGAGATATGACTCCCCTACTTATGGCTCCGTGGGTGTTCCTTTTTGGTCTCACCATATCCTGTGTTCTTATGTGGGGAGCAGGAGCAGAGACCCTGCAGGACTCCCCGCACGACAATGGCTAAGAAAGTATATGGAATTGGAATTAATCTAAAGAATCAATGAAATTGAGATCCAAGATGGTGGAGTAGATAAACACTGTGCTTGACTCATCCCATGAACACATCAAAATTACAACTAAATTACAAAACAATCAACCTGGAGAACCATCCGAAGTCTAGTTAAACAGAAGATGTGGGGACAGAGCCCCAAAAAGCAGTTTCCAGGCTCTCGGCCTCACATAGAAAGGTGCTGGCTCAGGTAGTAAATGGCCATCGACTGTGATCAAATGGCCATCAGCTGTGGCTAGTTGGCCGTCAGCTGTAACCAGTGAGCCATTGGCCACGAATATAACTGCTGTGGTTACGCTAGCAAAAAAAGGGGGGAGCTAGCAAGAAGATGGTGGCTGAGCCTTCAAGTGGCACAGTGAGGGTTGAGAATTGTGTTGCTCCTGGTTCCTGTGTCTCCAACGCAGCCGCCAGCGAGAGTATAGTGGTATGACTCCCCTACCTATGGCTCCGTGGGTGTTCCTTTTTGGCCTCACCATGTCCTGCGTTCTTGTGTGGGGAGTGGGACCAGAGACCCCGCCGGACGCCCCGCACGACAGAAGATATAAAGAAGCAGCCACATTGAGACTGGTAGGAGGGGCAGAGACGTGAAATATGTTGGCCCCAAACCTCCACATGGTTGAAAATTGAGGGGATATCTCAGCCACAGAATTTCCCACAAAGGAGTGAAGGCCACAGTCCCAGGCCAGGCTCCCCAGCTCAGAGTCCTGGTGCCAGTAATGGTGCCAGCTCAGAGGAGCCCCTACAACATCTGGCTGTGAAAAACAGTGGGGATTCCACAATCCAGGTGGGATGGAAGGCTGGGAAACCCAGACATTTTCTTAAAGGGCCCCCACACAGATTCACTGGCTTGCAGGCACTCCCCCTGGGCTCTGGCAGTGGGACAGTGACTTAGTTCTCATCATGGCCTCTCTCACATACCTCCAGGTTTAGTACAGGGAGTGACCAACCAGGGATCACTTTGTAGCTACTACCAGGTAGTGGCTGGCCAGTCACAGGCAATGGCTGACATTGGCCTGCAGCAGATCCCCTCCCAAGAGGGCCCCAGAACCAAAATACTGGAGGTTGGCTTTAGACCACAGCAGAGCACCACCCAATCAGTCTCACAAGCAGCACACCCCAAGGACGATATCAACAGGAACCAGTGCCCACTAGGGTGAATCCCAGTCCATGGGGTAAGGCCCCTGCACAGCAGACCATAAATTGTGGATGTGGCCAAACCCTACAGCCAGTCAGCCTGAAGGTCAATCCCACCCACTGACATGCCAATAGCAATCAAGCCTCAACTATAACAGGAGGGCATACACAACCCACATAAGGGACTCTCCAGGAGCACCTGACACAGATGACCAGGGAGATTGTGCCACTGGGCTCCACAGGGCACCTACAACATAAAGCCACCCAGCAAGACTGGGAGATGTAGCAGATCTACCTAATACATAGAAACAAACACAGAGAGGCCGCCAAAATGAGGAGACAAAAAACTGCATCCCAAATGAAATAACAGGAGAAAAATTCAGAAAAAGAACTAAATGAAATGGAGGCAAGCAACCTACCAGAGATAGAGTTCAAAACAATGGTTATAAGGATGCTCAAGGAACTTAGTAAAAACTTCAACAAAGAGATAGCAAGCATTAAAAAAAGACATTAAACCATAAAGAAAAGAACCACTCAGAAGTGAAAAATATAAATAACTGAAATGAAGACTGCTCTAGAAGACATCACCAGCAGACTAGTTGAAGCAGACAATTGAATCAGTGACTTAGAAGGTAGAAAAAAAACACCCAAACAGAACAGCAAAATTAATTTTAAAACTGAGGATATTTTAAGAGACTTCTGAGACACATCAAGCATAACAACATTCGTACTGTGTTTCCCTGAAAATAAGACCTAACTGGACAATCAGCTCTAATGTGTCTTTTGGAATAAAAATTAATATAAGACCCAGTCTTATTTTACTATAATATAAGACCTGGTCTTATATAATATAATGTAATATAAGACCAGGTCTTATATAAATTTTTGTTTCAAAAGCTGCATTAGAGCTGAGTGCCTGGCTAGGTCTTATTTTCGGGGAAACACGGTATCATAGGGGCACCAGAAGAAGAGAGTGAGCAAGGAATTGAAAACCTATTTGAAGAAATGACTGAAACTTTCCTAACCTGGTGAATAAAATAGACATATAAGCCCAGGAAACGCAGAGTCCCAAAAAGATGAACCCAGACAGGCCTACACTAAAACACATCATAATTAAAATGACAAAGGTTAAGGTCAAAAAGAAAATCCTAAAAGCAGCAAGAGAATCCTAAAAGGCAATTAGTTACTTACAAGGCAACTCCCATAAGATTGTCAGCTGATTTCTCAACAGAAATTTTGCAAGCCAAAGGGATTGGCCTGAAATATTCAAAGTGATGAAAAGCAAGGACCTACGATCAAGAGTACTCTACTCAGAGAGGCTATCATTTAAAATTGAAGGACAGATAAAAAGCTTCACAGACAAGAAAAAGTTAAAGGAGTTCATCACCACCAAACCAGTATTACAAGAAATGTTAGAGGGACTTCATTGAAACGAACAAACAAAAACAAATAAAAATTAAAAATATAAATAAAATGGCAATAACTACATATCTATCAACAATTACTTTCAACGTGAATGGATTAAATGTTCCAATCAAAAACACAGGGTGGCTGAATGGATAAAAAAACAAAACCCTTACATATGCTACCTAGAAGAGACTCACTTCAGATTGAAAGACACAGACTGAAAGCCAACGGTTGGAAAAGATTTACAATAGCCAAGATGTGGAAGCAGTCTAGGTGTCCATTGATGAATGTATTGCTAAAAAGGAGAAAGAATGAATTGCTATATATATGAGAGCTGACAATTAAGTGTGCAAACTCATCCTAGAAAAAGTGCTCCATATCTCATTGCTGAATATCACTATGGTCACCTTCGAAGTACTCCCCCTTGGGAAGCTATGCCAGCACCTAATCCATCCTGCAAAGCAATTCTGAAACTCTTTCTGGAATGGCCACCAGAACTGTCGTTGTATTAATCTTGATGTCCTGAATGTCATCAAAATGTCTTCCTTTCAATATTTCCTTTATTTTTGGGTAAAGAAAGAAGTCATTGGGGCCAGATCAGTTGAGTAGGGAGGGTGTTCCAATACAGTTATTTGTTTACTGGCTAAGAACTCCCTCATAGCCAGTGCTGTGTGAGCTGGTGCATTGTCATGATGCAAGAGCCATGAATTGTTGGAGAAAAATTCAGGTCATTTTCGTCTAACTTTTTCACACAGCCTTTTCAGCAATTCCAAATAGTAATCTCGGTTAACTGTTTGTCCAGTTTGTACAAATTCATAACGAATAAACACTCTGATATAAAAAAAAAATAGCAACATCATTTTGACTGTTGATTTGGACTGACGGAACATTTTTCGTCATGGAGAATTGGCTGACTTCCATTGTGCACTTTGACGCTTTGTTTCAGGGTCATATTGGTACACCCATATTTCATCACCAGTGATAACATGGCCCAAAACATCATCTTGCCTCTCCAAAAGATCTTGACAAATTTTGACTCCCCTTTGCTTTTGTTGATCAGTGAGCTCCTTTGAGACAGGACCATTTTTGCACATACCTTTCTCATGCCAAGATTTTCCGTTAAGATTTTCCTAACTGTTTCTCTATCAATGTTTACTTGGTCTGCTATGCTTCTCACAGTCAACCGACAAATTTGATGCACAATTTGACAAATTTTTGCAATGTTTTTGTCAGTTCTGCTTGTTACTGGCCACCCTGACCTCTCTTCATCAGTGATGCATTCTCTCCCCTCAGAAAAACATTTAATCCATTTGTACACTGCCGTTTTCTTCATGGCATTATCTCCATAAACTTGGACTAACGTGTCCCTGATTTCACTTCCACTCTTGCCAAGTTTAACAAGATATTTAATGTTTTGTTCTTTGCTTTAATTCAAGCTCAGACATTCTCATGACGGCACACAAAAACACACAACAATAATGAATGCCACTCAGCAAGACACCTCCACACGTCGACACGAACACAACTGTAAGACACTGATATACCAAGGTTATGAAATCTTACTGAGCTGTTTGTACAGTGCTGCCAATGTAAGCACACAGTGGCAAGTTTGCAAACTTAATTGGCAGACCTCGTGCAATGAAATATTCCTCGGCCATGGAAGGGAATAGGCTCTTGCCATCTGTGGCAGTATAGATGGACCCGAAGTGTATTGTGCTGAGTGGAGTATGTCAGACAGAGAAAGTCAGATGCAATGTGATTTTGATTATATGTGGAATCTAAAGAACAAAATAAACAAACAAACAGAAGCAATCTTATAGATATAGAGAATATTTTGATGGTTGTCAGATGAGAGGGGGCTTAAGGGAGTGAGTGGAAAAGGGGAAGAGATTAAGAAGCACAATTTGTTATTACAAAGTAGTCATGGGGATATAGAGTATAGCAAAATGAATACAGTCAATAATACTGTAATAATTATGTATGGTGTCAGATGGCTACTAAATATATTGAGGTAATAGATGGGAGGGGAGTTGGGGGACAGGGTGAAAAAGGTGAAGGGATTAACAAGTACAAATTGGTAGTTACAAAAAATTCATGGGGATGTAAAGTAAAGCATAGGGAATAGAGTCAATAATATGGTAATAACTCTGTTATAGTGTCAGGTGAGTAATAGACTAGTCAGGGGGATCACTTCTTAAATTATACAAATGTCTAACCACTATGCTGTACACCTGAAATTAATATAAAATAATACGAATGTCAAAATAAGCAAATAAATTATTTTAAAAGAGAGAAGAGAGACAGCTAAGAAGGCAATTGAGGAAATTAAATGGAATACTAGTGATTAGTCAGTTAACTCAAAAGAAGGCAGAAAGTTAACATTCAATATTATTCAGCTTCAGCTTCAGGTGTACAGTGCATTGGTCAGACATCTACACAGTCCATGAAGTGGCCTCCCCAATAAGACAAGTACCCATCTGACCCCCTACAAAATCTTTACAATGTCATTGAATAATATTTAATGTCAACTATAATTAAATATATACAGTGGGTGCCAAAATACATATACACCTTTTAAGAAAGGAAAAAAACTGTATTAAAATTGTAATAATATATACTGATAACAAAAGATGAATACAAGTCATGTTTGACTTCTGCAATTACAAGAGGTGCTCAAAGTGGTTACCGTCAGCATCCAGACACTTCTGATTATGGCGAACTACTTCAGAAACGTTAACCAAAGTGTCCACTTGTGTCACTGTGCATGCCATTTCAATTTCTTCCCAAAGTACCACCAGTGTAGCCACTTTTTTTAAAAAAGATTTTATTGGGGAAGGGGAACAGGACTTTTATTGGGGGAACAGTGTGTACTTCCAGGACTTTTTTTTTCCAAGTCAAGTTGTTGTCCTTTCAATCTTAGTTGTGGAGGGTGCCATTCAGCTTCAAGTTGTTGTCCTTTCAGTCTTAGTTGTGGAGGGCGCAGCTCAGCTCCAGGTCCAGTTGCTGGTGCTAGTTGCAGGGGGCACAGCCCACCATTCCTTGCACGAGTCGAACCGGCAACTTTGTGGTTGAGAGGATGCGCTCCAAACAACTGAGCCATCTGGGAGCTCAGCGGCAGCTCAGCTCAAGGTGCCGTGCTCAATCTTAGTTGCAGGGGGAGCTGCCCACCATCCCTTGCGGGATTTGAGGAATCGAACTGGCAACCTTGTGGTTGAGAGCCCGCGCTCCAACCAACTGAGCCATCCGGGAGCAGCTCACCTCAAGGTGCCGTGTTCAGTCTTAGTTGCAGGGGGCGGGGCCCACCATCCCTTGTGGGACTCGAGGAACTGAACTGGCAACCTTGTGGTTGAGAGCCCAGTGGCCCATGTGGGAATCGAACCTGCAGCCTTCAGAGTTAGGAGCATGGAGCTCTAACTACCTGAGCCACCGGGCCAGCCCTCGTGTAGCCACTTTTATACGGTACACTACATCCTTTAAAGTTTCCCATAGGTAGAAGTCAAGGGGTGTTAAGTCAGGAGAAAGTGGGGGAAACTCAACTGCAACTCTTTGTCCTATCCATTGTCCTGGCAAATTATCGAGGTAAGCTCTCACGTCTCGGTGGAAGTGCAGTGGGGTGCCATCTTGTTGGAAGTAAAATTGATCATTCCCAAAAACATCTTTTGAGCGTACGTCATACTACACATTGCTACCGTAATTCGATTCAACTTCAAAAAGTAATACATAGATAACATCTCTTAAAATGTGTATACATTTTCTTGGCACCCCCCGGTATATATATCACAGGATGTGGAGTACAGCATAAGGGAATTGAGTCAATGGAATTGTAACAGCTATGTACAATATCAGAGAGGTAGTACGATATCAGATTGGGGTTGGGGGGTTATCACTTTGTGAGGGGTAAATGTCTATTACATTATTTTGTACACCTGAAACTAATAATTTTTTTTAAAAAGGCAGAAAGTCACCATAAAGGTGCAAAATGGACAGTAAGTAACAAGATGGTACACTTAAACCCAATCGTATCAATAATTACATTAAATATAAATGGACCAAACACTTTTTAATGGAAAAAGTCCTTTTATTAATGTTGCTGAGACAACTGGATATTTGTATGGAAAACATGAAGCTGGATCTGCCATCCCTGAGGAACTGGCTTGCACCTCAAACCTTTGGAATGTTAAAACAATGCAAAATAACCTTTGAACTGGGCTTGCGGCAACCTTGTGCCCTAAAGAACTGTTTGCAGATAATGAGACAGCAGATATTATGACTACCAGACTGACGGCTACTAGACTGAAAAATAAAAACATCATTTAGAATTAACAGTACTATATTATCTGCACCAATAGAAATACCTTCCTTCTATTGATGTAGTTGTTCCCCTTCCCTTTCTCTTAAATACTCATTGCCTTTGTCTCCTAATTGGAGCACTATTTGGGCTTCTGCCTGAATCAGTGCATCCCAAATAGCTATTCTTTGACCTCAAATAAATGCGTGTTGCCTCGAACTTTGAAAGTTATTTTTTTATTTTTAAGTTAACAAACAGATGGAAATTTTTTTTTTCTGCAAACTTTTTTTTTTTTAATTTTACAATGCACCATAGACATTTTTCCATGCAATGGATGAAAATCTGCTACTGAAACAGAGGGCTGCAGCTGGATAATGAGAGTGAAACCTAAAGCAGAGTATTAGCATAAGGTTAAAGCCCAGGGCCTGGCAAATGCCTGCCGGAACACTACACAAAAGGAATGTCTTCAAAGCCCCTCTGTGGGGCCCTGCAGCCACCCCTGAGTTCCCTTGGGCCCCTCAGGTGGAAGGGGTCCTGTAAACTTTTTTGCATCCACATAAACCCCCCCAATTTCTGTCTGGTTTTCTTCACCTCATCCTCTACCCTAGCCATCTCGTCAAATTCTCTTATCATCTCCTCATTGCTCAAATGCATATCATGAATGGCTTCCTTGTACTCCTTGAGGCACTGAGCCAGCCCTTTGTTGGTTTTTCTTTTGGCTTTCCTGGGTACATCATCCCCAGCTGGGCGCTTTCCTGCAGCCCTTGGTTCGCTGGCTGGTTTTCCTTCTTCTTTTGGCTTTCCCTCGCTCACTGGGTTTCCTTCTTTTGGCTTTCCCTCATTCTCTGGTTCTCCTCCTTCTTTTGGTTTTTTCTGGCTCTCTGGCTTTCCCTCGCTCTCTAGCTTTTCCTCTTCTTTTGGCTTTCCCTCCTCTGGCTCTTCCTTATCTTTAAGTATTTCCTCTTCTTCTGTCTTTCCCTTGTTTTCTATCTTTTCCTCATTTTCTAACTTCTTGTCTTCCAGAGTACCAGCTATTGCTGGCTTTCCCGCATCCTGTGGCTGTTCTTGGTTTTCCATCTTTACTTGCTTCTCAGGCACTGCTTCATTTTCATTGCAGAGTTTTTCCATGTTAAGATGTCCCCTCCTTTTCCTGTCCTGCGGGATTTTCTGGATAGCTTCCTCCTCCTTTTCCAGGCTAGCCGAGTGCTGAGAACAACAGTCACGCAGACCTGAAAGAACCTGGCGCAACAATTAGGAGCTCGCAGACGGCTCAGGGTCGGACAGCAGCGGAGGGCGGGCACCCAGACTGGTCCAGATGGAAAATTTTTGATGATACAAAAGAGAGGAGAAAAGAATTGCTGAAAAGGTGTCCCTAAGTAGGGGTGGGGATATAGAGAACTGAACGGGTTGGCCATAAAAGGCTGCAGGGATGGTTCATTTAAGGTTATCAGGTGTGGTGGGTGGGTACAGCTGATGATAGCTGGGCAGATAGTGTGAGCCTGTGAGATTCTCTTCTGGTATCTTAGCAACACCTCACTCTGAGAAACCACAAGGCAAACCTCTCTTTTGAGGTCATGGATTTGTAATGAACTTGTACAGGGAAAGTGAGAGGCAAGGGCCTGGGAGACACTTTCCCTAAGGTAGGAAATGCCAGGATCAATGCAGGGAAGCAGAAACTGCACAACAATGGTACCATTATGCACATCACAGGGGAAGCAGCGTTACCATTTAGTTTTTACTTTATTTGTTCCTAGATCAAGTCTCCCAATTACCAATCTTTTACTTAGCCCTTGCTTCCTCCAAATATGAAGACCTCCTCTAGGTACTAGTGTCAAATCTGCCAATTTGACCAGCTTAAATGTTGTGCTTAATAATCTAAGGCCCATCTATAATCAGGAGCCTGTACATCTCACTACCTTAAAATGCTACATGAAAACTCATTGGTTCACAAATATTAACTGCAACATCCTAAAACCTTAAGACATTTAAGTAGAAGGAATTAAAGCTGTCAGGATGTACTGTATCTGGCAATCACCTCCTGCTAAGTAGCAAAGTTGGACAGGTCATGGAATGCCATTAGACTACTTGTCACAGAGGGAAACTTGTCAAACACCCAACCCATTAAGTCAAGAGAATTGACTATATAGACTGTTATGTCTCTTCTGAGTTTGAATTTGTGCCTAAGTCAATAACTCTATATCTACACCAAAGAAAGAAAAAGAAAAACAAACCAAACTGTTCCAATCCTACAAGTTTATATGCCATAAACAGTATTATGCTAAATTTATTCTGATATTTCAGGTAACTCTAATTAATACACTCACAATTTTGACTGATTGCTAATCTAAATGACCAAAATTGATAGACTAGCCCTGCAACCACACAGAATCATGTTTTCAAGGAATGTATATGCTTCTTTTCCACAGGAGCAGAGAGGTCAACAGGTGATTCTGCTCCAAAACATACAGAAAACATCGTTTGCCACTGCAGAAGACAAATCTATTAACATAAAGATAAGACAATTAATCTAATTCTACTGAACACCAGCAGCCCAACTGTCACTCATGTACCTCAGGGGTAGATAAATTTTGTCTATAAAGTGCAGATAATAAATATTTTAGGCTTTGCAGACCATACGGTTTCACTTGTAGCTATTCAACTCTGCCATTGTAGGGCAAAGCAGCAAAAGACAACACACAATTGAATGGATGTAGCTGGCTCCCAATAAAACTATTTATGGACACAGAAATTTGAATTTCACATAACTGTCATGTGTCATGAATACTCTTCCTTTGATTTTTTTCAATCATTTAAAAAAATGTAAAAAACACTCTTAGTTCATAGTTCCAACAAAATCTCATGACAGGCCATAAAGTTACCCAATAGAGACAATTTATACAGAAAATTAGTGATAGTTTTGTTGACCCTGAGAAGACTATATCTGCTGAAAATAACCAGTCTAGCAGCCGTTGTTTGCTGAGGATTCTCATGCACAATGTGTATTAGAGGAAAGCTGAAAACTGAGCTGTGCTCCTGCCATCTGAATCAACCCTTATAAGATAGCTCCTAGGATCAAAATTCAACCAATAGGACTGAGACTTTCCCACTCCAGTCAGAGCTGCACAGCTCTACTCTCATTTGCATTTTTGTCAACCAATCAATACAGTGCTTTTTGGATCAAACTGCAAGGATTTGGAATACTCATCTGCATGAGACATGACCAATCAGGGACTGGGGGTGGGTACTCTTCTTTATATAAACCAGCTTCACTTCTGCCTCAGTGGAGTGCACTTTTAATTTCCCTCAAAGATGGTGTTTCCCAGCCAAAGCTGTAGCACTGGAGCTGTAACACCTGAGCCAACTTACCCAGGAGCTTCACCTGAGGTCTCACAGCCAAGCTATTTTCACTAAATAAACTCTCCCCTTTACCACACCCCCAATTCCTATTGGTGCTGAACTGGCAATGACGCCCTTTGGTTGACAGTTTCAAAATCCTTGTTCTGCTAACAGTAGAAGGAAATAGTTATTATTATTGCCCTTCTGGAGCTTTAATAGACTGTCTAGGTCCCTCAACCTCTTGCTATACCTGAAAAGTTAGAAGATGCAAGGCTTTAGGAAAAAGTTAAGGTGGACAAAATATCAGGCAGACACTACAGAGCCCTCAGTCTTCAGGCACAGTGGTCAAGGACTCTAAAAAAAAAAATTCCGGTTACATCTTTAAAACTTTTACTTATTTTAAGTGTGTTTTTTCAGGACCTATCAGCTCCAAGTCAAGTAGTTGTTTCAATCTAGTTGTGGAGGGCGCAGCTCAAGCACTTCACTCTAACCAACTAAGCTAACTGGCCACCCCAGGTTATACCTTTTAAAAATGTACTGTTAAGGGCTCCAGTTCAGTAAGACCCAGGTGGGAGGCTTCCGAGCTCGAAAAATACAATGCACATAATAAGCTATTAAACAAGATTTTAAAACACTGGCAATGACAGCTGTGGACAAAAAAACAAGTCACATACTAAACCTGACAAACTCAGGGGAGGCCTGCATGGTGGGCCTTACGAACTCAGAGAACAAAAGTAACCACATAGGATGCTCTGAACATAAAAATTCCTAACTAAAAGCAGGTCATGGCGAGTAGTCACATCCTTGGCCTGCAGCTGCCTTGAGAAAGGTTAGTCTTTACCTTAAGTGAGCCTGTCTATTGTCTTTTTGCATCTAAGATAACAGTACCTTTGAAATGTCGAGTAACCTTTTCCAAATCCCTCAAGGCACAGCCGCTGACACTACAGCAGGAGACCACAGAACCCGTTATCTTGTTGGCCACATACCTTCTTTATGTACTGTAATTGTGTCTCTCCATTTTGCTTTTTATCCAATGCCAGAGATTCCACGCCCCCCCCCAACTTTGCTTTCTCTCATCCCCTTAGTCTACCACCAATGGATTTCATGTAATCCTTTTTACATCTTTTCCTTTGATTCTAATGTATAAAATATGCTGCCAAACTGCCATTCTCCCAAGCATTTTCTTAATTCCTTGAGATTCTGCTTCCCTGAAATTGTCTATTTGGCTCAAATAAACTCATAAAAATTCTCTACAAGTTTGGATATTTCTTACATTGGCACAGTTTTGCACCCCTCTGGTACTCCTGTTAACTAAGGGTGACCTGTCCCTGGGCTGTAGTCACAAAGGACCGGCGACATTTCAGAGCCGACAACTGCACAGACCGCCAACAGTTCCCTGTGCGATAACCCACCCGCTTAATGAAAGAAGCCAGCTTCTCCGTCTCCTTCCCGGGTGCCAGATGGCACAGAACACCCCCTCTCCCCGCCCCACCCCCAGCAGTTTCGACATCTGCCTCACTGAAGGAGGGCAAAATGAAAAAACAGATAAGCACAAAGCCGCTGCAAATAAGGAAAATGGTGCTGCTAATCGCCCTCCACCGTAAGCAACTCAGACAACCTCTCGCGCCCTAAAGACCACGATTCCGGAGTGGGACCTGATATCGCTGTTTTTAGGCTCAAGCACTGAGAAATCTCGCGGGAGCTCGGCCACCTTGGGTGTGGAAGGGTCAGGTGACCCTCACAGCTCCGCCCACATGTTCCTTGCGTGTGAGCCAGCCTCACGCATGCGCTGGCGGGGCAGGGAGTTGGAGCGTGGGGTGGCGGCCGGCAGGATGGGGCTAAGTGTGCGGGCCGTTTTCTTTGACCTGGACAACACGCTCATCGATACGGCGCAGGCGAGTAGAAAAGCCATGTTGGAGGTAACTTCCCCGGACGGAGTCAGCGCGTCCCACCCCGTACCGCGCGCTGTCCTGTTCTCTTGGCGTCCTTTCGCCCCTCTCCTTACACCGCGCCCGGGGTCAGGTGATCCCGCAGGGGCCCCGGAGGCACTGGCCTCTGGTCCTTTGAGACACACACACCATCCCCCGCTTCCCGGAGGAGCGGAGAAGAAGGATGAGTGGGCTGGGGAGGCTGCCTTCCCTCCAGCCGTGCGGCTTAGGTCACCTGCCTATCTACGCATAGGCTCTGTGAAGCTGGGTTCTTGAAGTAGGTTCCAAGCGCTTTGGGACCCGGAAGGATATCATTAAAGCTGCCACGTTGGCAGAGTTACTCACAAACCTGGAAAGACCATCACACCACGCCGCGAGTCACCTGTTTTTTTGCCAGGACAGGTTTGAATTAACCAGAATGAGTGCAGGCAGCAGGCGCTCTGTGATTGACCTCAGGAGAGGGTTGTCCCCTCACTGCGTGTTCTTCCGTGGATTTTTGAGGAGGCTCAAGAAGCTACACAGCTATCAGTGGTGAGCCTGGACTTAGTCGACTGCAGAAACTGCCCTCCTGTCACCCTTAGTAGATTTCTGAGGGACACTCAGAAGTCCACCCTGAGGCGTGGCTCAGCAGCATCCTCTCCTCTAGACTCACACATGCTGTGTTAGACCTTTCCTGTGCTCTTCAAGCCCCTAATCCATCCCAGCTTTCTTTCCCTCTGCCTTCAGATTTAAGGAGAAAACCAAGGATTATCAGATGTGAAAAGTCCATTTTCAAAAGCTAATCCTTCCCACCCTGAATGTCCCTTCCTCTTTATACTTCATTAGTTAGGTGTTGTCTCCTGGATCTTCATCCTCTGTGCATTCCACCCGTGCATATTTTGGTCTGCCCTGTACTTTAAAAACAAAACAAACAAACAAACAGAATGTTCCCTTGGGACTTCCTTCTTCCACTAGATGTTACCTATCTCTTAACAGCCGTGTTTTTCAGGAGGAATCTACACCCATTATCTCCAAGTGTCTAGCTCCTGTTTATTTCTAAATCCACTGCAATGTAGCTTTCCTATTTGCCACTAGCATGAAATTGACTTGACAAGTCATTAGGCATCTTCCAATTTGCCAGAATCAATGGATCTTTTAATTTTATCTTCATGACTTTACTGAGGCATTCCACACTATTGACCATTCCCTTCCATTTTCACACCCTTGACCTTGACCTCAGGGACACCAGCCTGTGCTATATTGCCTCTAGTATCTCTAGCTGCAGACGGTACATGTTTACCTATGTGTTCTTGGCAGACCAAGCCCAATTAGTCCAAATCATGCTGTAGGCCAACAGTTCAGGCTTTAAAATCAAGCATTTGAGTTTAAATCACAGCTCTCCCAATACCTAGCTGAAAGTACCTGAACAAGTTTTTCAACCACTCTAAGCCTCAAATCCTCATAAAATTTGAATAATGATATTGGTCCTCAACAGTCTTATCAGGTAGGCTTAGTATAATGCAGTGGAAGTACATTGCATCCAGTGTTCACTTGATGAATTGTACCACTACCCACCCTGTCACCCAGTCCATCATTTGCATAGCCTCCTGGCCTTTGTCTTAGTTAAAGCTGGACTCTTATCATCTAGACTGTTGCCGTGGTCTTGTCCACATTCGTGTCATCTTAAAATTTGTGAAACAAATGTTAGATTGTACTTCTCCCTGATCTTTACACCTCCCTTATGGCAGCAGTGTATTTTGTTCCGATATCTCCTAATGCACTTGCCAAAGGATATTACAGTTATTTTTTTGCAACTCAGATGCCCACAGCTAAACTAAGCTTCCTAAGAGGGAACTGTCAGTCATCTCCATTTGACACATAGTAAATGCTGAAGGAAAGCTGGATGGATGGATCAAAATCCAGGTCTCCCCATACTTGGTTCTGTTGCCAACTTCTTTGAACTGTGTGCTTCTGACTATACAAGGAATGCTTTATCACATAAAAATATAACAACACCCACAAATGTTGGCCTATTTAAAAGTAATATTCCAGCTTTCATAAGTCACTCTGAATGAGTTATGAAAAGAGGAAGGGGGAAAGGTCTAGCTATTGCCTTGGGCTTGGGGATGAGTCATATACTTACTATTTAGATCAACTTTAATTTTTTAAAAATCTTCTGGGAAAGTTATTTCCACTCTCTCAGGCCTGTCTCAGTGTCGCTACTCAAGAGGAAGCCTTATTCAGAAGTTTAGGGTTTCTCTGAACAAAGCAAAAAAGATATCTGCAATTTAAGTTTTACTTTCTAGGAAGGATAACTGATCATAATACATCAAATGTATTTATAACTGTGTTAGGCAAATTGGAGACGGGAACAAATTGTAGTTTTACATACGTTGGTCAGATTAGGTCACAGTAAGTGGAAAATGTTTGAGCAAAGACTTGAACTAAAAACAGGAGTTCTTGAATAGTTAGGCTGTATACAGGCAGTCATAGTTTGTGAGCATGTATTTTTAACTTTGTTTTATTTGGAGTTCAGCCACTTCATATCTTAATCATAGTATTATATGGTTGTAGCCCTCAAAAAGTCTTCTTAAATCACAATTAGCTAAATGTTAGTACTGATAGCATTAACTTTAATTCTGGGTCCAGAGAGCAGGATGTAGAAGAATAGTTTCCTTTTTGTACATTATTAAGATACAGCCTTAAGTAGAGTTGTTTCTTTTCTTTTTCAGTTTTAGGTATACAAAACAACGTAGACTAGACATTTACACCCCTCACAAAGTGATAATCCCACCAAGTCTATTACCCATCTGACATTGTATGTAGCTATTATAATACCATTGACTATACTCCCTATGTTGTACTTTACATCCCGTCACTTTATATATACTGGGGGTACTAAAATATATATACACGTGACTTGTGTTCATCTTTTGTTATCGGTATATATTGAGTATTACAATTTTAATACAGTTTTTTCCTTTCTTAAAATGTGTATACTTTTTTTTGGCACCCTCTGTATATTTGATTACAGTTGACATTCAGTATTTTATATTAGTTTCAGGTGCACAGGGCAGTGGTTGGGCATTTATATAATCTATGAAGTGATCCCCCTGGTAAGTCCAGTGCCCATCTGGCACCCTACATAGTCTTTACAACATTATTGATTATATTCCCCATACTGTATTTCATATCCCCGTGACTATTTTGTGACTGCCAATTTGTACTTCCTAATCCCTTCACCTTCTTCCCCATCCTCAACCTTCCTCTCATCTAGCAGCCATCACTTTGTTCTCTGTATGTATGAGTCTATTTCTATTTTGTTTGCTCATTTATTCTGTTCTTTAGATTCCACATTTAAGTGAGATCATATGGGATTTATCTTGTTCAGTCTGACTTATTTCACTTAGCATAATAACCTCTAGGTTTGTCTATATTGTGGCAAATGGTAAGATTTCATTATTTTTTATGACAGAGTAATACTCTGTACTATACAATGTACCACAATGTCTTTATCCAAGAGACATCTTGATGGGCATTTCAGTTGTTTCCATATCGTGGCTATTGTAAATAGTGCCACAGTAAACATAGGGGTGCATGTATTTTTTCAAATTAGTGTTTTGGATCTCTTCGGATGAATACTCAGGAGTGCAGTTGCTTCGTCATAAGGTAGTTGTATTTTTAACTTTTTGAGGAGACTCCAAACTGTTTTTCATAGTGGCTGGGCCAATTTGCAATCCCACCAACAGTGCACAAGCATTCCCTTTTCTCCACATCCTCACCAGCACTTGTTTGTTGATTTATTGACGATAGCCATTCTGACAGAAATGAGGCGGTATCTCATTGTGGTTTTATTTGCATTTCCCTGATGATTAGTGACATTGAGCATCTTTTCATATGTCTATTGGCCATCTGTATGTCCTCTTTGGAGAAATATCTATTCAAGTCCTCTGCCCACGTTTTACATTGCTTGCTTTCATTTGTTTATTTTTTCTTTTGTCTCCCGTGCCTGAGAAGATATATCAGTAAAGATATTACTAAGGGTAATATCTAAGAGTTTACTTCCTATATTTTTTTCTAGTAGTTTTATGGTTTTGGGTCTTACATTTAAGTCTTTAATCCATTTTGAGTTTATTCTTGTATGTGGCATAAGAATGTGGACCAGTTTCATTTTTTTGTATGTCTCTGTGCAGTTTTCCCAGCACCATTTATTCAATAGACTGTGTTTACCCCAATGTAAATTCTTGCTTCCTTTGTCATAGATTAAATGATCATATAGGCGTGGATCTATTTCCGGGCTTTCTATTCTGTTCCACTGATCTATGTGTCTGTTATTATGGCAATGTCATGCTTTTATTGATTACTATAGCCCTGTAGTATAACTTGATATCGGGTAGTATGATACCTCCTGCTTTGTTTTTATTTCTCAGGATTGCCGTGGCTATTAGGGGTCTATATGGTTGAAATATACATTTTAGGATTATTTGTTCTAGGTCTGTGAAAAATGCCATTGGTACTTTGATAGTGATTGCGTTGAATCTATATATTACTTTGGGTAGTGTGGACATTTTAACTATGTTAATTCTTTCTATCCAAGAGCATGGTATAAATTTCCATTTATTTGTATCTTCTTTAATTTCTCTGTTCAATGTCTTATAATTTTCTGCGTACAGTCTTTTACTTCCTTGGTTAAATATTTTCCTAAGTATTTTTTTGATGAAATTGTAAATGGGATTGTTTTCTTACTTTCTCTTTCTGATAGTTCATTATCAGTGTGTAAAAAATGCAAACTGATTTCTGAATATTAATTTTGTATCCTGCTACTTTGTTAAATTAATTTATAAGTTCTAATAGTTTTTTGGTGGAATCTTTGAGGTTCTCTATATATAGTATGTCATCTGCAAATAAGGACAGTTTTATTTCTTCCTTTCTCATTTAGATGCCTTTTATTTCTTGTCTGACTGCTGTGACTAGAACTTCCAGTACTGTGTTGAATAAAAGTGGTGAACGTGGGCATCCTAGTCTTCTTCCTCATCTTAAGGGGAATGCTTTTAGCTTTATCCCATTGAGTATGATGTTAGCTGTGGTTTTGTCACATATGGCCTTTATTATGTTGAAATATGTTCCCTTTATTCCCACTTTGCTGAGAGTTCTTTTGTTTTATCATAAATGGATGCTGGATATTGTCAAATGCTTTTTCTGCATCTATTGATGTGACCATATGACTTTTATTTTTTATTTTGTTAATGTGGTATCACATTTATTGATTTGTAGATATTGAACCAAACTTGCATACCAGGAATGAATCCAAATTAATCGTGATGTATAATCTTTTAAATGAATTACTGAATTTGGTTTGCTAATATTTTGTTGAGGATTTTTGCATCTGTGTTCATTAGGGATATCGCTTTTTTGTTTGTTTTCATTTTTGTATTTTTTTTAATGTCTTTGTGTGGTTTGGAATCAGGGTAATGGTGACCTCCTCAAATAGGCTTGGGAGGCTTCCGTCCTCCTGGAATTTTTAGAATAGTTTGAGGAGAATAGGTGTTAATTCTTTTTTGAATGTTGGTAAAATTCACTTGTGAAGCCACTTAGTTCAGCACCTTTGTTTATTGGGAGCTTGTTGATTACTGATTTAATTTCGTTGGTAGTAATTGGTCTGTTCAGATTTTCTGTTTCTTTTTGATTCAGCCTTGGAAGATTGTATACTTCTAACAATTTATCCATTTTTTTGCAGATTGTCTAATTTGTTGGCGTATAGTTGTTCGTAGTATTTTCTTAAAATTGTATTTCTGTGGTTGTCACTTCTCTTCTTTCATTTCGGATTTTATTTATTTGGGTCCTCTTTTTCTCTTGATGAGTCTGGTTAAAGGTTTGTCAATTTTTGTTTATCTTTTCAAAAAATCAGCTCTTGGTTTCATTGATCTTTTTTATTATTTTTTTAGTTTCTTTTATTTATTTCCTCTCTGATGTTTATTATTTCCTTTCTTATGCTCACTTTGGGATTATTTTGCTGTTCTTTTTTTCATTTCCCTTAGGTGTAAAAATAGACTGTTTATTTGAGATTTTTTTTCCTGTTTCTTTAGGTAGGCATGCATTGCTATAACTTTCCCTCTTCGGACTGATTTTGCTGTATCGTATAGATTTTGGGTCATTGTATTTTCATTTTCATTTGTCTTAAGGTATCTTTTAATTTCTTTCTTGATCTCATTGATGACCCAGTCATTATTTAGTAGCATGTTATTTAGTCTCCATGTGTTTGTGTGTTTTTCAGTTTTTTTCTTGTAATGGACTTCTAGTTTCATACCATTGTGGTCATAGAAGATGCTTGATATATTTCAATCTTCTTAAATTTATTGAGACTTGTTTTGTGGTCTAACATGTGGTCGATCTTGGAAAGCGTTCCATGTGCACTTGAAAAGAACATATGTTCTGTGGCTTTAGGGTGAAATGCTCTAAAAATATCAATTAAAATATCAATTAAATCCATCTCGTCTATTGTGTATCATTTAAGGCCACTGTTTCTGTGTTGATTTTCCATTTAGAAGATCTGTCCATTGGTGTCAGTGGGTTGTTAAAGGCCCCTACTATAATTGTGTTAATGGTTGATCTCTGCCTTTATGTTGGTCAATATTTGCTTTATATATTTAGGTGTTCTGCTGGGAGCATAAATGTTTACTAGGATTACGTCCTCTTATTAGATTGATCTCTATTATTATGTAATGTCCCTCTTTATCTCTTATTATAGTCTTCATTTTAAAGTCTACGAGGTCTAACAAGTTCATGAACTTGTTGCAAAAATGTTGCTAACTTTTTTTGATGTCAGAGGGATTATTCATTACGAATTTGTGCCAACTGGGCAGTTAACCAAGTTTACTATTTGGGTGTGCTAAAAAGACTGCGTGAAAAAAGTTAGACGACCTGAACTTTTCGCCAGCAATTCATGGCTCTTGCATCACAACAATGCACCAGTTAACACGGCTCTGTCTGTGAGGGAGTTTTTAGCCAATAAACAAATAACTGTATTGGAACACCCTCCCTACTCACCTGATCTGGCCCCCAATGACTTCTTTCTTTACCCAAAAATAAAGGAAATATTGAAAGGAAGACATCTTGATGACATTCAGGACCTCAAAGGTAATACGATGACAGGTCTCGACAAGAGTTGGAATGGCCATTCCAGAAAAAGAGTTCCAAATTGCTTTGAAGGGTGGACTAGGCACTGGTGTTGGTGCATAGTTCCTAAGGGGAGTTCTTCAAAGGTGACCGTAGTGATAGTCATCAATGAGGTATGTAGCACTTTTTCTAGGATGAGTTCTCAAACTTAATTGTCCTACCTTATATTTGTTTATTAAGTATTGCTACTCCAGCTTTTGTGTTGTTCCCATTTATGTGAAATAGCTTTTTCCACTCCTTTACTTTCATTCTGTATGTATTTCAGTCTTTCGATCTGAGGTGCGTCTCTTGTAGACAGCATATGCATGGGTCTTGTTTTCTTATCCTTATGTGTTTTGTTTGGAGCATTTAATCCGTTTACATTTAAAGTGATTATTGATTGGCACATAGTTATTGCCATTTTATTATTATTATTTTCGATCTTCATTGTTTTGTTTATTTTGTTTTCTTCTTTTTTCTACTTAAAAGTCCTTTTAACATTTCTTGTAATATTGGCTTGTTGATAATGAATTCCTGTAGCTTTTTCTTGTCTGGAAAGCTCTTTATCTCTCCCTTAAGTTTAAATGATAGCCTTGCTGAATAGAGTAGTCTTGGTTGTAAGCCCTTGTTTTTCATCACTTTGAATATTTCCTGCCACTCTCTCTGGCCTGCAAAGTTTTGATAATTAACTGACAGTCTTATGGGAGATCCCTTACAAGTTACTAGTTGCCTTTTTTTGCTGCTTTTAGGATTCTCTCTTTGTCTTTAACCTTTTCTATTTTAATTATAATGTGTTCTGGTCTGGGCCTGTTTGGGTTCATCCTCTTTGGGACTCTGTGCTTCCTGGGCTTGTATGTATATTTACTTCACCAGGTTTGGAAAGTTTTCAGTCATTATTTCTTAAAATATGTTCTCCGTCCCTATCTCCCTTTCTTCTCTTTCTGGTACTCCTATGATGTGAATGTTGTTACGCTGGATGTTTTCCCAAGGTCCCTTAAACTATCTTCATTTCTTTAATTCTTTATTCTGTTTGTTGTTCCAATTGGGTGTTCTCCGCAACCTTGTCTTCTAAGTCACTTGTTTGACTCTCTGCTTCATCTCATCTGCTGTTTATTCCTTCTAGTATATTCTTCATTTCAGTTACAGTATTCTTAATTTCTGACTGGCTCTATTTTATGGTCCTATGTCCTTCTTTATGCTTGCTATCTCTTTGTTGAAGTTCTCACTAAGTTCCTTAAGCATTCTTATAACCAGTGTTTTGAACTGTGTTTCTGGTAGGGTTTTTCTTTTTTTGCCTCCATTTCATTTAATTTTATTTCTGGATGTTTCTCCTGTTCTTTTATTTGAGACATGTTTTTTTTGTTTCTTCATTCTGGCTGCCGCTCTGTGTTTACTTCTATGTATTAGGTAGATCTACTGTGTCTCTCAGTCTTTGCTGCGTGGCCTTATGTATAGCATGTGTCCTGTGTGGTCCAATGGCACAGTCTCCCTGGTCTCCTATGTGTATGTTCCAGGAGTGTCCCTTGAGTGTTTGTGTGTGTTCTCCTATTGTAAGTAAGCCTTGATTGTGTCAGTGGGCGGGATTGACTCCCAGTCTGACTCACTGTGAGTCAGCCAACAGTGTATGAGCTGGTTTGTGTGGGCTCATCCCTCAGAAGAGGATTGGCCCCTGTGGGCTTTTATGCCTGTTGAGACCCCGTTTTCGGGTGTGCTGCTTGTGGGGCTAACCAGTTAGTTCTCTGGTATGGTCTAAAGCTGGCTTCTGGGTGTGGTGATTTTGGTATCTCTTGGTAGGAGCTCCCGTGCACGCTAGTTTCAGTCTTGCCTGTTACCTGCCCATGGCTACCTGGCAGGAACCACAAAGCAGTATGTATTTGGCTGCTGCCTGTGCTGGACCTGAAGGCATGTGGGGTTGGCCTCACTGTGAACCGTGGCTGACTGCCACTAGTAGTGGGGCTGAGGCAGCTTAGCAAAAGGTCCAGGGCCCCCAGGCCTATTGCCATCCACTGGCTGCCTGTAAGGCCCAATCATTGAAAGAGTCTTCTTAGGAGGGGAGGCTAGGCTGGTTGACCTGGTGTTGAGAGTGCCCTCGGCAATGTAGCATTAGCTGGCGGGGTGCAGTCCCAGGGAGTCATGAGACATGGCCAGTGGTTTTTACAAAGTTAATGCAGATTCAGTTCCTGTACCAGTTTCCAACCTGTAATTGTTTCGCACAGTGCACTAAGAACACGGCAACCAGCCACTGCTTGCCTCGGGGCAGTGCCTGGCATATGACCACTTTGCGAAATGCCCCTAGCACACCACAGCTTGCCACCACTTTCCTTGGGCTGGCAAATCCCTGAGAGCTGCCCTGTAGGGCCTGAAGCACAGGTTTTGGGTCACTGTTCACCACCAAAAGCTCTTCAGGCTGTCACTGGGCCATTTGCTGCTGTAAACGTCTTCCATGGCTTAATAGGGTGGGGCTGGCCACCCAGGCACCAAGAGTGCCTCTGGCATTGCAGCTATAGGTGGTGGGGTTTCCTGGGAGCTAAGGGGTGTGGTTGGTTATTTCTACAAAGTCAGTGCAGTCTCGATTCTCGAACTGGTGCCGGGCCCCTGGGCACCCCGCAAAAATGCCCCAAGAACACTTCGGTCAGCCACTTCCCACCTCAGGTTCATAGGTCCCCAAGAGCTGCCCAGAAAGCTGCTGCAGAGCAGGTCTTGGGTCACCGCCCACTAGCAAACATTTCCCAGGCTGCCATGGGTAACCCACCACTGCAAAAAGGCTTGCACAGCAGGTGTGGTGGGGACAGCAGTCCAGAGTGTAGCACCAGCTGTGCAGGGGGTGAGGACCCAGGGCATCACCAAAGCAGTGCACACGCACAGATTCCACCTGACCAATGTGGTCCCAGCCTTGGCCCTTTAGGGGAGGGCTCAACGTTGAAAAGATGGCACCCTCCTGTAGGCTACACATGTGTCACACTTCACACTGGGACAACAATGTCTCCTGTCCCTGCAGCCCTCGCACCGAAGCCACACAGTCTTTCCCTGCATGTCTCTGGGCCTCCCAAGCTGCTTGCCCCTCCACCAGAGACAAGGGGAGGGAGTGTTTACAAGTGAGTCTGTGTGTGAGCTCTATAAGAGGTTGTCTGGGTTTCTAGTTGCCTTCTGTGTCACTGGGACAGGTAGACAGAGTGCTTGCCGAGTTTCATTGCCAGATGCCGTGGGAACTCCTCTTCCTGGCACAGGACCTCTAGGCTGGGGAGCCCAGTGTGGGGCTGGGACCCCTCCCTCTTTAGGGGAGACCTCCACCACCGAGGTATTTCTCCCAGTGTTGAGCCACTGTCTGTGGATTTTGCGATCAGCCCATTTCTTGTCCCTACCCCTTCTACCACTCTCAATGTGGCCTCTTCTTTATAGCCTTAGTTATAGGGGTTTTGTTCAGCTTGTCTTCAGATGATTCTTGAGGTTAATTGTTCTATATTTGTAATTTTGGTGTGGTCCTGGGATGAGGTAGGCATAGGTTTTACCTAATCTGCCATCTTTGTTAAATAGAGTTTTGAAGTAGATAAAGTTTTAGCTTGTATTATGTCTACAAATTGATTCCCCATTCCCACTCCCTAGCCTCCACTATCTTAGGGCATCTTTCTTCAGGTCTGTAAGTACCTGGTGGGCTTATTCTACTCACAGTTTTTTTTCAAGCCTGCCTTACCCCTTGCACAAAATGTCATCACGCCTCCAAGTTAGAGCTCTTTTTCCTCCACCCCCAATTAAATCAAAACTCCCATTCTCTCAGTGCAAATGTTAGGAGAGTTTATACTAATAGTAACATGTACTAATTCAACTTGGGTATTATTTCTGTTTGATCTAATATTAATATGTGAATGACTGATACACTTTTTTCCCAAGGATGTTAATATTATTAAAATGCTACTTGTTTTCTCAAATGAATCTGTAATTAGTTGCTGTGTGACAAAATGGGAAAGTTAATTCAGGGGATGTAATGGGAAGAAATTTTGAACCGTGGGAGTGGTATACTATGCCTTTACAAGAATTTCCTTTTTAAGATAAGCTAATTCTGCTTTTTCAGAGACCCAAGAATGTACTTAATGAATTGCCAATTGCAGTAACATAAAATTGGTTTTCTATTGGGAGCTCTCTGTTTACTATGAGTTAGCTCCTATTTAAGCTCAAGCATGGTGTAGTCCTAGAGCCCTGCTTCTTTTTATTGTGTAAACATAACGTTGCTGAAACTGTAGAAAGACCTTCAGTCATAGCTCAAGAGTAATTCAATTGACATTATTATAAAAGATGGTGACATAGCAACGAAAGTTGAAAAAACTTGATTTGTTAATTGAAGTTTAACCTTAGGAGGCAAAATTTTTCAGTGTTTTGCCTTCACCTAAAATTCTTAGAACTGGTATATTTTTCTTGGACTAAAAACTTGTATTAATTATTATATTTTCTGATGAGCACAAATAGCCTAAAAAATCTTTACTTTTGATGTAAGTGATTGTTGTACTCTGAAGGAAGACTGTGTCTATTCCTCTTTCTTCTTTTCAGTAGGTGAATTGAGTGTCTGATGTGAATAGCGTACCACTTATTCCCTGTATAGTTTAGGGCAACACATTTTAACTTGTTTGACTTATTTTTTCAACAGCAGTCAATTTTTAGTCCAAACTACGTGCACTGCACTCATCCTCAAAGATACAAAATAGTCTTGGCATGGTTGACTTTCCCCTGTTGTCCCTAAGACAGGGATTTCAAATGCATGTAGTTTGTTTGGGAGGTAATCCCAGGAAGCGCTCTAGGGGTGTGGTGAGTAAGACAGGGAAGGGAAGGAATTGAATATAGATTACATAAAAGAGCAGGTAACTGGTGTGAACAGTTAGAGAACTATGGGAGACAGTATGCGGAACATACTTTGTTTGTCCCTCCCAAGGGGCAAGAAAGCTATAATGTTTATTCACCAATTTCTGTCCATCATTGGTTGAGGCCTGCAACATTTCAGCCCAGCCTATGTGCATGGGTGCTCCTGTGGCCAAATAAAGCCTTCAGGCAGAGAAGCCCAAGCACTTACAGTATGAAGACGTTGGCATGTATATGAAGAGTGTGTGCCAAGGTGATTTGGGTAGCATCTGCTACCGTGTTTCCCCGAAAATAAGACTGGGTCTTATATTAATTTTTGCTCCAAACGACGCATTAGGACTTATGTTCAGGGGATGTTATCCTGAAAAATCATGCTAGGGCTTATTTTCCAGTTAGGTCTTATTTTCAAGGAAACACGGTCTAGCCTGGGACTCAAGGGCCTTTACATACTGATTCCAAACAGCCTCTCCAGTCTCATCTCTTAGCATCCTCCCTCACATGACTTCCATTTGGGCTGAAGTAAGCTTCTTGCCTTTCCCAGTTCACAAAATTCCAAGATCTGTGTCTTTGTTCGTGCTGTTCCTTCTGTCTAGAATGATTTTATCTTCCTCCCAACCCCACCTTAGGGGGTTGGTAACTCTTCAGTTGAAATATTTCTTCCTCTGCCAAACCTTTTGCAACAACCTTGTGGAATATCTTGTATCTTTCATTTTATTTCCACAGTTATTGTTCATAAGATTGTCATGACACTTAACCCAGTATTTGTAGTGGTTGCATACCTGCTTTTTCCTAGTCAGATAATGTCATGAGAACAAGGGATCCAGTTTCCAAGTGCCTAATACAGTAGTATAAAGGCAAGCATGTGGGCTTTGGAAGTAAGCAAGTGTGGGTTTAAATCCCAGCTCCAGCAAGTTGCTTAGCAGTTCTGAACTTCCACTTCCTCATCTTCAAAAGGGAACTCCGTTGCAGACTTAGAAAGGTAGAAATAATGTATGTGGGCATTGGGCATAATGCTTGTCACATTAGGGTTTTAGTAAATATTAGAAGACAGGCCAAATGGATAAGAACCTAATGTAATAAAAGCCAAGATAAAGAGCTGTGGGAACATGAGAAGGAGTCCTTAATTCTGAAAAGGGAATCAGAACCAGGGTAACAGAGAGTGACTCAGAGCTACTTGAATTTTTTTTATCTGGGAAATTAGGTTTGGAAGAAGCACTGAGTGGGTCATTAAACTGCTGAAAACACAGAACGTGCTTGATTCCATTAGAGCTATATACACGTTTTTAAAAGTACAGAATTGGATCCTCTTTTATATGATGGTCAATTCAGGTCTTCAAAACATAAAATGCATATAGAAGAGAAAAGCTGAGATGAATTAGCGTTATTTCTGGGAAGAATCCAAGTAATAGGTGTCAGAAAATTGCAATATTTTATGAAATATAAGCACAAGTTTTATTTTCATGTCTTCATGATCAGAATGAAAGGTGGTAGATGTAAACTGCCAAATGAAGGACTTTTTCGTTTGGCAGTTTACGTCTACCACCTTCAACTAAAACTGATATAGGAATGCCTTTCAAACTTTATACTCATAGTCAATGATAAGATATTAATATTCATTGATGTTCTTGCTGTTTCCCTCATGATGCTATTACTATTATGATATGCTCTCATTTCTTTCGATCACCTATTCTAATGATTTTTATAGGAAAGCACTCTATTTTACAATGATGGGAAACACACAAGAAACTTTTGAAAAAGTTATCGATGAAATTTTATTTAACCTTATCTCAAAAATGAGATGAGAAAACTTAAAAAACAACATCAATACACATACACACACACACACACACACACACACCCCATTTTTTTTTAGCTATATATAAAGAATCTTTTTTTAGCTATATATAAAGAATCTTTTTAGAATAGAAATTGGTAAAAAAAAAAAAAAAAAAAAGAATTGCTTGTCTAGAGAGGTTGGGAGATCTTCACTCTGGTATTCTTTAAAAATGAGACCAGTTCCCATCAGAAATGGTGTAGTAATAGAGCTGCATTAAGACAGAGGCGTGGAGTCAGAATCTCTGCTCTGGGTTTTATAGGATCACATCTTCTCACGGCATGACAATTAAAGACATAAAGTGTGTTAATGGAGTTATTTTCCTTTATTTAGGTGATAAAGCTCTTACAATCAAAATACCATTATTACAAAGAAGAGGCTGAAATCATCTGTGACAAAGTTCAAGTTAAACTCAGCAAGGAATGTTTTCATCCTTCCAATATCTGCATCACTGATATAAGGACTTCACATTGGGAAGAAGCAATCCAGGAAACAAAAGGTGGTACAGCTAATAGGAAATTAGCTGAAGAATGTTATTTCCTGTGGAAATCTACACGTTTACAACATATGACAATAGCAGAAGATGTCAAAGCCATGCTCACTGAACTTCGAAAAGAGGTCTACCTACTTCTGTTAACAAATGGAGACAGACAGACACAGAGGGAGAAGATCGAGGCTTGTGCCTGTCAGTCTTATTTTGACGCTATCGTTGTAGGTGGAGAACAGAAAGAAGAGAAACCAGCACCTTCCATATTTTATTACTGCTGTAATCTCCTTGGAGTACAGCCTGGGGACTGTGTGATGGTTGGTGACACACTAGAAACTGATATACAAGGAGGCCTCAATGCAAGGCTGAAAGCAACAGTCTGGGTAAATAAAAATGGAGTAGTACCACAAAAGTCATCTCCCATGCCACATTATATAGTTTCTTCTGTGCTAGAGTTACCTGCTATTTTACAAAGTATAGACTGCAAAGTCAGTATGTCAGCTTCAAGCACATAAAAGGGCATGATTATGTATTTTACAGCATTCAAACTAAAAAAATTTAAGACATTCTATATACTATGACCCAGTTCCAAGAATAATTTTACTTATGATTTAATAGCCAACCAACCATTTAATGGTATTTACATCTGGTGTTCAGAATACAAGTTAGTTTTAGTAGTGTGATCAAGAAAACTTGAAGAAATATGTTATTCTGTGACTTGAGGTTTTTTTAAAAATTACTTTATTAATTTTTTAGCATCTGGGATCCAAGATACCAAATGGGATAGCTTATACATGGATGCACAAATACAGGTTTTATGTTCTGGCTTAAAAATACACATTGTAAATCATATATAATAGAGATTTATCAGAACAACTAGATCTAGTTAATATAAAGTAAATATCAAATCACATGCAAATCAAAGGCATTTCAAAATGAGATTATTTTATGTATTTTTAAAAAATACAGTCCCATTCATTTATTTTAGCTTTTACTTCCATTGCCTTTGGAGTCAAATTCATAAAATGCTCTTTGAACCGAAGGTCCATAACTTTAGTACCTATGTTTTCTTCTATTTTATTGTGTCAGGTCTTATGCTTAAGTCTTTGATCCATTTTGAATTAATTTTGGTCCATGGTGTGACAACATGGATGTATTTTGAGAGTATGATGCTAAGCGAAATAAGTCAGACAGAAAAAGCAGAAAACCATATGATTTCACTGATATGTGGTATATAAACCAAAAACAACAAGAGAACAAGACAAATGAGAAACAAAAACTCATAGACACAGACAATAGTTTAGTGGTTACCAGAGGGTAAGGGGGGTGGGGGGTGGGAGATGAGGGAAAAGGGGATCAAATATATGGTGATGGAAGGAGAACTGACTGTGGGTGGTGAACACAGAATGGGATTTATAGGTGATGTAATACAGAATTGTACACCTGAAATCTATGTAACTTTACTAACAATTATCACCCCAATAAATTAAAAAAAACAAACCGTATTTTCACCTACTTTGTATACTTTCTTTTATGAATCTAATTTTTCTGCATGACCTTTTCTTTGGTGGGGGGGGCTCCAACTTTCCTATATTGTATACATAACAAATAGATTCCTCCAGTAAAAAAAATCTTAAAAATTAGCACGTGGTGCTCCTTTCCCATGACATGTTCATATCTTTCCAAAGTGAACTTGTAGTTTCCTGTTAGTCTTTACCTCTCATGGAAGTATTTTTATTATCTTTTCCCAGGTACACAGTGGAGTTGAGGGGACTATACTGTCTTGCTGGGGATAAGTGCAAGCCACATGTCACCAAAAGTCATTTGCCTTTTGTGGATACATCAGTGGGGAATTGCCTTTGCGCAGCCTACCCAGGCACCCCCACCCCACACCATGCCCCATCTATTCTCTACTGACTGAATAGTTTTACCCAAGTGATTAATAGAAAATTAGTTTTTGCTATGAACCATTTCCAGGTTGCCATTTTAATATTTGACTGGCTTTTAGTGTTACCATCTGCCTTAAGTCTCCTGTTTTTCAAATTTTGAGAAATATATCATTGTTTCACAAATTTCTGTATCCAATTCAGGGTTCACTTTGAGCTTACTAATTAATTACTCCATGGCAAGGCATCTTGCAACTAGAAAAATTTTATAGGCAGTCTCATGATTTCACCAACTTATAATCAAATGGCAATTAAAGAAAAAAGAGTGATGGCCAGATGGCTCAGTTGGTTAGAGCACGAACTCATAACAACAACATTGCTGATTCAATTCCTGCATGGGATGGTGAACTACGCCCTCTGCAACTAAGATTGAAAATGGCAACTGGACTTGGAGCTGAGCTGCACCCTCCACAACCAGATTGAAGGACAAAACTTGGAGCTGATGGGCCTGTTCCCCAATATTCCCCAATTAAATTTAAAAATAAATAAATAAATCTTTAAAAAGAAATAATGACTTTGGTTGTATTTTGGTAAGATTTTTTTCATTTTTATATAAGAAACTACTAAAGTAAAATGTTAGACTGTTAGGGTTTATATAGCTATGACTTTTTCAAGTATCGTATGATTCTGATACTTAAATTCTGGATTATGCCTCTATGAACCTATTTCGTTTCCTGTCTACTACCAAGAACAGAATTCTCTGCTATTGTGCAAATGCTCTGTTGTGTTTACTTCTCTTGATTTCTAAAAATTTGATTGTGCCATTGACTGTCCCAGGGTGCTATTGCTATACAGCTGAACATTTGTGAACAGGGTATGTTTGTGCATAGTTCCAGGTTTGATGCCCATGTGACCTCAATTATATTTTAGCTATTTGAAAATTATTAAGTTGGAGGATCGTGACAGAAAAATAATTATGTGCAAGATTTCTCTAATAAATGATGTGTCATACTGAGTGTCCTTTTGGCTGTTCCACAGGATGGATGTAGGCAGTGTCGCATTCATTATGCTGACTGGAGGAGGTTCGTCACTTGTAGATCACAGTGGCAAATCTCAATATGATAGCTCTTAGGATGTTAGGGGAGCTGTTATTCAACAAAAGTCATCTGGGAGATGGAAAATGAAATAATTGCGTTTCCTTATCTTCACAGTTTGTATTTTATACAGTGCAGTAATGCAATATTTCTTTCTATTTGCTCCCATCCTTAGAGAAGGACTTTGTGGTTTTCTACCTTCTGAGTGGAATGTTACAGAAGATAGGAAGAAATCTTGGAATAGACCTATGATTTTATTAAGGTTTTTGTTATAAAATTCCTTAAAATTAAAAAAAAAAATGATGTAACAGTAGTGTCCTCTCATCTTAATTTTTTTTTAATTTCCCCATAGTAGTATGCTCAAAGTCATAAAGTCTCAATTGTCCAAAGGCTGGCCCAAACACTATAGTTAGAGAAGAAGGCCTAAGGTAGACACCTAGAATACTGACTTAAAGATGGATGTTTTTTAATTCCATATATACATTCACCCACTGGTGCACAAACAAATTAGATCTGGTAGTGATAGGGTACGTAGATTGATAGAAATGATCAGGAAAAGGAGAGACCTAGCCCTGGTTAGAAGCCCCTTCCTGCATCTCCAGTTAGGTCAAAACCCCTTACAGCTGCCCTCACTTAGGGTACAAATGCCTTATTAGCCCAGCAGGATTCCAGGCTCAGGCTTATCCCTAAATCAAAGGGATGTATTGTTAGACACTAGAGAGAGAAAAAAGCCATCCTGCTTATCAGAATATACACCCTGCTTCTCAGGGTCATTTTAATAAGCTCAGACAACCTTGAGAACAAGAAGGGAATACGAGGTACACCAGGTGGGAGAATGAGAGGTACTACAGAGAGGGGAGAGACAATTGTACCCATAGAAATAAAAACTCATACAATGTAAGGAGAGGCTCTCTTGGGTCAGCCCACTCCATGTCTCGGAGGGTGCTAGCTTTTACTAATAAACTTTTTGCTGTTCTGTGCTACACAAACTATGTCTCTTGACTGAATTCTTTCCTTCAAGAAGACAAAGAGCCAAGGTACAACGTCACTGCCAGTAACAGTAGTGCCCAGAACCCAAAAGTATTGCAGAAAAGACAGTTACAGTTTATTATAGTTACAGAGGTACTTGGTTTAGCACTTTCAAACGTATTTGCAATTGCAGTAAGAAACATTCTCCATCACAACCCATTAAACATTTATTTACAGTGAATATATATGTGTGTGTGTGTGTGTGTGTGTATTAAATAGTTTTATATATTTAACTGAAGCAAGATTTATAAAGCAACTTCCTTACTATATATGATACTCAAAGTTTTTCATTCCATCCTCTTTTTAAATTAGGGAATATATCCATTTTGGAATAAGCACTATTTGTGATATACAAGCCAAAGGAATAAAAAAGGGTGAATGGCAAAAAATCTCATCTCTTTCCCAGGGACTCACTTCCCTGTCAGCAGCTTCCTGGGTATCTGTATATACAGGTATACTTCAAAGATATTGTGGGTCCTGTTCCAGACCACCACAATAAAGCAAATACCATAATAAAGTGAGTCACATGAATTTTTTGGTTTCCCAGTGCATATGAAAGTTACATTTACACTATACTATATTAAGTGTGCAATAGCATTATGTCCAAAAAAATGTAATGTTGATCATTTTATTGAAACGAGAATGAAGAGTGACTGCTTAATGGGTACGTACAGGTTTTCCTCTTCAGGTGATGAAAATGTTCAGGAACTAGATAGTGATTATGGTTTCACAGCATTGTGAATGTACTTAATGCCCTTAAATAGTACAACTTTAAATGATTTAAAAGTTAAATTTTATTATGGTTTCTTTGTTAGTGTATGTCATTCATATTCCAGTTGCTGAGTACCTAATAATTAGACGTGTATCTAATCTTTCTGTACATCTCCCAAACTTGAAATCTGTACTTGAAAATCTAATAAAGTAAAATAACAGTAAAATACACTTTGAAAACCACACATACAGCGCTTTACTGAGGGTCTAGCAGATGTCGGTAAAATAAGATAGTTCCAGTCTCCCCTGAAAACAGCTGCTGTTACATTTAACTCCTTGGAATAAGCAAATTTTGTGGGAATTCAGTGGGTTAACTCCTCCATCTAAGAATAATAAACAACATGGGGCAAAGAATAGTTTGTACAATCAGTGTAGACACTGAGGCTGGTGAAATGGCTTATGCAAAGTTCCACAGTGCAAGAGCCTGGCCACAGACAGTCCCACTCTTTCCAGGCTGACCAAATTCTTTGCTAGCCCCAGCACACGTTAACCAATCCCAATGAAGTGTTGGATACTGTGGCAGGTTAAAGAAAATGAGAGGTTCACATTTGGAAAACCAGATAGTCAAATATAAAAACTAAAGAACTTAGTAAGAAAAACATGTGTAACCAGTGTGCCAAACAAGGATGACACTGGGGTGGAATCAAAATGAACTTTTCTGTCCCCTGTTCCTTTAACATTGACTCAAGCCCTGCCAATGAATAAAAACTAGATGAAAATTGCAGCCTGTTCTGCTCATTCCTGGGGAATAGTTCTATGATCACTTGAAATCACAAGTACAATCTTGACTCAGACATGTGAAGGATCCAACCCAAAGATTAGTTCACACCTCAATCTTTGTTTATGAGCAGAACTACCCAGCACCCTGCCTGTCCCCCCTGCAAGACCTGTACTTACTGGAGCTTCTCTACGGGGATGGTTGTCTACTTCTACACTCATTTCCTCCTTGCAAGCTGGGGAATGGAGGGTGGACATGGAGGTTCTCACTTCCCTGGAGCCTGCTACTGTCATGAGTTGGCTCCAAAGCCTGCAGGCCCAACAAGTTTTCACAGCTCTTTGGCTCAGGGGTATAGAGAAAATTATCATCAACATTTTAGAAAATAGGGTAAAACTTACGTCTATGGCTTTGTGTGCATGTGTGAAATTGGATGTGTGAGTACATGTGGGTATGGGGAATGTGAATAGTAGAGGGAAAGTATGTATATGAGTGTGTCTAGAGGTGTGTTAATGTGAAGCAGGTTGAGTATGTACAGTGTATGTATGCACACGTATGTGTAGAAGGGATGTATATGTGTATGCATAGTGAGGTCTGTGTGTGGTAGGATGTGTGTGATTGGTGGTGGGGAGTGGATGTAGACTGTCTTGTGGATATGTGTGCGTGGCTATACGTTTGGGAGTGTGGGTCTAGTGGGCCTGTGTGCATGGATAAATGTAAGTAGTGGGGCTTGTATAATGGTGTGTAAAGGGATGCGTGTCTATGTAGTGGGGTTGTATGAAGGAGTGTGTGTGTGAGTACTCTGCTGAGTATTGTGATAGATTTGTGTGGAGCTCTGTGTATAGTGTGGTGCTTATGTGTGTTTGCATGTAAGAGACTAATGGGTGTTTGTGAGTAGTGAGGTGTGTATTTAGTCGTGAGGTGTGTTTAGTGGAATTATGTGTGAGTGGTGGGGTGTATATGTGATGAGGCTGTGTGTGTCAGGAGCAGGATGTACGTGAGGAGTGGGATTGCATGTGTAGGTGTGACAGCAATTAGGTGTGTGCTTGTTGGGGTGTCTGTAAAGTGGAGCTGTGGATGGCAGGGTGTATAGGTAGTGTGGGGTGTGCCTAGTCAGGTGTGTGTGTGTATGTGTATGTTAGGTTTCTGGGTGTTAGTGTGTCTAGTGCTATTGTGTTAATGGGGGGGCCTGGGGTGTGTGTGTGTGTGTGTGTGTGTGTGTGTGTGTGTAGTGGTAGCTGACTAAGAACAATGTGGAAAACATATAGTTCTTTATTGGGTTAAAACATGCCTGGGTGAGAGACAGAGAGAGAAAGAGACAGACTCAGACTGAGAGAGGGGCAGACAGAAAAGCTGGGAATCTCTTTTAAGATGCCGACCAGGGCTGCCACTTGTTTCTATGCCAGTCATTTCCTCTGACCCTCCAAAGTTCCTTTTTAAAGGAGCTCTTATCCTTGGCCTTTTCTCTAAATTTCTCTGGTTGATGGGTTGGCAGCCACCAAGTGAGCCCAACTGCACAGGTCAGATTCATCCCACAATTTGTGACTCAAAGGCTCTGGCTCATGGGCTCCATTCATGAATGCCCATAGGGGCCAGACTAGTCTAAGGGTGAGCCAAGTAGGCCAGGGCACAGAGTGGTGTGCACTGTGGAAAACCCAGGAGGGGTGATCCACAGGAAGACCCTGATCATCAAGCCAAGCAAAACAGATCTGAGGTGAAAGCACAGGGCTCTTGGCTTATGAACTCAGCACGCCTCACTTCTGTAGAGTGAACTCTTAAAAGGAAGAATGAGGTAAGGCCACAGAAAAATAGAAAGTGGACCTGTGGCGAGAGAACAGAAAGAAGTAGGTATGTAAGGAGAAAAAGGGTGAGGGAACTGCAGGTGACCAGAGGTGTTATAGACAGAATTGTGTCCCACCCAAATGTCATATGTTGAAGCCCTAACCGCTAAAGTGACTATATTTTAAGATAGGGTCATGAAAGATGTAATTATGGTTAAATGAGGTCATAATAGTGGGGCCTGAATCCACAAGCACTGGTAACCTCATAAGAAGAGGAAGAGACAACAGACATACAAGGTCTGAAAATTAAGTTAGCAAACTCATCCTAGAAAAGGTGCTACAATACCTAATTGCTGAATATCACTATGGTCACCTTCGAAGTACTCCCCTTGGGAAACTATGTACCAACGCCAGCATCTAGTCCACACTTCAAAGCAATTTTGGAACTCTTTTACTGGAATGGCCATCAGAGCTGTCATCATATTACCCTTGATGCCCTGAATGTCGTCAAAATGTCTTCCTTTCAATATTTCCTTTATCTTTGGGTAAAGAAAGAAGTCATTGGGTGCCAGAGGGGGCTAGATCAGGTGAGTAGGGAGGGTGTTCCAATAGTTATTTGTTTACTGGCTCAAAACTCCCTCACAGAAGGTGCCATGTGAGCTGGTGCATTGTCGTGATGCAAAAGCCATGAATTGTTGGAGAAAAGTTCAGGTCGTTTTTGTCTAACTTTTTCATACAACTTTTTCAGCACTTCCAAATAGTAAACTTGGTTAACTGTTTGTCCAGTTGGTACAAATACATAATGAAAAATCCCTCTGATATCAAAACATATTAGCAACATCGTTTTGACTCTTGATTTCGACTGATGGAACATTTTTGGTCATGGAGAATTGGCTGACTTCCATCGTGCATTTTGACGCTTTGTTTCAGGGTTGTATTGGTACCACCCATGTTTCATCACCAGTGATAACACGACCAAAAACATTGTCTTGCCTCTCCAAAAGGTCTTGGCAAACTTTGATTCTCCTTTGCTTTTGTTGATTGGTGAGCTCCTTTGGGACGGGACCATTTTTGCACACACCTTTCTCATGCCAAGATTTTCAGTTAAGATTTTCCTAACTGTTTCTCTATGGACATTTACTTGGTCTGATATGCTTCTCACAGTCAACCGACAAATTTGACACACAATTTTACGAATTTTTGCAATGTTTTTGTCAGTTCTGCTCGTTACTGGCCACCCTGACCTCTCTTCATCAGTGACGCATTCTCTCCCCTCAGAAAAACATTTAATCCATTTGTACACTGCCATTTTCTCAATGGCATTATCTCCATAAATTTGGACTAACGTGTTCCTGATTTCACTGCCACTCTTGCCAAGTTTCACAAGGAATTTAATGTTTGTTCATTTTTCTAATTCAAACTCAGATATTCTCACGATGACACAAAAAAACATGCAACAACAATAATGAGCGCCACTCAACAAGACACGGCCACACATCGACATGAACACAGCTGTGAGACACTGATATACGAAGGTCATGAAACCTTACCAAGCTATTTGTACAGTGCTGCCAACGTAAGCGCATGGTGGCAAGTTCGCGAACTTAATTGTCAGAGCTTCGTGTGTGTGTGTGTGTGTGTGTGTGTGTGTGTGTGTGTGTGTGTGTGTACACACAGGAAAGGCCATGTGAGGACACAGGGAGAAAACAGTAATTTGCAAGCCAAGGAGAGAGGCTTTGAGAAAAACAAAACCTGACAACACCTTGATGGACTTCCAGTTCCAGAACTGTAAGACAATAAATTTCTGTTATTTAAGCCACCCAGTCTCTGGTATTTTGTTATGACAGCCCATGCACACTAATACAAGAGCTAACAGTTGTCATGCCCTTGCAAGACATGTTTCCATTTTATCATTCAGTCAGTAAATATTAGAGCAGTGCACGCACACACCGTGTGTGTGCGTGTGCGTGTGTGTGTGTGTGTGTGTGTGCACGTGCAGTGGATGCCTTTGGCACTGAGTCCACAGCAGGGAAACCAACAGCCATGCTGTTATGGAGCTCACAGGCTCAAAGGATGTGGCATATCTCATGGAACCTTTCAGTATATCCCCGCTGCTATCCCTATGCATGAATGGTATTGCAGGCTCCCCGTGATTCCTGGCCAAGAAAACAGCCCAAAGGACCTGCAGTGCTTCAGGATATTCTGTCCAGTGAACTATGAGGATTGTTTTTTACTCCACTAGAGTGCAATATAAACCCTCTTCAGGGACCAGAACCAACTCAAGGTTCTGGACTCCTCAAGAGCCTTCAGCATAGGCAATCATACATGCACTTAAAGGAGACTTTTATTCTAAATCAGAAAAATTGCAGTATTAAAACTTTTTTTAAATCCCATAGCAAGAACATTATATTTCTCTCAATTCTCAATTATCTCTTCTACCTTTTTCTCTTGAAATTAAAAACCTTTCTTAAAGAACAAAATTCAGCTGATTTAATTTTAAATGTCTTATTGGCTTTATTCAATGACTTATGAATCAGGCAGCACCCAATCTAGCAGATTAAAAAAAGAGCTCTGAAGAGCTGTGCAAGGTGAGAGTTTTTTTTTTTTTTTTTTTTTTTAATTTATTTTTAATTTATTGGGATGACAATTGTTAGTAGAATTACATAGATTTCAGTTGTGCAATTCTGTATCACATCATCCATAAATCACACAGTGTGTTCACCACCCAGAGTCAGCTCCCCTTCCATCACCATACATTTGATCCCCCTCACCCTCATCCCCCACCCCCCAACACCCTTACGCTCTGGTAACCACCAAATTACGTTCCCCAGATTAATTTTCAAACCCCGTGGCCATCCAAGGTGAGAGTTTTTATAGACCAAAATGAACAGGAACAAGCAAGATATACTGTTCATTTGCTGCTTGTTAAAGCAGAGTTACGTTTCTTATATGGAGAAATAGGAAGTCTTAGAGCCAGCTCAGGTAATTTGTGCCAAGCAGAGAAGAGCTGATTGATTAACCTAGGCATTCCTTTTCTGGGAGAGTCAAGCAAAGAAACTTAGTTTAAGTTTTGGTTTGCTGATATGGGGCTTAGTGTGAGTGACTCCATTTTGGTCTTAATGTATTTACTTTAACAATTATTCTCTTGATCAGACTCTCAGCTTACTGAGAGTTGTGATCAAAATTGAAGAGTAAAGCACTACTCTTGGTCACCGCTTTGTTATCTGCATTGGTCTCTGTGTAGTATTCACAGGTCACAGAGTTGTGTTCATATTTTTATAGATGGCCATTTTCTTCATCTTTCCTTCCTTTGGTGTTCCAATTTCAGTGAGATGATCTGTCACCTGGCCAGCAGTTGTGAACATGTATTTGAGACCTGTTGTTTGACAGGTTATACAATTGTATCTCAACATTCCCAGAAGTATTTATCCAAGTAAAAGAGGGATTAGCAATAGCACAAACACCTCCCTGCTCATCAAGAAGATAGTCAAAGGTTTATTGTTTAACAGAGAGAAAACAAAACACTAATTTTTCACCCTAGTGTACTTTTGATACTAAAACTCATTCTTTAAAAACTTAAATAAATTTATTCCAATCTTAGCCAGCTTGACCACACATAATTTTCTTTTGATTGGTGCCCTGGTGCCTAATGAGTTTATAAATCTTTCCTTACTCCAAACTGCTGTTTTGGCTTTTGATGCATCACATACATCAGGACTTTTGGCCTATAACACTTAAACTAGCTTTTATTTAATGAAGATTGTCCTAGATCACATGAACTTGAAAACAATTGTAATTATTTCCTACCTTTCTGTGAGTATACTTGACTTATATAAGTTTTTAATTTCCTTTAAACCAATTTAAAAGAGCTATTTAGAAATTAACTTTGGCAATACCATCTAGAGGTAGAAAAATATCACCCATCTATAGCATACATCTATAGACATACACAAATATAAAGACAAATGCAAACAGAGATCTTATAGCTTTCATTTAAAATTTTTAGACACGTATGATAGTGCAAACTCACTAGTTTATAAAAGAACAGTTGGATCCGAATTGTGTTTCTGGAAGATGGAAGTTAAGGTTACCTGCTCAGATGGCTTAAACTTTTCATTAATATTTGTACAGAAGACTTTAAAGATTTTTCATAGGTTTAGTTTCCAAATAGCTCTTTTTTTTTTTTATTCTGATAAGAATTACCTCTGATAAAAGTAAACTGGCATCTTAAGATGCTTAACGATAGAGCTGGGATGACTATGGGTGGAGCTGGGCCCCTTGTTAACTCTCTAGTCTTGACTTCCTGTTGAACTTTGTGGTAACTTCTGGGGGAGGAATGTGAATAAAGGGGGAAGCCATGTTGGTCTCCGCCCATCTTTTTTTCCATGTGGGCAGCCAGTTGGGACACTGGCCGACTAGTGTGCATATACACTCTCCTTGGTGGCTTGTTTCTTTTTCTTTTCCTGAATAAACCATTCTTTTGGTGAATTACTTGGAGACTTATTTGTCCAGTCGACATTTATGGTGGCCCGTAAGAGGACCAAAGAAGAACGGAGCTCTGGCAGCTTTCTAACAAGTGAGAAAACCACATAGGCACCTACTGAATTGTTAAGCTCTGCATTTTGCTCCTCTGCTTAGGGACTGCTGAGTAAGTTCTCCCCTGGATCTGAGCAAGTGGATTTTTGCATATGGTGCTCTCCAGGCTTTATTCGGGAATTGTTTAAAAAATTTTTTTGTCATTTTTGTTGCTTGGTTGTTTATTTGTTGCTGTGTGTATGTGTGCGAATGCTTTAAGGCCTATTTCTTTGTGTATTCGTGGCACATCGGCTTGATTTCTTTGGAAAGCAGGCTGTCCTTTGAGATAAAAACTGGCCTTTGCCTAATGCCCCTTGGGGATAAGAGGTTATTTCTACCGAAATTGTTCAGTTTTAGCTGGCATTAGATCGTGCTGTCTCATTGAGAAAGTTGACAGAGCGCCAGCCAGCTCAACCAGTGAGCGAACTCCCTGAGAGTTGGTTATTTCCCTGGAACTGGCTCTAGACTTCCGCCTGGTTCGCAGTGATCAGGCTGTTCCAGAGCAAAGTGAGCTGAAGGAACTGCAGCTTATTTGAGTAGTAAATTGTTTTGGGGCCCAGTGTTAAAAATGGGATCTCTGATGTCTAAGCCTTCTAAAACTGTCCCTCCTGCAGGGACACTGGCCAAGTATATGTTTAAAACCTGCGGGGAATTTTCATGCATGTATATAACTAAAGGGACAGATCTGACTATGGATAATTATAAATATCAGTGGCCACTTTGGGGAACTTTTGAGATTCCCAAACTTGATTTTCTGAAAACTAAATTGGATAGTAACAGCACTGAAACTGAGACAGAAGAATGGAACGCCTATTTGGAGTGGTATATGGAGGCCTCCAAACAACACTATGGATCTAAAGTTATGTTTTTACAAAATAAAGTCTCAAAATTAACAGAGATTGTTAAAATTTTAAAAAGAAAAAAAATAGCACCTAAAACCTCATGTCCTCCCTCCACTACACTGCTTTGCCCTTTCCCCACTCCTCCTCTGACTCAAACTCCACCTCTGACGCCATCTTGTTCCTCATTGCTGCCTCCTCTGCTTTCCACTCAGCCCCCAGTGGCATCTTCTCCTGAATCTTCTCTCTCTTCTTCCTCGGAACCTATCAGTACTTTTCCATTTAAGGTTAAACATGCTGGGGATCCTAGTAAACCCCACGTCTCCTACGTTCCCTGGGCCAAAGCTGAATTAAGAACTATTGTAAAGGCATTTCCTACTGTAACTAAGGATTCTAATAAGTTTGCTAAGGAATTTGATATAACTATTTAAGCTTATCAGCCTGGATGTTCTCATAGATATCAGCTAATTAATATGTTGGTTGGTGAAGTCCAAGCCAGACATTGGATGAAAATTGCCAGATGGGAGCATCCTGAATGGGATTTAGAAAAGCAAACCCCCAATTATTGGCAGAAAGCCAGGGAACTTGCTCAGAAACTACATCAAGCAATTCCTGAGGCTTTTCCAAAGCGTGTTGATTGAAGCAAATTTCAGGATTGCTCACAAAAGCCTGACGAATCTGTATTATGAAAGATTCCAGGTCATTTTTAAGGAAAATTCTGGTCTTCCTTTGGATGTTGGCCACATGTGGGCAGCTTTTAATTCTTTGTCAATGGGCTGAAAAAAGACCTTTCCCTCCTGGTTAAAAAATCCACGAAGGGATGGGGGGAAATGCCTACCCTAGACTTGGTAAATTTGGCAGATGAGCACGCTAATACCCTAAGCAGGCCACATAGAAGTAAGATTGCTAAGACATTTCTTCCCATATAACCTTTTCACATTGCAATAACCCTAATCCAGCTACTTTTCTTCCCTCTGAGACTGAAGCCCCTCATGACTACCTGATATTAACAGATCACCTCCTGACTCCTCATGACGATTTGCAGAAAACTCTGGGTAAAGCTGATTTTTCATAATCTACCGATGGTTTGTACTTAAAAAACAACAGTGATGAGTACTGTGCTGGTTATGCTGTTGTAACTCCTGAAGTCATTGGGGCAGCACCTTTGCCCCTGGCCACTTCAGCACAGCAGGCTGAATTACATGCCCTCACTCGAGCTTGCGTTTTAGCAAAGGATAAAGCTGTCAACATTTATTCCAACAGCATATATGCCTTTGGGGTGACCCATGACTTTGGGATGCTATGAAAACAACGTAGTTTCCTTATCACCAATGGAGATAAAATTAAGAATGGTCCATATGTACAGAAATTATTGAACACTATACTTTTAACTGATGCCTGAGCAATTATTAAGGTTCCAGGGCATTCTAAACTTGACTCCCTGGAAGCCAAAGGAAATCACCTGGCTGACATTTCTGCTAAAAAAGCTGCCCTTAAATCATCAGCAGCAATCGAACCTCTGTTATGATCCAGAGAGAAGCTTCTCCAGCTGCTAACTTAGAAAAACTGTCCAGAGAAGCCCAATAATCAGCTTGTGAAGAAGAAAAACATAATAGGAAATCCAACAATTTTTGGTTTAATAAGGAGAAGAGACTCTAGTTCGGACCAAATAACAACACATTCCTACCAGAAAGTCTAAACTTCCCACTCTTAACCACTGTATATGCATTGAACCATTGCTCAACTGACAAAATGGTAGCTTTCATGCACCAATATTGGTGGGGAAATATTAATAAGGCTGCAAAAACTGCCTACCGCAGGTGTTCCACCTGTCCAAAGTATAACTCAGGGAAGCCTATTCACAGTGCCCCTAGGACATTTTAAATTCCCAAATAGACCATTTGAGGTCTGGCACCTAGACTTTCTACAGCTTTCCCTATCTCAAGGATACAAGTATGTTTCAGTCATAATATGTATATTTTCTCACTGGACTGAAGCTTTCCCTTGCAGACAAGCTGACGAATCTGCAGTGGTTAAAGTACTTTAGAAAAGATTATTTCTACTTGGGGAACTCCTCTTGAACTCCCCAGTGATTGAGGAACCCATTTCACTGGTCAGATGCTAAAACAAGTCTGTGCTGTTTGGCCAGTCCTACAACATTTTCACTGCGCTTACCATCCTCAATCTTCAGGATTGGTTGAATGCACTAATGCTATTATTAAGACTCAATTGGTAAAATTTGTGGAAACTCTTCAAATACCTTGGCCAAAAGCATTGCCATTAGTCCTTTTAAATCTCAGATCTACTCCTTTTGAGACTCATAAGGTCTCACCTTTTGAGATAATTACAGGATGCCCTATGCATCTGGCCCTCTCTTGATCCACAGTTGGTGAAAGGAGACATTCTTCAATACTGTAAAGGTTTAATTGATTCTATCAACAATGATCATACTTTAGTTGAACAATCATTTCACTATGTTCTCCAGGGAAAAACTGAAAATTCGTACTCTACAACCTGGAGATTTTGTTTATTGGAAAAGACACCTCAAAAAGGACTCCCTCCAGCCATGCTGGAAGGGCCCTTACCCCACGTATTGATGACTAACCCCTGTGCTGCTAAACTCGGGAGTAGACTCTTGGATACATGTGTCACACCTAAAGAAGGCACCAAACCCTCATTGGAAAAGCACACAGTCTGGGGACCTGAAACTAAAGTTGTCAAGATTTAAAGCAGGTGATCTCTAAGGAACTTGAGTTCCTGGTTTACACCTGCCACTTAAGCTACGTTGCTATGTTCTAATTCTATCTTTACCTTTGATGTTTTTTGATGCCGATTGACTCTGGACACCCGCTGTTTCCCAATCCATGCCCTCTTCTCCATGATGTAAGACATGACACCCAGAAGAGGCCCTTCTGACATCGAGGGAAAAAGGCTGAACAGACACCAAGGGACTAAAGGCTGAACAGACATTGAAGAACAAAAGGCTGGACACTGGAAAACCTGAGACTAGAAGACCTGACTGTTGATCAATGATCTTTAGAGAAAAGATCTTGATCAAGGGGGGAAATGATAAAAGTGAACTGGCGTCATAAGTTGCTTTACCATGATGCTGGGAGGACTATGGGTGGAGCTGGGCCCCTTGTTAACTCTCTGGTCTTGACTTCCTGTTGAACTTTGTGGTAATTTCCGGGGGAGAGATGCGAATAAAGGGAGAAGCCATGTTGGTCTCAGCCCCTCTTTTTTTTCCATGTGTGCAGTTGGTTTTGACACTAGCCAGCGAGTGTGCGTATACCCATTCCTTGGGGGCTTTGCTTCTTTTTCTTTTCCCGAATAAACCGTTCTTTTGGTGGATTACCTAAAAAATTATTTGTCCAGTCGACACCTCCCTGAAGTTTGAAGTTAAAAGAGATGGCTCTTGGTTCTTAGACAACAGATAAATCATTTATAGTTCAAAGATACAGCGAAAGAATGTAACTTTCTCCAAGAAGGGCTTTTGTTTCCTAAACCCAGATTTTTTTTACAATATTGACAATCTTTTGAGATGAATAGAGGAGGTTTGGGGATTGACTAGAAGAATAGGTAGGCTTTGAATTGCTCCTAGAGCTGCATTTCTGTTCTTGTAGGGACTCAAGTTGTAAGACAAGGACAGGTTTTACGAATTTTGCAAAGAATTCGGTCATAATCTTGTTAATGAACTCAGATTTGGTGCCACTTGCTGCCTAAGGAGTCCAAAAAATTAGAGTGACAAGGGTTGGTGGGGAGAAAAGCATCCTTTATTCTAGATGCTGGCAGCTAGGGAAGATGGCAGACTATGTCTCAAAAAAACCACCTTCCCGAGACAAAAGGATAAGAAGTTTTATAGGTGGGTAGATGGGAAAGAACAAAGGAAAACAGGACTCAGGGCTAATAGTTGAGAAGTCTTCTCCTGGGGTCTTCAGGTCTGCCTCAATGTTATCTTAAATCTTACTGTCCAGAAAGTCATCGTGACAAACTACTAGGGAGTTGCGATCCTGCGTCCTGACATCTGTGTGCCTGAAGATTAAAGAAGCTGTTCTTTTCAGGTTAGGATGTTAGTTAACGAGGTATGGGTAGCTTTGAGAAAGGGAACAGATGAAGTTCTTCAGTGTATCAGTGGGAGGAGAGACAAAGAAAAAACAGATGACTATCAGGATGGATCAAACCGCAAAACTAAGTCTAATTACAGGTAGCTAAATAGTGAGCTATGTGGTGAGTCAAGCTGCAAGCTAGCTAAGTTTAATCTACCAAACTTCATCCTTACAACCTGAATGAGATTGTGAACCTTGAAAAGAAACATATCGGCCAAGAAGGACATCTTGTGGTAAACTGAACCCAAATAATTCATAACCAGAATCTAGTGCCCATTGCTGACAGAGGCCTCTCATGCACTCTGCATTCAGGGAAAAGCCACAGACTAATTTCAACCTCCTGCACTATGATTCTGCCATTATAAGTCAATCATTATAAGGAAGTTTTTGGTTTCATATTTTGACCAATGGACTGAGACCTGCCTGAACCAATCAGAACTGCAAAGTTATATCCTCATTTACATCTAAACTGACCAATCAGAGCTGCATAATTTTGACCAATCAGAACTGTATGATTTGTAAACCTCATTTGCATAAAATGAGGACCGAGTGGGCACTTTCTCTATAAAAGGCGGTTTTCTCTTTATTTTGGTGGAGCACAATTTTGGTTTCCACTAGAAGGGTGTGTTTCCCTGGTTTGCAAACTATTCACCTGAATAAAGTTTCTCCTTTTCTGTACCTTGGATTGGGAATTTTTGTTGACAATATCAAGGAGCTGACCCACCCATCAACTGCATGATTTTCAACTTAATTCTTTATATCACGGAGAAGATTTTCAACTAAGTTGGAAATCAGAAGATTCCTATGTTCTAAATTTAGAGCTGTGTGTCTTTGGAATGTTTTAGTAAATTCTTCCACAATAGCTTTAGAATGTTTTTCTTTCTAGATACATACTTTCATTTTAGCTTAGGGGGAAGGCCTTTAAAAAAAAGTTTATATCAGTCTCCGAATATTAGCTTCCAATTTGGCTGACTTCTTGCGAAAGTACTCCTTAAAAAATACTTTAAAATATGTCATCAGGTTTCATTCAGCCAGGACAAACAGTACATACTCCTGGCAGTATTGAACTCCCTCACCTTTCTTTTTTTCTTCTTTCAGATCAAAGGTATACGAATCAAGTGACTCAACAAAAACCGATAAGCCTTTTATGATTTATCCATCGACACAAAAGGCATTCCCAGAGTGAAAAAGATGCATCCCTCCCAAGATCCAGAACCACTTCCAAAGATAATCAAAAGAAAGAAAGACTTAGACAATTCCCCTGAGACCTGGCAGCAGTTAATTGGACCAAAGCTGCAAATGGAGTGCAACCCACATTTCTGTCCAGCCATACTCTTGGGGCCTCCAACCTGATGCTTGAGCTGCCTGCACATGGAAGAACCAACATCCTGTGTGCCCCAGACTGGCAAAAAAACCAAGACAAGGTCTCAAGATAAATATATAGAGAGAGAAACAGGAAAGCAATAACTGTCCCTGGGAGAGAAAGGATTGATAACCAATGTATGTACCAAAACTAAATTTGCTAGAGTCTGAATTTGGAAAGGAATTGACAATGCAAAATTTTACCTTCCTCTTTTGACCAGGCACTACAGACAGAAATTCAGAAGAGCTAACATTAGTAAGAATCCCTCTGCCCTACCTTATCACCAGCTTCAGCCAGTTTCCTCAGGATTCCAGTTGTAGGTTCTAGAGTAAGTGGGGTGTCCCAGTGGGTCCCATCTGAGGTGTCAGAAACTGTACAGAAGGAAAAATAATTTCCCCTCTCCCTTTACAGTGAGTTCTTGGCTGAGATCCTTTTTTATCTAGAGCACCTTGTAAATGGATACGTTTATCTAGGTTAAACATTTTCCACAGTGGCCACTGTAATTCAAGATTATCCTTAGTGAGATCTTGCAATTTTTTCAAATATGTCCAACTTCCAGAACAATAGCTTTTAAATATATAAGGAGCTGGGGTACAAAAAAGCAGAACACTCAATTTATTAATTAATTTATTTTTTGTTTCTTTACACTTTTTTTCAATTACAGTTTACATCACTCAATTCTCAAGAACTTAAGGATCCCATGTGTCGTTAGTTTCTATTAGACAAATTTGTCACTCTTACCTTAGGAGTGCACAAACAAAACCAGCAGTTCCCAAACTATAGACTGAACCTGCAGAAGCCAACAAATCCAGACAGTTCTAATCAAGAGATAGTGACTCATGTTCTCAGTGGAACCATCTGTCAGCCCAAACTGACCCACTAAATCCTAGACTGGAAAAGTCAATTTTATTGGAGAGCTCAAACCCAAAGAGAGTGGAGCTTGGATCTAAGGGCAAATTACCCAGGACCCTTAGAAATGGCAAGAAAGACAGAGAACTCAAAGGATTCAGTGGGTACCAACACCTGTGCTTCTCGTTGTGCCCTAGGCGTCAGCCGTTTCCTTCAGATTCCATCCTCATCACAAAACTGTTAAAGAACAAAACTCAACTTCGTAAATTTAAACTTTTTTATTGGCTTTATTCAGCAATTCATGAATCAGGCAGTAACCAATCTAGCAGAAAAAAGGAGCATTTAAGAGCTGTACAAGAGACTTTCATAGACCAAAGTGAGCAGGAATAAGCATGTTATATTGGGCATTTGCTGATGATTAAAGCAGGGTTACTTTTCTTATATGGAGCAAAGGGAAGTCTTGGCCCACATCAGGTAACTTGTGCTGACCAGGTAAGCATTAATTGGTTGACCTAGGCCTTCGTTTTCTGGGAGAGCCAAGCAAGTAAACTTAATTAAGTTTTGGTTTGCTGATATGGGGCTTAGCTTGAGTAATTCCATCGTGGGCCTAATTTGATTACTTTAACACCTTCAATATTGGAGTAATTTCTAAAATAAATTTTCTGGGCCAGCCCGGTGGCTCAGGCGGTTGGAGCTCCGTGCCCCAAACGCCGAAGGCTGCCGGTTCGATTCCCACATGGACCAGTGGGTTCTCAACCACAAGGTTGCTGGTTGGATTCCTTGAGTCCCGCAAGGGATGGTGGGTTGCGCCCCCTGCAACTAACAATGGCAACTGGACATAGAGCTGAACTGCACCCTGCACAGGTACGCCCAGCACAACTACGATTGAAAGGACAACAACTTGACTTGGAAAAAATCCTGGAAGAACACACTGTTCCCCAAGAAAGTCCTGTTCCCCTTCCGCAATAATAAAATCTTTAAAAAATAAAATAATAAAATAAATTTTCTTCTGTCAACAGCATTTTGGGTGATCTGTACATTGACTTACTATTGTTGAAAGATAAACTGAGACATATTTTTTAAAATTTTAAGAGTTATTTGAGCCAAAATTAGTTTGAATTGGGCAGTGCAGAACTGGAAATTGTTAGGCACACTCCAACAACAGGAGCTAAGGGAACGACTTTTATAGAGATGATATGGAATCAAAGCAAGGAAATTATTTGATTGGCTATAGCTTAAGCAGTCACCTTATTTGGGAAAGCCTAATTGGCTCTTTGTGATTGGTTTCCTTAGGTTTCAATTTCTTAACCTTGAAGAATTTATTTAGGTTTTGTTTTGTTTATGTAGGCTGGTAGGCCATCAGAACGACCTCAGTCTAATGCCCCCTTATTTAATTAATGTAACACTGACTTCTGCTTGCTAGCTAAATATTAATAGCACCTAATATTTTTACCCAAATGAGACTTCACTCGAAAAGAAAATGAACCCTAAGAGAATGGTTAAAATTTAAAATATCTGACAGCACCAAAAGCTGACAAGGATGCAGAGGAACAAAAACACATTCATCGCTAGTGGGAAATACAAATGGTATAGCCGCTTTGGAAAACAGTTTGGCATCATCATATACAATTAAACAGAGACTTACATACAAGCCAACAACCCCACTCATAGGTATTTCCCAAAATGAATAGAAAACTTATGTTCAAACAACAAAGAAACCTGTATGAAAATGTTTATAGTAGCTCCATTCATAATCAACAAAAACTGGAAGTGACCAAGGTGCCTTTTAACAGGTAAATATATAAAGTGTGGAACACTCATACAATGGAGTACTACTTTGCTATCAAAAGGAATGAGCTGCCGATACATGCAGCAACATGGGTGAATCTTAAATTTACTTTGCTAAGTGAAAGAAGCCAACTCAAAAGTCTACATATTGTATGATTCCATTTGTATGACATTTTAGAAAAAGCAAAACTATAGGGACAGAAAACAGATCAATGGTTGCCAGGAATTGGGGATGAGGGGAGCAGTTAACTGCAAAAGGGACACATAGAGGAATTTTTAGGGTGATGGAACTGTTATGTATGGTATTGGGGTGGTAAATATATGATGATACTACACATTTGTCAATTTCATACTATATCATTTTACTGTATGCAAATTTTAAAATAATCAACCAGGATGTTGAGGACCCAAAATGGAAAGCAGACTATGACAAATTAATCTAACTGTATCATAAATGTATGATATAACCCCACTGAAAGAGGTAGGGAAAGAAAGAACTGACCCAAGTAACTTGGAAAACTAGTTTTTTGACTGGAAATTGTAAGGCTAAAAAACTGTACATAAACACTGTATTCTAGCTTGTAAATTTGTTTTTCACAGGAATATGGGTTAAGAATTCTGAAAGGGCCTTACATCTATACTAGAGTCAAACAAATAAGTAAATAAATGGTAAATAATGGGAGCCAATTTTCTTACCATTAAAGACAGAAGTTACAACGAAGCAAGGGGGAAATGCCAGAAAGAAGCTTGTGGTGTTGCATTTCAATTGGAATTCATGTTCAGTTTAATAGGTAGATGATAGGTAGAAGATAGATAGATAGATAGATAGATAGATAGATAGATAGATAGATAGATAGATAAATTATGTGTGTACACATGGTGCAGTATACATAGATATATTTCCTGAAATTGTGCACTCAGAGTGCCTAGAAGCAGTGACATCCCCAATAGCAATAAGTACACCCTCACCCAAATCTTGGTTTCTAAATACCATTTTCCCATGGAAGCGACCAGGGCTCCTTGGGGGCATGGCTGATACTAGGGCTGGGGCAGGGAAAGTATAAGCTGAGGCTGGAATATCTTATAGTACCAGAAGCTAAGGAAGTGCTCCAAAAGCAAAAGGATGGGGCATGTAAAGGGACACTGAAGCCAATCTGAACAAGCTTCCAATGGCCGAAGATGGAAACATTTGAGCAATGAACTAAATAACATAGCATTGAATTATAACTGATAGTATAAAATAAATTAATACTAGTCCATACTGATATAAATACTGTAGATGACTGAATAAACAAACAAACAAATAAATAAATTAAGGAGAAGAGACAGATCTTCCTTATAAAGAATACCAAATAATACATCTAGCTACTTCCCCCTCCAGGAGATGGAATTTAATCCTCCCCTTCTTCAGTGTAGGCTTGACCTAGTAACTTACTTCCAAATAAAAGAGTGTGGAAAGGGAAAATTGAAACTTTGCAGGAGAGAGATCTGACAGACAGCCCCTGAAACAAATGATCAAGATTAACATCACTATGTAATGTACAACACGGAGACTATGGTTAATAATACTGTACTGCATATTTTAAAGTTGCTAAGAGAGTAAATCTTAAAAGTCTCATCACAAGAAAAAATAATTTTTATAACCACATGTGGTGACAGACATTAACTAGACTTTTTATGGTGATCATTTTGCAATATATACAAATACTGAATCATGTTGTACACCCGAAACTAATATAATGTTGTATGTCAATTATATCTCAATTTTAAAAATTAAAATGAAAAAAGGTTAACATCACCAAGACTGTCAAGGTGGATATCAGGTATTCCTTGAAATGATGCAATGAGAAGGGCATTTCATCTCTGCATGTACTTCATAAAAGCTAATTACAACAGTCTAATCATGAGAAAACATCAGACAAACCAAAATTGAGGGACAGTCTAGGAAATGCCTGACAACTGTCAAGATCATGAAAAACAAGGAAAGTCTGAGAAAGTTTCTCAGGGCAGAGGAGAATAAGGAGATATGATGACTACCATCTGGGATCCTGGATAGGAACTTGGAAGAGATAAAGGACATTAGTAGAAACACTGCTGGAATCCAAATGAAGTCTGGAGTTTAGCTAATAGTCATGTCATTAGTAGTTAATTTCCCGATTTTCATCATTGCATCATAGTTATATAAGATCTTAACAATAAGGGAAACTGAGTGAGAGTTATATAGGAACTTTCTGTACTTTCTTTGCTACTATTCTATAAATCTAAAATTATTCCAAAATAAAACTTATTAAAAGAATAAGAAAGTGGAATTTCCTGAAAGGGTCAGATATATTCAGACTAAAACTGTGTATATGTGCGTTCTCAAGGCTTTTCAAAGGGTAACAAAGCAACAACATCCATAAATAAATATATTTTACTAATGTGCTGAGGTCAGCACATGACTCCCAGGGAATGTTTTTTATTTATTTTTTTTTAACGACTACTGTGTTCCTTTTATTTTATTTTATTTATTTGTTTATTTAAAGAGGGTGCAGCTCACAGTGGCTCATGTGGGGATAGAACCAGCAACCTTCGTGCTACCAGCACCACACTTGAACCAACTGAGTTAACCGACCACCCCCCCAGGAAATGTTTCAAGAACCTGAATATGGCAAATGTTTCCTTTAAAGGATAAAGTTCTCTGTTAAGTCATCTGATTATTGTTACTGTTTTTTAATTGAACTATGGAAAATGAATGTTAATTTACACTGTAAAACAAATGCAGTATCTTTTGGCCATTTGCCAAAGCACAGCCATCTGAGGGGTTGCTTGTATTTCTTAACTCCCTACATGACATTGGAATTTATAGTTGGCAATGTTATGATATGTTACTTGAGAACAATTGGATGTCTACATCACAGAAAAGTATGTTTTTATACTCCACATTAATTGAAACCATTGCTAGAAACATAAAATTGTCACTAGAAATCAATATGATACTGAACCCTTACTGTTCACCAGGCTTTTTACAAGGTGTTATGAGGAATATAAAGACATAAAAATCATCATGTCTGACTGTGGGAGCTTACAATCTCTTTGGCACTCACAGAAGAAGGACCAACCAGTGGAACTTCAGATCGTGACACAAGCCTTAAATAACAAATCAGGACATCAGGAAAACTGGTACAAAGCAGAATAAGAGTACTTAATGGTGGGACAGACAGCAGGCACTGTAGGTGTCTTCTCAGAAGTGACCAGTTCAAGTAGATAGAAAGGAGGCATGGCATGTCAAAAACACTAAGGCAGGAGTATAAAGGACACTCTCTCTCAAGGGGAAGCTAGTATATGGCTTTGCTGGAGTCAGGGATTCATGAGGCAGGTGACACAGGTTGGAAAGGAGGGCTGGGATGTCTGTGAAGGATCCTGAACAAGGGTTAGTAAATTGAGATTCCACCATCTAGTAAATGTGGAGTTATCAAAGGTTTTAAGGGAAAAACAAATATGTGATTAAAACAGGTTTGGGGAAAGATGAAGTTCATTTTGTCATAGTATATAGAAAGATGAAAGGGGAAACATTTGGGAGGCAGGGGCTGTGGGTTTAACCTGGTAAAATATTATGTTATCATTAGTGGTCTTCAGAACTCTGGAGCCATGGCTCCTCTCTCATACATATCAAGGTTACACCAACTCCCTTGTGTCCTGAATAAGTAATATTTATTTTTTCTTTTGTATCATTAGTCTCTCCAGACATCCAGTCTGTTCTAGAGACAGAAAGACTAGATTTTACCAGAGGCTAAGTGTTTCCCATAGGATAAGACTTACAAAGTAAGTAAGGATTTTGCCAACGTCAATTACTGACTTATTGTTGCTGTTCATGTTTCTTCTAAATGCAGGCTGCGGGTGAGATGATATACTTCTAATGAGGGCACTAGAATCTACCTCTGAGCCCCATTTCTGGTGGATTTCACACCATATTCAGTTTATAAGACAATTACAACTCAATGTTCCTCTGGCAAGTCATGGTGAGAACAGAGCATTTAACTTCTCCGTAAAGCACTGGGCGACGTCATCTTCCACCTAAGCAAAGCACCTTGGAGACATTTCTGATTTTCATTTCTCTTTGCCTCTCACTACACCATTTAGTTTGTAGCTACCACTTCTTTTTATATGTCAGCCAAATCTAGCCACATTGCCAGATAAAATTTCAGGTCTGATCACTTTCCTGCCTGTTTTTCTACCTGAGTTTACTGCTGGCAAGGGAACCCACATTCCTTTCTCTATCTTTGTCTCACCTGGTCCCAGCTACCTAGGGTTGGGTCCTCCCACTTTTCTCTGGCCTCTAAGACCTTCTAAAGAGTATAGAATACTTCTCATGTCTGGAAAGTGGGGGTAATGGTTGCCACATTTAGGGTAGGAGACTCAGCTCTGCAGGCAGTTGGAGCTATGCATTGGCCCAGGACAGCAGGGCAAGAAAGGGGGAGGGGCACGCTTAACAGCCTACTTTAAACAACCTAAGGAAAATAAGTTTAATGGCTGTAAGGCTTAAAATAAAATAAGAGAACTGAATATCTTATACAGTTGTGTTGAAAACTGCTAGCTGACCCAAGTTATTAATTTTCTTTCTCCTTGGGGTTATAGAATGTTTACCTGGGCACTTGTTCACGCTGAATAAAAACTATTGCTATGCAATGTGTTGAGATTCCTAATCCCACCCCTATACTTCAGCAAACACACTGATAGTTTTTACTAATATACTCCAAAATGGACAGAATCAACCCAAGTGGCTATCTTCCATTTTTTTTCTCTTTATCTTCTGTCTAGGAGCTTGAAAATGTCTAATAAGTAGAAAGGTATGAAACGTGTAAAGTAAAAAGTGCTGAATTGGTAGGTAGCTCTGAAGCCTGAGTGTATTTTCCATGGGTACACTTACAGGGTAATACCTGAAACCATAAAACTCCTAAGAACACATAGGTGGTAAGCTGCTTGACTTGGGTCTTGGCGATGATTGTTTTGGATTTGACATAAAAAGCAAAGGCAACAAAAGCAAAAATAAGCAAATGGGACTGCATCAAACTAAAAAGCTTCTACACAGCAAAGGAAACCACAAACAAAATACAAAGGCAACCTATTGAATGGGAGGAAATAATTCAAAATCATATCTGGTAAGTGGTTAACACCAAATATAAAGAACTTATACAATTCAATAGCAAAAAAAAAAATTAAAAAATGGGTAGAGGATCTGAATAGACATTTTTCTCCAAAGAAGACATACAAAAGGCCAACAGGTACATGAAAAGGTGCTCAACATCACCAATAATCAGGGAAATGCAAATTAAAGTCCCAGTGAGATATCATCTCATGCCTATTAGAATGGCTATTATCAAAAAGACAGAAAATAACTGTTGGTGAGGTTATGGAAAAGGGAACACTTGTGCACTGTTGGTGGAAATGTAAACTGATGGAAAACAGCTACTATGGGAAACAATATGGAGATTCCTCAAAAAATTAAAAATAGAATGACCATATGATCCAGCAATTCCACTTCTGAGTATTTATCAGAAGAAAACAAAAATACTAACTCAAAAAGAGTATCTATACTCCTATGTTCATTGCAGAATTATTTACAACAGCCAAGACGTGAAAGCAACCTAAGTGTCTATTAATGGGTGAATTAGTAAAGAAAATGTGATATATAGATATATAAATATTTCAGCCATTTTAAAAAAGAATGAAATCTTGATGTTTGTGACAACATGGATGGAACTTGTGGGCATTATGCTAATTGAAATAAGTCAGAGAGAGAAAGATAAATACTGTATTATCTCAGTTATATGTGGAATTAAAAAAAAAAAAAGCTCATATATGGTTACGAGAGGCCAGGGTGGGGGTTTGGTGAAACAAATGAAAGTGGTCAAAAGGTACAAACTTCCAGTTATAAAATAGTTAAGTCACAGAGCTGTAATGTACAGCATGGTGACTATCGTTAATAATACTGTGTTCTATATTTGAAAGTTGCTAAGAGAGTAAATCTTAAAAGTTCTCAACACAAGAAAAACATCGTAACTGTGTATGGTGATGGATGTTAACTAGACGTATTGTTGTGATCACTCTGCAGTATATACAAATATTGACTCATTATTTTGTGCACATGAAACTAATATAATGTTATATATCAATTATACCTCAATTTAAAAAAATGCTGAATTGGTGGGTAGCTCTGAAGCCTGAGTGTACCCTCCACAATGGATAAACCACCCTCACTGGATCAAGAGAAACTGTACAGAAAAACAATACAGAATATTCTTAAAACCTTCTAAGTGAGAACAGAGCCCAGATATTCTAACAAGATTATACCCCCCTCAGCTAACCTCTCATCCTGCCCCATCCATATCTGGCCATGCTCTCTGACTACCAGACTACCAAAAATAAAAACAGATCACAAAATACACAGCCGTCAAACAAATAGCTCATCAGACAAACCCAACTGATATCAGATACAGTGCGCCAGAAATCATGAAGTCATCCAGACTATGTCAGGGCAAAAAGTGGTTTTAAAGAGTGCTATTTGGACAAGAGTACAATGGAACCCATACATGCTACAGTTACTTTTCTCCTCTTACACAAAGGAAAAAAGGAAGCAAGAATGTAAATACAAAGAACCAAACCTAGAAGAATGTATAACCCAAGGAACAACAGCAACAAAAATTCTCCACGGGTTCTTCATACTCTACAATATCATAAAAAGAACATAATGGTAGTTGATAAACAAGAGCTCAAAGATAAATAGACAAAACAACAGTATGAGACACAAGGAAAACTGCAGAACTAAGGAAAAAAATTGAATACCAAAGCTATACCATTACAAAAGTAATCGATAATTAAGAAACAACAAAGCTTAAATAAGATGTAGAGAGGTAAAAGCAGAGGCAAAAAGAATGATAGTAGCTTGGGTTGGAAAGGCAATGGTAGGATTTTGGATAGGATCTTGGAAACCAACAAAAACGACATTATAGAAAATCTGGTGAAATTCTAACAAGGTCTTTAGTTAATAATAGTGTATTGATGTTAAGTCCATTGTTCTGATGACTATACCATGGCTATGTAAGATGTTAGTATTAGGGTAACCCAAGTGAGAAGTATATGGAAACTATACTACTTTTGCTACTTTTTCATAAATATAATGTTAATTCAAAATGAAAAGCTTTTTAAAGGAGAGCCACACAGATGTGATGATGGTGTGTTGAATGTGGGATATAAGAGAGATAGTAAAGATAGACTCAAAGGTTCTTTCCTGAGCAAATTGAATCAGAATCTCGGGGGTATGGAGGGCAGGTACTTAACATTTTAAAATAGCTAAGGTGGAGAATTCCTGGTCTCCCTATTCTCCTCAGATGAGTAACCACTAATTAGCTCATTTAAACTTGGTAAACTCCTATGCAGTGGGTATTTTTAAATTTTCATTTTACAGATGAGGAAACTGAGGACCCCAGAAGTTAAATGACTGGGTGGTCCACAGTCAAACCACCAGGAAATGACACTATGATTCGCAGCTTCTGATACAAAATTCATTCTTCAGCTGGTGAGTAAAAACCAGCACAGAGCTGAGGCCTGCGGATCGTGCCTCTTCACTGGCTGGGGAGGGTCCCAGGAATAGCAGAAAGGCTCCAACCTCACTCAGAGCAGGTCAGGAAAACCTCACAGCCCAGGGCCTAGTGTGGGCACCTCTTCCCTAGTCCCCTCTGATTGCCTTTCCAAGCACCTGGAAGTGTCACTTGCCCTTGGTCCCCTCCCCCCTTTTCCTATCCTGCTCCCCCAGAGCCAAGGTTTCATCCTGCCTCTTCCTCCCTATACCAGTCATTTTGCCCCAGATCCTCACATCTTTCAAAGTGGAGTCCCTAAAAATATACAGTTGACCTCCGAACAACTTGGGTTTGAACTGCACAATATCCCATCTTTTTTTTAAATAGCTGAGTAATAATAGTCCATTGTGTATATATATATATATATATATATATATATATATATATATATATATATATATTACATCTTCTTTATCCATTTAGCAGTTGATGAACACTAAGGTTGTTTCCATAACATGACTATTGTAAAGAATGCTGAAATAAACATAGGGGTACACATATCTTTTCAAATTAGTCTTTTTATGTTCTTCAAATAAATACCCAGAAAGAGAATTGCTGGATCATAGTCCTATTCTTAATTTTTTGAGGCATCTCCACACTGCCTTCCATAGTGGCTGCACCAGTTTACACTCCCACCAACAGGGTGTGAAGGTGCCCTTTCTCCACATTCTCTCTAGCACCTGCCATTGCTTGTCTTTTTGATAATGCCCATTCGAACAGACGTGAGATTACATTTCATTGTGGTTGATTTGCATTTCCCTGATGATTAATGATGTTGAGCATCTTTCATGTACCTGTTGGCTATATGTCTTGCAAAAATGTCTTTTCGAATCCTGTCAATTTTTTAATTATGTTGTTTGCTTTTTCCTTGTTGAGTTGTATAAGTTCTTTATATATTTTGGATTTTAACCCCTTATTGGAAGTATCATTTGCAAATATCTTCTCGCAATTCATTTGGTTGCTTTTTTGTTTTGTTGATGGTTTCCTTTGCTGTGCAGAAACTGTGTAGTCCCATCTGTTTATTTTTGTTTTGTTTCCCTTGCATTTCCAGTCGAATTCACAAAAACACCACTGAGACCAATGTCTAGAAGCTTAGTGCATCTTTTTTCTTCGATGTATTTTATTGTTTCAGGTTTTACATTCACGTCTTTAATTCATTTGAGTTCATTTTTGTATGATGTAAGATTGTGATCTAGTTTCATTCTTTTGCATGTGGCATTCCAGTTTTCCCAACACTACTTTTCTTTTTCCATTGTATGTTCTTGGCTCCTTTGTCATAAATTAGTTGCCCATACGTGTGTCGGTTTACTTTATGGGTTCTTAATTCCATTGGTCTCTTTTTCTGCCAATGCCATACTGTTTTGCTTACCATAGCTTTGTAGTATAGTTTGGCCACCAGCTAAGCCAGAGGGGAGCTGACTTGTATATAGAGAGGTCCCTGCCCCTGGTCACTGATTGGTTTACACTCAGGCAAATGAGGACTCCAAATTCTTGAAGTTTGATTGGTCCAAAAAGCATTGTCCTGATTGGTCAGAATGGAGCTGCTCTCATTGGTCAGTGAAGATGCTAATGCGCATATAGCTTCATAGCTCTGATTGGATGGGGAAAGTCTCAGTCCTATTGGTTGAAATACAATTCCAGGAACTCCTTTATAATGGTTGACTCAGACTGCAGTAACACAGTGCAGGCAAGGCAGTTCAGTGCTGGAGGCAGGCGGCTTAGTGCAGGCTTCTCTCTGAAGCATGGCTTACATGAGAGAACCCTGTTTAGAAATGGCTGCTAGGCTCTGTTATTAAATTTGAGCCCAGCTAGCCATCAGGGGTCCTTCTTAGTAGGTATCTTCTTTCTCTGGGTTGGTACTACTCACTCTCACACAGTGACCAGGGTGATTTTAAGTCAGATCACACAGGTTCCTTTTACTACATACTCTCAGAGTATAAGCCATTATCTTTACAAGGGGCAAAAAGACCCAACATACCTCTCTGTCCATCTCTCACTTTCTGACCTCACAGACCACACTTCCCCATGTTCACTCTTCCTCATCACATTGAAACTTACTGGGCCTTAGGGCATCAGCCAGCTGGTCCCCCAGATGTCTGTCGCCTTCCCTTTCTTTTGGCCTTCACTTAAAATGTCACCTTTCCACCGGCCCTCCCAGACTCACCTCCTGCACTCCTTAACTCTGTCTCCTACTTTGCTTCTCCTTAGCATTTATAACTAACATTTTTGTTATCTTTCATTTAAGTTTTTCAATTGTCTTCCAGTGTGTAAATTCCACAAGGGGCAGGAATTTTTGTTGCCCCTCCCACCACTGTGACTGCTGTATTCTCAGCCCTTAGGACAATGCCTGGCATGAGTAGGTGCTTAGTAAATATTTATTGATTCAATATATGATGGAAAGACAATAACCAGAAGTTTTACGTCTTCCAGTTTCCTCAACTACAAACTTGGGGTATTATCCTTGGCTAGTCAGCCTCCTCAGGTTGTTTCCAGAAGAGGATACTAAACCAAGGGCCAACTCCACAGAGAACAAATTGCTTACAGGGATCAGCGAAGTCAGCTGCAGGGTTGACGCCTTGAGGCTTATGCTTTCCAGAGACGGCCAACAGGCTGAGAAAAAAACCCAGACCCTAGTTCACTGCTTCCACTGCCACCCCCTCCTCAACCCCCACCCCCCCCTTCCCACCAACCCTCCTGTGGGGGCAGAGCCAGGAGTGCAGTTCCCAGGCTCTCTGCCTCACGTGGAAAGGTGTTGGCTCAGGTAGTAAATGGTTATCAACTGTGATTGGATGGCCATCAGGTGTGGCTAGTTGGCCCTCAGCTGTAACCAGTGAGCCACTGGCCACTAAGATAACTGCCATGGGTATGCTAGCAGAAAAAATTGGGGCTAGCAAGTGAACGGTGGCTGGCAATGGTGGATTGCAGCCAGCAAGTGAGGTTGCTTGGCAGAGAAGCAGACAACAGGCTGCAGCTCCTGCCTCCTGTGTCTCCAATCCAGCCGCCAGTGAGAATATAGTGGTATGACTCCCCTATCTATGGCTCTGTGGGTGTTCCTTTTTGGCCCCACCATGTCCTGCGTTCTTATGTGGGGAGCGGGAGCTGAGACCTGACACCGGGCATGACACCTCCTCACATTCCCTAATCAGCCCTGCCAGCTCCCCTGGGACCCCGCCTGCTCCGCCCACTTCCATGGCCGCCTCACGCCCCACTTCCGGCCTCCTCAGGCCCCTTCCACTCCTCTTCCCGACCTATACCCCGCCCCCCTCCGGTCCGGCCAGTTGCGCATGGCGAGAGGTGGAGAGGGGGGGCCCTCGGTGGATGGGAGAAGCGCACATCTGCACCTCCAGACACAAAAAGCAGCTGGCTGACCCGGGGTGGGAGCTGCGGGCCATCTTAGCGCCCTTGGCCCGCGTCCTGTGCCGCGCACGGAGACGGGAGACACCCGCTGTCCTGGTGAGCAGGGCCGGGGCGGGGCCGCGGGAGCGCACGTGCGGGCGGCGGCTGGGCGGCGGGGCGCTCCTCCCTGGGAGTCGCGGAGCCGCATGGCTGGCATCTCTCCGGCTGCGCCCCAACAAGTCAGGTGGGACGAAAGTGTCCTGACCCGCGACCCTGGGCGGAGCGGAGACGGGTTTTAGAAATTGCGGCAGCCTTTCTGCCCTCACCTCGGCGCCACGGGACTGGCATCAGCGTGGGGTCCGCCTTCTCCCCTCGCCTTCGTGTATGGGCGCCACGGGTTCGGTGTTACGTAGTGTCCCGCTTTCCCGTCATCCTAGAGGGCTCTGGGTGGGGTCACTTTAAAGTAACGTGACCTACGGGAGTCCGGCTGCTTGACCAGACTTTAAACACCAGGTCCTACAATAGAGGCCGTTTCTGAAGTGTCCGTGCTTCTTTGAGCAGGGTTTGCAGCGTTTGGCCCCTTTGCTAAAGTGGACGTTAAACTCCTGGCGTGCGATCCAGGATCGGGCGAAGGCAGTGGTTTCATTGGGAACGTGGAGGATAGACGGTTGGGGAGAGGTGGGCCACTGCAGCCTAACTTTGCTCCCCAGATGCGTGGCTGAAGGCGGCCAGGTGCCTTTATTGCCCATCCCACTGTTGCCAAGTCCCTTCAGGCTTCCCCTGTCACCTGCAAAACGCGAGGGCCCCATTCCGCTGACACATCGAATTGTTCCACAGAGTCATCTATAAATAAGATTGCATCCCACTATAGAACAACTTTTTAGGTTGTAGCTTGTAGCTGTTTCCTTTTGTTGTTTTATAAGTTTGCATTTGAAAAAATTGTTTGACATAAGATGCCATTGTCTGGGGCGGAAAAGTCTGCTGTGAGTTTTATCTATTGTACCAGAATCGCCCCCTTTTCCTCCCATCAGTGTGCTCAGTCACAAATGCCATATAGAAGTCTGTTCAATCTCTTTGAGTGTTTCGCACTCATAGACCGGTGTCCTGCTGCATTGTTAAAAGGTCTGTGTAGGACTGTGTGTTTGCACAAGGTGGAAGTGAAGAAGGGTCACTTGGTTCCTTTCTGCTCCAGGTGACTTAGGCCAAATGTGGAACAGGGAGGAGATCCAGGGAAAGAACTATGAAGCTAGAGGGATTGAAGGTCAAGTGAGGCTCAAGGTACCACCACCGACACTGTCAATAGGAGGGAAGGATTATGAATGACGGTGACTTTTAGAAGCCTTTGCTATGGTTTCCACTTTGGACTTAGAATACTTTTAAAAGAAGATTTAAAAAAATTAATGATAGTGAAAACTGGTGTGTTAATCATAACACTGTCAGCATCCTCACTGTTTTTATAGCTGTGTACAAAAGTATGTGTATATTAAAATAAAAATGCTAAGGCATTTAGAGAAGTAGGCTGTCACTGTGCTGTTCCTTTCCTGTTTGGTTTATCCATCATCTAGTAGTTTAAAACAACTACAAATTTAACTGGTCTATACTGGCAAATAGAAGGGGGACATGTGTGTTTAAATATAGTTCAGATTCAATAAAATTAGGGTATAATCATGTTTGCAGAATGAGAAAATAACCTTTTCCGAAGAACGTGAACTTCAGATAACATTTAATAACCACCAAATTAGAAAGAACACTTTAAAGGAAAAGTTAGGGTTTAAAATTTTTTTTAATTGAGTTTGATTGAAGAATTGAGGACTTAAATTGAGGAATTGATAAACTTTGATGGAAAACTTTTTCTCTAAATTGTGTTTGTCCCATATATTGTGGTTTGCAGGGCTGCTTTGGAGATGGGTGAACTGACAGTCATATGTGACTGCATTTTGTAAATCCCTTAGTGTTAGCGTGTCCTTTGTTCTGAGTCCTTCTGAACCTTTGGTGAGTGACTGTAGATCCTGGTTGGTGGATGGTTCTGTTTTTTTTTTTTTTCCCCTTTGAAGATGAAATGTGGCATTTGAGACTTGGGGCGTGTGACCACATTCTTTCTACCTTGGACGCTTAGGTTTGGGTTTTGCCTTGAACAGGTGGCTGCTAGATACTCTCTCCTTCCCTGACTCAAGAGAGGTCTGTGCCCTTTCCTTGCTCCTGACTAGAAAGGCATCTCTAGTGCCATGGCCACTTTGCTCTCAGTTCCATGGTCATGGTAAAGGTTGAGCGGCAGTGGCTTTAACTGGACTCTAGATTTGGGTTTAGCTTAGTCCTTGGTTTCAAGTACAAATTAGGAATTCAGGCTCAAGGGCAGAGATTTAGTTAATCATAAGTAAGAGGCTAAAACTTTGGGTCAGACTCCACCTGGAGCTATTTGGAGGGTGGTGGTAGCAGATGGTTTTCCTTCCCTATCCTTAGGCTAACCTTGAGCCTCTTGATCAAAGTTCCCTACCAAAGGATTCTGTTACCTTAATGAAGAGTCGGACAGAGGCATCTCATGGAGTATGTTCTCTATTTTTATCTTTTGTCAAAAGTTGGAGCGTGCCTCTGGTGCTGCCTGGTTGCACTTTTCAGTCTTTCTCAATCCTGGATTGTCCCTTTCTAGACTTCAAGGGGATAAATGGCTTCTAATTTCTCAAAGTCTGGTGCATAGCCTTGAGCTGAAATCATTTGTTTTTCAAATGAATGAAAGCCTTCCAGGTGATTCTGATGCACTCAAACTTTGTGCATTGACTGTTATTTTGTATTTCACGAGACAAAATTGGCAAATCTTTTTGTGATATGAGACATTCCCTTTTGATCCAGTTACCTTATTTTGGGATCTCCTTTGTTTAATAAATTAAGATTTGGGTGTGTTGGAGTTTCTGAACGTAGTCATCATTTATTGTCAAAGATTTGAAAGGAAGTCGTTCTCCACAATTTCTAGATTTTCAAGGTTCCAGTAAAGAATTTTACATTTGTAGATGTTCATCAGTTTTTAGCTGCCAGTGGTGGAGTACCTAATCAGTTTTGGCTTAAACAATTAGGGAGGTCCCAGGTAAAAAATTCAGGGCTTCAAGATGGGTTGTTCCAGTGGCTGAACCAGCCTTGGGGGCCCCAAGTTGCTCCTCTTCTGCACATTGTCACGTAGTAGCTGTCTCACATCTGGAGGGAGAGGGAGGTTAGCTTTAGTAGCTCCCTTTTTAAAAATTTATTTTTCAATATTAGCATATTATATTAGTTTAAGGTATACAATATAGTGATTAGACATTTATGTTATTTACAAAGTGATCCCCTGATAAGTCTAGTACCCACATGATACCATGCATATTTATTACAATATTACTGACTACATTTCTTCAAAGGCTGTACGTTACATCTCCATGACTTTTTGTAATGCAATTTGTTCTAGTTAATCCCTTTCACCTTTTCACCCATTTCCTCAAGTCCCCTCCCATCTGGCAACCATTAATTTGTATGGTGTATCTAAGTTGATTTTTGTATTTTTGTTTATTTTGTTTTTTAAATTCCCCATATAAGTGAATTCATATGGTATTTTGTCTTTGTCTGACTTATTTCACTTAGCATAATACCCTCTAGGTCCATCAATGTTGTCACAAATGGTAAAATTTAATTCTTTTTATGGCTGAGTAATACTCCATTGTATATATGTACCACATCATCTTTACCCATCAGTCCTTCAATAGACAATAAGGTTGCTTCCATATCATGGCTATTGCAAATAATGCTACAATGAGCATGGGTGCATATACTTTCTTGAATTCGTATTTTGGATTTCTTCAGGTAAATACCCAGAAATATAATTGCTGGTCATATGGTAGTTCTATTTTTAATTTTTTGAGGAACCTCTATACTGTTTTCTATAGCAGCTGCACCAATTTACAATCCCACCAACAATGCACGAGGATTCCCTTTTCTCCACACCCTTACCAACACTTTTTTGTTGATTTATTGATGATAGCCTTTCTGACAGTTGTAAGGTGATATCTCATTGTGGTTTTAATTTGTATCTCTCTGATTCTCTGATGATTAGTGATGTCGAACATCTTTTCATATCTCTATTGGCCATCTGTATGTCCTCTTTGGAGAAATGTCTGTTCAGGTCCTCTGCCCATTTCTAAATTGGATTGTTTTTTTGTGGTTAAGTTGTTTAAATTCCTTATATATTTTGGATATTAACCCCTTATTGGACGTATTATTAGTGAATATCTTCTTCCATTCAGTAGATTGTTTTTTTGTTCTGTTGATGGTTCCTTTGCTGTAAAAAACTTTTTTAGTTCTATTTTGTTTATTTTTTTTGTTTACTTTGCATAAGAAAACATTTAAAAATTGCTAAGAGTGATGTCAAAGAGCTTACTGCCTATGTTTCTAGGAGTTTTATGATTTTGGGTCTTACATTTAGGTTTTTAATCCATTTTAAGTTTATTTTTGTATATGGTGTGGCCTAGTTTCATTTTTTTTTTTTCATATATCCAGTTTTCCCAACACAATTTATTATAGAGGCCGTCTTTACCCCATTGTATGTTCTTGATTCCTTTATCATAGATTAATTGACCATACAGGCATGGATTTATTTCTGGGATCTCTATTCTGTTCCATTGATCTATGTGTTTGTTTTTATGCCAGTAACATGCTGTTTTGATTACTATAGCCTTCTAATATACATGGTAGTGTGATCTCTCCAACTTTATTCTTTTGTCAAGATTGCTTTGGCTATTTGGGGTCTTTTGTGATTCCATATAAAATTTAAGATTATTTGTTCTAGTTCTGTGAAAAATGCCGTTGGTATTTTGATAGGGATTGCATCGAATATGTAGATTGCTTTGGGTAGTAAGGACATTCTGACGATGTTAATTTTTTCTATCCATAAGCATGCAATATCTTTTTATTTTATTTATTTATTTAAGTCTTCTTCAATTTCTTTCTTACAATGTCTAACAATAATGAGTACAGATTTTTTTTTTTTTATCTCGTGGTTAAATTTATTCCTACGTATTTTGTTATTTTTCCTATAGTTGTAAATGCGTTTGTTTTCTTAATTTCTCTTTCTGGTAGTTCATTATTTATGTATAACAATGTAACTGATTTTTAAATATTAATTTTGTATCCTGCAACTTTATTGAATTCATTAATTAGTTCTAATATGGTTTTGGTACCAGGGTAATGCTGGCCTCATAAAATAAGTTTAGGAGACTTCCTTCTTCAATTTTTTGGAATACTTGGAGAGGGTATTCCTCTATGAATGGTAAAATTCACCTGTAAAGACATCTAGTCTAGGACTTTTGTTTGTTGGGATTTTTTTGGTTACTGATTCGATTTTGTTAGTAGTTTTAGTCTGTTCAGATTTTCTGTTTCTTTCTGATTCAGTCTTGGAAGATTGTATGTTTCTAGGAATTTATCCATTTCATCCAGGTTGTCCAATTTGTTGGCATATAATTATTTGTTGTATTTTTTTAAAGAATTTTATTAAAATATAGCTAACATACAATATCATATTAGTTTCAGGTTACATCACAGTTATTCAGAAATACTCACCTGGCACTATACATAATTATTACCATATTATTGATTATATTCCCTATGTTAAAGAAGTGATCAACATGGTAAGTCCAGCAACCATCTGACACCATACCACGCTATCATAATATTATTGACTATGTTTTCTATGCTGTGTATCACGTCCCCAAGACTTGTTTGTTTTATGCCTGGAACTTTGAACCTCTTACTCCCCTTTATCTTGTCCTCCCTTTTACATTTTTCAATTATAGTTGACATTCAATATTATTTTTTATTAACTTCAGGTGTGCATCATGGTAGACATTTATATAATTTATGAAGTGATCCCCCTGACTAGTACCCACCTGGTCTTATTTTACTATAATATTGGGTCTTGTATAATATAATGTAATATGATATAATATAATATAATGTAATAATAATATAATTAATATAATATAGTTAATATAATATAATACTGGGTCTTATATTAATTTTTGCTCTAAAAGATGCAGTAGAGCTGAGTGTCAGGCTAGGTCTTATTTTCGGGGAAACACAGTAGCTGCCTTTGCTATTCCATCTCCATGCCTCCTAGATATTTGAAACTCACCATATTCTAGACTGGATTTCTATCTTAATCTCCACCAACCCCAAACTCCTTTTCTCTGTTAACTGTCTCAAAGAGTAGAAGCCTGATTTTTAGCCAGTGATGGTTCCAGAATGTTCCCATGGAAGGAGTGTAGGGAACTGTCCAGATGTGCATAAAGGAGATGGGCTGGGCCCTTGCCTAGTCCTGCCTTGGTACAGATGCTAGTTTTAGTGCTGCCTATTTCTTGAAGTGTCTTTGGGCTCCAAAGGTCTGTTCCTCATTTTCGCTACTTGTCAAGTGAGAAAAGTTTTCCCAAGTCAGTTAAGATATTGAACAAAGCAACTTAAGGTACCATACAATTCTGAAATTCTGTGACTTAAAAGAGGAGAGCTTTTTAAAAAAGTCTTTTATGATAGAATCATTGAAATAGTCAATTTCTTTAAGCAGACAAATCTCTGATCTCGTGTGTCAGTAAAGGACAGGTATGTGGTCAGGTTCCTCTGTTTCTTGACTCCCAGCACTTCCAGATTTCTTTCTTGTACTGGATCTGGTTCCTGGGTGAGTCAGGATAGAGTTAATTTTTACCCTGGATACTTGCAGGGACCACCAGGAAGAGGCACGATTTATAGAACTTAAGGTGCCTGATGCTCCTGGGCTCCTCTGCTCCCTGGGACTACCAGTCACTGCAACGTTGGAAACTTGCGTGGTGGTGTTTCAAGTCTGACTAGATCTTGAACCCCACCTTTGTCAGATTTGGAAAGTATTTTTAGTACTCTCTAGTCCCATTTGATTCAGGGGAACTTTGCATCAGCCCAGGATTATGGCATATGATTTTAGTTTATTTTGTTTGGCATGGACTTTAAGCATCTGTAATAGCAAAATACAGTGATTTCCCCATGGCCTGCTTTCTCAAGACTACCACATTTTATCTACATTTAAGATGATTAGTTCTTGGTAAATCTGTTTTTTTTTTTTTTTAAGATTTTATTGGAGAAGGAGAACAGGACTTTAATGGGGAACAGTGTGTATTTCCAGGAGTTTTTCCAAGTGAAGTTGTCCTTTCAATCGTACTTGTGGAGGGCGCAGTTCAGCTCCAGGTCTAGTTGCCGCTGTTAGTTGCAGGGGACGCAGCCCACCATCCCTTGCGGGAGGTTGAACTGGCAACCTTGTGGTTGACAGCCCACGTGGGAATCGAACCGTCAGCCTTCGGCGTTAGGAGCATGGAGCTCTAACCGCCTGAGCTACCGGCCTGGTCCAGTTCTTGGTAATTCTGATTCTGCTTTTAGAGCCATTGAGTTGTTGGTGTTGACACTAACCTTCACAGCAGGCTCCTTCTTTAAGTAGAAACTCAAAATATTCAGTCCCCCATTGGAGTCTCTGGACTTTTAAATACGTGTAGAGAGCAAAGACTATCAACAGTGTTTGTGTGATGTGTGTTTAGGCTCCTAATTGTATGGCTGGAATTCAGATGAAATTTGGGATAATAATGCGAAAGGAAAGAATTATTCTTACAGTTTTCTAAATAGATTTTATAGGATATGTTACTTTATTTTATTTTCTTTATAGCCAACATAAAACAAAGGTTACACCATGGTTCTGGCAAAGAGAGAGTGTGTTGCTGTTTCCAAACAGTTGGGTAGAATGGTATTGGGATATGGAATGTTTGGTTGAAGTATTACTTTTTAATTTTGAGGACTATTCAAGATAATGTTCTTTCCTTATAATTAGGTTTACTAATATAAAATTTTTGCATAACATGAGGACTTTCTGCTTTATTTTAGAGTTAAAAGAGACATTGTCTGAAATTCTGGTGTGTGGAACATAAGTGACTTCATCTTAAAGTGAACCTGCCATCTTGACATCTGGGTGGACCTGTACCCTTTACCCCCTTCTCTTCCACTAGTGAGCTCTAGAATATGATCAGCCCTGGGCTAATTCTGTGTTTTCCCGAAAATAAGACCTAACTGGAAAATAAGCCCTGGCATAATTTATCAGGAGAACATCCCCTGAATATAAACCCTAATGCATCTTTTGTAGCAAAACTTAATATAAGACCTGGTCTTATTTTCGGGGAAACAGGGTACGTTATGATGATGTTCCAGAAGAAGATGACATGACTGTATTTGAATAAATGTAGATTGTTGTTCCTGAAAAAATAAGACATCCCCTGAAAATACATCCTAATGCATCTTTTGGAGCAAAAATTAATATAAGTCCTGGTCTTATTTTCGGGGAAATACGGTATGAGACCCGGTCTTATTTTTGGGGAAACACGGTTATAGGATTCCCACTATTTTCTGTCTGAGGCAATGCACTGTAGATGTTAACTTGCATTGGCACCAGAGCCTTCCTGCACCTGGTCTGTTTGATCTTTCACATATTATTACTGCATTGGAGATATAAGGAAAGAGTCTGCGGGGAAGGAAGGCATGGAGGATGCCCATGTCGTCTTCCCGCCACCCAAGATAAGCCTCATATGTAAGTTTCCTTAATAAACTCTTAATGTAATCCTATTACATTACATTAGATTCCTATTCTTATTCATGGAAAACTTTTTTTTTTTTAATATTCAAAACTACTTTGTTTGCATGCTATTAGTGGTCATGAGGCGGCATGTAAAAGTTGGTAGTTCTAACTGTGGAGTAAGACCTTAATATACGTTCACTTACCAGCTCTGTGACTTTGGGCAAATTACTTAACCTCTCAATTTCCTCACCTTTATTATGGGGATAATAATAGTTCTCATAGAGCTAAATTCCTAAGTGCTCAGGAATGCGCCCAGTATCTGAGTGCTCAGGAATATTAGTTTTGTATTATCAGAAGAGTATTTATTTAGGAAAAGTAAGCACCCGACTAAGTAGTCAAAAGTAGAGACATCTGTCCAGTGGCTCTGACTGTCCAAAGAGAGTAGACAGTCATAGACCTGCATGGCTCTGAGTATAGTGTTAAGGAAATCTCCTTGGGCCCTTTTAATTTTCCCCCCTCAACCATTAAGATCACTTGACTGAAATAAAAATAAATCGCAATAATTGTCCCACAAAAAGAAACTACTCAAAATGGCAAAATGACAGCATTCAGAAACGTCTCTACTCTGCCTGCCTTACTGCCTACTTCAAAGAGAGAAATCTAGGTTACTAGTCCTCAGTGCTTGTTTGTTTCTCTCAAAATGTATCTGCACCCACACCTCTCCTCTGTCCTTCACAGTGGCCTCCCTAGAGGAGCTGACACACCCACTTCCGTTTAATTGGGCAGGTTCTGTCCTCATGTTTGAGACTGAGGTGTGGGCTGCTGCTTCAGGATGACAAGGAAATTGCAGCTTCAGCGATCTGCATCACATACCATTGTTGCTCAAATTGGAGTAAGGTTGAGATCCTTTGGGAAGTTAATGATCACAGACCCTCAGAAGTAAAGTTAAAATTTTTAAAATAAAACTAGGTAAAAATGCCTTAGCATTTATAAACCTGCAGCAGGATCATTTACTGAAATTCAGTACGTGTTTTATTCATTTTTCACATTCCAAAATGGCAGGCAGACATTAATGTTCCTTTGCCTCCAGGAGGGTTTGTTACAGGGCTGAAGGCAGAAGTTTCTGGAAGATGACCTCCCTCCCTTTAAAAAAAAATTGCATACGCCAAAATTGACTTACATGTATGTGTGTGTACAGTTTTAAGAGTTTTAACATATGTATGGATTTGTGTAACTGTCACCACAAAGTCCTATTTCCCCAAAACATTCTTGCTGTTCTTTTATGGTCATAGCCCTGTCCACTACTGATGTGTTCTCTGGACCCTATAGTTTAACGTTCTCCAGGATATCATATAAATGGAATCTTACAGCATGTAACCTTTTCAAACTGGCTTCTTTCTTTCAGTATTTATGTTGTTGTGTGAATTAATTTTTTTCCTTTTTATTGATGAGTAGCTTTCCAAGTGTGGATGTACGACAGTACGCCGATCCATTCACCTGTTGGAGGGCATTTAGTATTGTTTCCATTTCTGAAGAGTTATGAATACAGCTGTTATAAACATTTATGTATAGGTTTTGTGTGAACATGTTTTCACTTTTCCTAGGGCAAATAATGTGGGATTGCTGGGTCATATGGCAAGTCTATGCTTAATTTGATAAGAAACTGCTTACTTTCCACAGTGGCTATACCATTTTGCATTTCCACCAGCAATGTGTGAGAGTTTCATTTGCATTCCTTGCCTGCTCTTGGTATTAGAATTTTTTTAAAAAAATTAATGTTAGCTATTCAGATAGATGTATAGTGGTATCTCATTTCAGTTTTAATTTTGGGAGAATTGATATCTTAACTATATTGAGTCTTCCAGTCCATGAACATGGTATGTCTCTCCATTTATTAAGATTTCCTTTGATTTCTTTCATTAGTGCTTTGTAGTTTTTAGCATACAGATCTACACATGTTTTGTTAGAATTATACCTAAGTATTTACCTTTTTTTACATGTTTTGTAAATAGTATTGTTTTATAAATTTCAGTTTCTAGTCCACAGAAATATGATTGTTGTATGTGACTTGTAGTCTGTGATTTTGCTAAACTCACATATTAGTTTTAAGAGATTTTTTCTTTTGTAGATTTATTGGGATTGTGAATAGGGACAGTTTATTTCTCTTTTTTCCAGTCTGTATGCCTTTTATTTTATTTTCTTTCATCACAATGGGTGGGACTTTCAATATGATGCTGAATTGGATACACCAGATATCTTTGCCTTTTTCCCAATCTTACAGAAAAAACACTGTGTTTCACTCTTAAGTATGATGTTAGCTTTGGGTTTCTTGGAGATGCTCTTTATCAGCTTAAAGAAGATCCATTCTGTTCATAGTTTGCTGAGAGTTTTTTTTTTGTGAGTAGACATTGAAATTTTGATATTGTCTTACGAAAGGAGAGAAAAGGGAATCATATAAAATGCTCAGTTAAAACCAGAGAAGGTAGAAAAGAGGGGAATATTAAAAAAAAACAACAAATGCAATAAATAGAAAACAGTTACAAATATGGTAGATATTAATCCAAGTACATACCAATAATCACGTTCAATAAAAATGGTCTAAATTCACCAATCAAAAGACAGAAATCAATACAGCTACTCCAGCTTTCTTTTGATTAGTGTTAGTGTGATATATCTTTCTTTATTCCTTTACGTTTATATGTGTCTTTATATTTAAGGTGGATTTTTTAGACAACATATAGTTGGGGCTTGTTTATTTAATCTACTTTTGACAGTTTCTGTCTTTTGATCGGTGTATTTAGACCATTCACATCAAAAAGGTTCCTTTTATTTTTCCTGTTCTTTTTTCTATTTGTTTTTCAGTTTGAGAAGTTTCTGTTTACATATCCTTAAGCTCACGGATTCTTTCCTCAGCTTGGCCCAGTTTTTGGTAGGCCCATCAAAGGCATTCTTTGTTTCTGTTACAATATTTTTGACTTCTAGCATTTCCTTTTATTTGTTAGAGTTTCCATCTCTCTGCTTACATTATCCATCTGTTTTTGTATGTTGTATACTTTGTCCCATTAGAGCCTATTAATTATAGTGATTTAAAACTCTCAGTCTGATAATTGCAAAATCTTTGCTGTATCTGAATTGAGTTCTCATGCTTGTTTTGTCTCAGTCTGTGTGTTTTTTTTCTTGCCTTCAGCATGCCTTGTAATTTTTTGTTGAAGGCCACACTTGATGTATCAGGTGATAAGAACTGAAGTAAATAGACCTTTAGTGTGAGGTTTTGGGTTTATCTGGCTAGGAGTTAGGCTGTGTTTTAATGTTTGCTACAGTTGTAGATGTCAGAGCCTTCAGATTCTGAGTATCCTTTTTTTTGTCTCCCTATCGTCTTTGCATTTCTCCAAAATCTCCATCTTAAATGGAGTCTGTCTTACGGCCCTCACAGTTGTAATCCACTGTTGTACTGGAGACCTGCTGATGTGGTGAGGTATTGGGTGAGGGAAGCATTCTGGAATCCTGAATCAATCTCAGTTTTTCAGTGGGTCTGTGTGTCTGGATTGTGCCCTTCACAAGAGTCCTAGCCTTTCCTTTTCCTTCCATCCCCTTTGTGAGACAAGAAGGCTAGAGGAGGTGCCAGTCGTCAAATGGCCCTTCTCCTAGGTCAGATAGGCCTCTAATAAAAAAGCAGTTTCCCTTGAGAGAAGTCCTTTGTTAAGGACTATTTTCAAAATGGTTATTTTTTTCTCTGCCACCTGTCCAGAACATGAGAATTTTTTTTTTTCTCTACTCTTTACCGTGAGAACCTGGTGGGGTTCCTGGAAGTAAAGCTCATCAAAGTGTGTTCTTCCATGAGTCCTCCCAATGTTACCAGACTCAGGTCTGTCGCTGCTTGTCGCCTGGTGCCCAAGTACTTTAGTGACAAGGGTTGGTGAAGAGAAAAGCGTACTTTATTCTAGATGCTAGCATCTAGGGAAGATCGGAGACAAATGTCCAGAAAAAACCACCTTCCCCCAAATGAGAATAATCAAGAGGTTTTATAGTCAGGCAGGCGGGGGGGGGGGGGGGGAAGAACAAAGAAAAGTGGGAGATGGTTATGTAAGTTTCAAGGCTGACAGTTGGGAAATTGCCTCCCACGGTCTAGTATGAGAAACTGCCTTCTGGGGTCTGGTCTGCTTCATAATGTTATCTCAAACTCAGCAGCAGTGGCTGCACTGTTTCATGCATAATCAGCAAAAGCTACAGGGGAGTTGCAATCCCAGTGTCCGGGTGCCTGAGAATTGAGAAATTGTTCTTTCCAGGTTAGTGCTCTGCTGATTAATTATATCAGTAAGGTATATATAGTCTTAAGAAAGGGAACTAAGCAGTCATTAAATCAAGCAGTGAATGGGGAAAACAAAGTTTTCTCTTGTTTACTATACATAGCTGAATAGTAAGCTATGAGGTGACTGAACTAAGTCTAAATCATTGATTTCCCGAGTTTCACCCTTACACCAAGACTAGTAGGCCCCAGGAGTTTTGAACATTCCAGCTCTCCACAGTTGGTCTCTGGCAATCATCAGTTATCCCTCCCATGTTCCTATCAGTTACTGGCTCCAACTCTGCTTCAGGAAAGTTGTGCTTCTCTGTATATGCCTGTCTCCAGGTTTTAGGGCAGCCATTTCCCTTGTGACCTCATTCTCTAAAGGATCTAAAAAAAAGTTTTTGATTTTCATTTTGAGTTGTGTGTATGTGTGTGTGGGAAGAACTGGAACGATTCCTTTCCAAGCTATTTGCATGTTGTAACAAACGAGAACTTAATTCTGTCAGTTTTTGCTTCATGTGTTTTCTTGGTCTATTTTTAGGTGCATTTTACATTTAGGATTGTTGTCTTCTTGGTGAATGGACAATTTGAAACCATGACTTAATGTCTTTGTCTCTGGTAATTTTCCTCATTTCAAAGTCGACTTCTGATATTAATATACCCACTCCACATTTTAAAAAAAATATTGTTTACATGGTTTATTTTCTCCATCCTTTTAATTATATCTGAAGTGGATTTCTTGTAGAGAGCATATATTTGGGTCTTTAAAAAAAAATTCCATCTGCTAGTCCCTCTCTTTTAACTGATGTCTTTAGAACACTTACATTTAATGTAACTATTAATATATTTTGATATAGGTCTGTCAGTGTATTACTTGGTTTTCCTTTGTCCCTTATGTTTTTATTTCTTTTCCTGGATTATTTGAATGTTTCTTAGTATTCATTTTAATTATAGGGGTTGTTGATTATGTTGTTGTTTTTTTTTAAAGATTTTATTGGGGAAGGGGAACAGGACTTTATTGGGGAACAGTGTGTACTTCCAGGACTTTTTTTTCAAGTCAAGTTGTTGTCCTTTCAATCTTAGTTGTGGAGAGTGCCATTCAGCTTCAAGTTGTTGTCCTTTCAGTTTTAGTTGTGGAGGGCGCAGCTTAGCTCCAGGTCCAGTTGCCGTTTTCTAGTTGCAGGGGGCACAGCCCACCATCCCCTGTGGGAGTCGGACCAGCAACTTTGTGGTTGAGAGGATGTGCTCCATCCAACCAACTGAGCTATCCGGGAGCTCAGCGGCAGCTCAGCTCAAGGTGTCGTGTTCAACCTTAGTTGCAGGGGGCGCTGCCCACCATCCCTTGAGGGACTCGAGGAATTGAACTGGCACCCTTGTGGCTGAGAGCCCACTGGCCCATGTGAGAATCCAACCGGCATCCTTTGGAGTTAGGAGCATGGAGCTCTAACTGCCTGAGCCACCGGGCCGGCCCCCTGATTATGTATTTTTATATAGTTATTTTAGAGGTTGCTCTAAACAACCTAGGGATTACAGGTTCATATTTAAGTTTTGCCTAGTTAGAAATAAGATTGTGCCATATCAAGTACCACAACGTAGGTTCCTTTACCCTTCCCCTATTACACTGGTGTTATATCTTCATACATTGAAAACTGCTTAAAACAACATTACAAATTTTGCTTTCTGCTATCATACATGTTTAAAGAACTTGTGTGAGTTCTTTATACAAGAGAACTGTAGTTTCTTGTATATGAGAGAAAAATAGTATCATATTTCTGTAACTGTTTACCATTTCTGTTGCTTCTCCTTTATTCCTGAAATTTTAGCTTTCCCTCTGGTAGTATTTCCTTTTTATCTGAAGTTTATTTTTGTTTTTTGTTTTTGTTGTTTTTTTGTTTCAACATTTCTTTTACAACAAGTCTGCTGGTGAGATATTTTTGCTACTGTTATTCAGTTCTCATAGAACCTCTCCCTTCCCTCTCTTCTGCTTTAAGACTCTCAGGTTCCTTGAAGGAGCATGTTAGGAGAAAGGAGACAGTGAGTGCTGTGAAAGGGGCCATTAAACTACACAAGAGACATCCCTGAAGACTGGGAAAGGTACAGGGGCTGTAGTTCCTGGAGAGGAAAACATCCTGTCCCAGTCCCTTAAAGATTCTGGGGAAGTCCAGGTTCTTGGAGGGGAGATTAACAGCTGCTGGAACACATAGGGATGCCATGCCCAGGCATTGGCTCAGCAAAAATTCCTGTGCCTGTTTTGGCACAGATACATGAGGGCCACCTGACTTCCAGGGTCCTGAGCTACCTACTGACTTAAACCAATTGGATCATTTACAAATTTTAGGTTCCTTTTGGATGTTAGCTACATAAGAAGTTAGAAATGGGAGAGGGTTATTAGTTGCTTCTCCCTCATTATAACCTTGCTTTCTGATTATAATGAAAGGGAGTCTCAGACCAAATTCTGTCCATTATAAAAGCATTGATTAAACAACAGTTAATAGCAATGAGGCAAAAAACTGGATATGCAGCTTGTTCCATGACCTCACTGGAGTCCAGACTTTCATCTTTTTTTGTGATCTGACCACCACTTTGCACAAAAGCTTCACTCAGGGAAGATTCTGTAACTTCCATGAAGCTGGGATTTTATAATTGTCATCAAGTAGCCAGAAATTTTCTAATCAACGGACTGGACACAGGTTGTTTAGGAAACAAGCATGGCCTCTTGGATTCTCATCCTTCATGTATGAAGAGTAGTTATAAAGCAAATCCACATATCTGAAAACTTTTGATTTCTCCAATGAGAGTCCCATTTGTTGACCAAAGATCATAGCCACCAATTTAACGCCAATAAGAATCCCCAATTTGTGGTGTGGTGAAAGACTTTTCTTCAGTGAAAAGAGCTCAGTTGTGAAATAGCAAGGCTGTTGAGCAGCATGGCTGTGGAACAGCACAGCTATGAGTGTGGCCCAGGCCAGGTAGCCCAGGTGCCTAGGCCTCAGTATTTCAGCTCAGCCAAAGTTGCAGCTTTAGCTGATGTTGCAGCACCAGATGGGGAAATGCAGTCTTTGATGGAGACTGAATATGTGCTCCACAGAGACAGAGATGAAACTGGTTTATACAGAGAAGAGATCACACCCTGCCCATCATCTCTGATTGGTCTGTTCTTACGCAAATGAGAACTCCAAATCCTCACAGTTTGATTGGTCCAAAAGCACTGTCCTAATTGGTTGGAAAAGGTGCAAATGAGGACATAGCTGTGCAGCTCCAATTGGACAGGAAAAGTCTCAGTTCTAATGGTCGAATTTCAAACCCAGGGGCTCTAAGGGCTGACTCACAGGGCAGGAACATGATGCAAGAGGCTTGGCAGCCCAGTTTATGGCTTTTTCCTGAAATGTAGCATATGTGAGAGACCTCTGTAAGCAATGACTGCTAGGCTCTGGTTGTGAATTTGATCCCATTTAACCACAAGTGATCTTTTTAGGCAGGTATATTCTTTTTGGGGACAACACATTATAAAATTATTAGCCACTTAGCAGCCTGCTAATTTCACCAATAAATACCCATTTCTGACTTTCACTATGCTATCCAGGTATGGTAACAGAAATGTTTCTAGCGTCTGCCATCAGAGAATGGATTTCCTGATTAGAAACCAAGCCGACTACCCAAGCCTATCCTTCCTTTTAGAATGCTGCTTCCATCTGGTTTGCAGTTGAATGCAACTAGCCTACACACATGTCTATGCTGAAATATGTTAAAGTAAGTCATAGACATTAAAACACCCTACATAGGCAGAGAATGGATAAGTGATAATCAAATAGATTTAAGAGGAGAAGGGCCTCCCCAAATGTTCTAGCCATTGCACAGCCTGGAGTAAGGATCCAGGAATCCAAGTAACACAGAGACTGGTTTTCCTGCCATTGCAGTGGGACAGGGCTTAGGGTCAGGTTGAATTTAATTTTTTTTGAAAATCACATTTTTCGTATACTTAAGTTTGTAGCATATATTTTACACAACTTTACAGTCAAAATATAGTTACTTTTTAAGTATCACTAAAACTACACAACCTTTAAAATTCAAATTAACAATTAATATAATAGTGTTTTCTGCCAGAATAAAATCTTCACAGGCACATCAACCTTTCCTGACTGCTGTGGTATCAGTGCTCTGGGTTTGACATGTGTCTGTCACCACCTCTAGGTGCTTCCTTCACTGTACCCCTCCACCACCTCACCTCTATCTCCCAGCCCCTCCATCATCACCCTCCTGCCTCTATGGCCACCACCACCATATGACACATGGTTGCTCATGTCTCCCACCTCTGTTCTCTCTGAACTGTGGCAAAGCCTTGATATCGAGGGGCCATGATATCACTTACTGTTCAAAGTGTGCATTTATAAAATTAGTTTGCCTCTGGTCTTTTCTTAGTAGCCACAAAACTAAAATAGAGGTGCTTGGAGATTTCAGGTCAAGATGGTGGGGTAGGTAAACACTGTGCTTGCCTCCTCTCACGACCACATCAAAATTACAAATAAACTACAGAATAACCATCATTAAGAATCTCCTGAAGTCTTGCTGAACTAAAGTCCTACAACTAAGGACATATAGAGGAAGCCACCTTGAGATTGATAGGAGGGGCAGAGACACAGAATGGGCTGGTCCCATACCCATGCGTGACCATTAAAAATCAGGAGGGTTGCAGAGGTTCCCCCACCCCTGGAGAAGCAAGGGGTCCCAGACCCAAACCAGCCTCCCCAGTCCAAGAGTACTCACAGTTTCTGTGAAAATCAGTGGAAATTGTAGCTGAGTGAGATGGAGGGCAGCTGGATTCCCAGGTGTTCTCTGAAAGGGCCCACGCCTATTCATTGATAGACTCACTCGCTCTGAGCTCCAGTGCTGGGGCTGCAGCTCCAAAGGCTCCAGGGACATATGGGGAGGAACTGAGTTGTCTGGCCTCAGAGTGAGGGCTGGAGGGATAGCTTTCTCCCTGATGGAGGAGCTGGCAGAATCCATTGATTCTTTGTCGAGCCTTTCCCCCTCCCTGTGTGCAGATGTGAGTAGGTGCCAAGTCTCAGTCTCCATCAACCTAGCTAATACCATTCATTCCCCCCGACTCTGCCCTGTCCTGCTGATTCCCTAAGACCCCACCCCATTCAACTTGCAGGCACACCAAAGCTGGTTCCAGTGGATTTTCCATGCAAACAGCCTGTCTTGGCTCATGCTGCAGAGTTTCCTAAAATCTCTCAAAGGTTTATATAACCCAAACAAGTAGCATCTGGCTTTGGTTTATCCTGTACCTTGTGCTGAGCAGCTCCAATCCTGGCACTAGCAGCAGACAGCCTCACTTTGCAGCTTGGCCTCTTGAGACACTTCCATGCCCAGCTCTGGTGGTGTCCATCTGCACATTGTGGCTCACGTCAGGTGGATCCAGGCAGGACACAGGCAACAGGTGAACTTGGCCTGCAGCGGGACGCCTCTGAGGATGCCCCAGGGCTGGCACACCAGGTAGCCAGCTTCAGACTGAGCCAGAGCATCACCCGGCTGCCTCACCCCAAAAGACGACACCCAAAAGGCAGACTGGGCAAGCACCAGAGCACTGCTAAAGTGAATACTGTTTTATAGGGTCAACCCCTGCACAACAGCTCCTCCACTGTAGTCATGGCCAGTCCTCACAACCAGTCAGCTTGAGGGTCAGTCCCTCCCACTGACATGCAAACAGCAACCAAGCGTCAGCTACAGTAGGAGGTCCCACACAAGGGACACATCTGGAGCATGCAGTTCAGGTGAATAGGGAGACTCTGCCACTCGGCCCCCCAGGACACTTACTACATTAGGCCTCTACTAAGACCAGGAGACATAACAACCTTACCTAATACATAGAAACAAGCACAGAGAGGCAGCCAAAATGGGGAGACAAAGAAACATATCCCAAAATAAAAGAGCAGAACAAAGCTCCAGAAAGTGAAGTAAACAAAATGGAGACAAGCAATGTATTAAAAGCAGAGTTCCAAACACTGGTCATAAGGATGCTCAGTGATCTCAGGGAGGACTTCAACACGGAGAGAGGAAACATAAAAATGTAGGTGGAAAACATAAAAAAGAACCGGTCAGAAATAAAGACTCCAATCACTGAAATGAAGAATACGTTGAGGGAATCAACACTAGATTAGATGAAGCAGAGGATTGAATCAGTGATTTAGAACAAAAGGTAGCTGAAAACACCCAATCAGAACAGCAAAAAGAAAAAAGAATCCAAAAAAAATGAGGATAGTTTAAAGGGCCTCTGGGACAACATCAAGCATACTAACATTTGCATTATTGGGGTACCAGAAGGAGAAAAGAGAGAGCAAGGAATTGAAAACCTATTTGAAGAAATAATGATGAAAGACATCCCTAACCTGGCAAAAGACATGGATATTGAACCCCAGGAAGCGCAGACAATCCCAAAGTAGATGAAGCCAAAGCTGTTCACACCAAGACACATCATAATTAAAATGCCAAAGGTTAAATAAAGACAAAGAAAGAATCTTAGAAGCAGTAAGAGAAAAGCAGTTAGTTACCTAGAAGCCTGTTAGCTGATTTCTCAACAGAAAGCATGCAGGCCAGAAGGGATTGGCATGAAATATTCAAAGTGATGAAAAGCAAGGACATACAACCAAGATTACTGTACCCAACAAAGCTCTTATTTAGAATTGAAGGACAGATAAAGAGCTTCCCAGAGAAGAAACAACTAAAGTGATAAAAAGCAAGGATGCACAACCAAGATTACTGTACCCAGCAAAGAGATTATTTAGAATCAAAGGACTGATAAAGAGCTTCCCAGACAAGAAAAAGCTAAATGAGTTCATCACCACTAAACCAGTATTATAAGAAATCTTAGAGGGACTTAACTTTAAGCCAAAAAAAAAATCAAAAATATGAATAATAAAATTGCAGTAACTACATACCTATCAACAACTGCTTTCAATGTAAGTGGATTAGATGTTCCAATCAAAAGATCGGGGGACTGAATGGATAAGAAAACAAGACCCGGACATATGCTACCTATAGGATACTCACTTCAGATCAGTAGACACACAGACTGAAAGGAAAGGGATGGGAAAAGCTATTTCATGAAAATGGAAATAAACAAACAAAAAGCTGGGTTAATAATACTTACACCAGACAAAATAGCCTTTAAAACAAAGACTATAACGAGACACAAGTACCTAGTAATCCCACTTCTGGATATTTATCCGAAGAAACCCAAAATACTACTTCGAGGGGACGTGCTCATCCATATGCTCATTGTAGCATTATTTATATAAGCCGAGATATGAAGGCAACCTGGGTGTCTGTGATTGGATGATTGGATAAAGAAGAAGTGGCACACTTATACGATGGACTATTATTCATCCACAAAAAAGAAGGAAGTCTTGCCATCTCTGACACATTGATGGGCCTAGAGGGTATACTGTGCTGAGTGTAATAAGTCAGACAGCGAAAGACAAACGTCATGATTTATAAGTGGAATGAATCTAAAGAACAAAATAAACAAATGAAACAGAAACAAACTCAGATACAGAGAACATTTTGATGGTTGCCAGATGGGAGGGGAGTTGGGGATGGGTGAAAAAGGCAAGGAGTTAGAAGTACAAATTGGTTGTTATGGAGTAGTCATGGGGATGTAGGGTATAGCCTAAGAAATGTTCTCAATAATATTGTAATAACTCTTTATGGGGTCAAATGGGTACTAGATCTATCAGGGTGATAGATGTGACGGAGTTGGGAGCAGTGTGGAAAAGGTGAAGGGATTAAGAAATACAAATTGGTAGGTACAAAATAGTCATCGGAAAGTAAAGTACAGGGAATATAATGAATAATAAGGCAATAACTATCATGCCAGGTGATACTAGTAAGGGGTTTCACTTCATAATCACATAAATGTGTAACCACTGTGCTGTACACTTGAAATTATTATAGTGTACTAGACTAGTCGGGGATCACTTCTTTAATTATGTAAATGTCTAGCCTCTGTTGTACACCTGAAATTCATATAAAGTAATACGAATGTCAACTGTAATTGAAAAATTTAAAAAGGGGGAAAAGATGAAGGGGAATAAGAGATTCAAATTTTCAGGTATAAAACAAATAAGGCGTGGGGATGTAATATACAGCATGAGGGATGTTATCAATAATATTGTGATAGCATCGTGCAGTGTCAGATGGTTGCTGGACTTACGCTGATCACCTCTTTAGGTATAGAAATGTTCAATAACTATGATGTACACCTGAAACTAACATAATGTATGTTAGCTATATTTTAGTAAAAATCTTTAAAAACAAAATAAGTGCTTGGTGCTAATTCATAACAACTGCTAACACTAACACTGAATTTTTGAGGCAGAATTTAGTTGAAAGGTGATTACTGATCGAATAAGTAATCTATTTTCACAGAAAACTTTGGTGCCTGAGAATATGGGAGAATTCGGTGTAAGAAACGCTGTTCTATGGGTCCACCTCCCCCACCTTAGTGTGGATGGTCTAGAGTGAGCAAGGATTCAGCATAGTGCTGCCACAATTGGTAAATATCCAGGGTGTTTGGTCACTGTTAAATGATTTTGTATGAACTTGGTAAAGTTAGTATACTGGAATTGTGTGTATTTCAGTCACAGGATATGGATACCTAGTGTTAGCTTTTTCATGTTCTGTATCAGTTGGGGTAACTGAGCCTGGACTAAGTGCTGTCTGAGGTGTTTGCCTGTTACCTCTTATCTGCTTTGCTCCTCTTGACTCAGTGACCCCATGTCTTCTTGGAATTTATGCCCCCTTCTCCTGTAAATGAACAAAGCCCAGTCTTTAGCCATATGCCCACGATCACTGGGTGACATTGGAGCACTGTGTGCTAGCGTTTCCAAAACCATCCGGTATTTCTCTTGGATAATATGGAACTAAATAGTTTTTCACCATCATTAAGGGAATTTAAGGTTTTAAAAATCAGGCAGGGGAATATTTGGAGGAGTTTAGGGACCCCCTTAATTCATTTGATGCCAACATGGCTGGTTCTGAAGGTACCTTGTTAGCTCCTTCAGGACAGGAATGATGCATCCTTCCAGAGGTTTTCTTTGCACGCACAGCCATGTGTATGCACACTAATGTAGGGCACCTTTATTCATCCAGAAAGGTCACCTTCTCAGTGAGGCCTTCCCAGTCCACTGTACTTAAAATTGTAAACTTTCTTCCCCACTCCCTCGTGCTTTATTTCTCTCCATACTACTTCTCACCACCTAAAATAGAATTTGTGTATTTATTGTGTTTATTTGTCTACCCCCACTAGAATATAAGTTCCACAGGTGAGAGATTTGTCTACATTGTTTGTTGCAGTATGCCACAGGCCTAAAATGTGCAAGGCACATAGTGTGTGCTCCTAAACATTTGTTGAATGAATCCTATTTTGCAACTTGGTTTTTTTCTTTTAAAAAATCAGCTGTCTCTGATATCCTCCTGCGGCATTTGTAGCTGCACCAGGCACCTCCTCCCTTTTAATGTACTGTCTGTGTTTTAACCTAATCCTGATTTTCCTTCTGCTCCTATAGCCAAGCCGAGGGCATCCTATTACTTGCCAGTGTTTTCACAGGAGTAAACATGCTATGGGGCCCCTGGATCCTTAGGGTGGAGGAGCACAGAGTCCTTGTCGTGGCTTTGTTTGAGGCTCTCTGAGTGTGGAAATGCCTCAACCAACACTGGCGCCCTGTCCTTTCAGGCCTTATACAAGGTCATTATCTGATCATCTTTTATGTCCAAGGAGCTTGTAAAAATGTCCTGAGACAGACAGAACCTTGCAGGTAGTTGTTAGAAAGTAACAGTGTTACAAAACATGTAAAACCCTAGAGAATATCACAAGGCCTTGGCAGCCTCTGGGAAAAGCAAAAGGTGCAAGCTTGTGTCTTGCTTCTGCTGCTTGATATTAGGAAATGAACAAATATCTACTGCTGTGTATTTGAAATGGGGACACAAGGCTTCTCCACTTTTTACTGCATTATGTTTGCAGTACTAAAGAGACACCTATGCTTGGACGCTGTATACCTCTGCCTGCCTACTTGTGGTTGGCCCTAAACATACTTCTGAAGGGAGTCAGGGCTTCTTGTCATCAGTAAGGACCTTGGTGCTAGGGAGTAGAGAATTGAAAAATCTAAGAGGAAAGAATGTGAGTATGCTTTGGGGAAGGTGGAATGTTGTGAACGAGTTCCTGTGCTTGGAAAATTTTGTAAGAAGGAAAAAGTCATCAGTGCGAATGGGGCAGTTTCTTTAAGACTTGACCACTGAAAAATCCTTATCAATTTGAAGGATTTAAAAACGTACTACGAAATGAATGCTTACATTGCACATCATACGCAGCATATTTATTTTAGACAAGGTGGTTGATGGTGATCGTCTACCAGGAAACTAGTGTTAACGTTTCCAACGAGGATTGAGAAGTTTTCATTCTGACTGTTCTTGCTCTGTACGTTTTGAGGCTCTGTTGTTAGGCACTAACATTTCTATGTCTTTGCGGAGTTATCGCTGTGAAAAGTCTACCTTTGGTAATACTCTGCGTCTAGCAGTCTATTAATATGGCCTTTTCAGCATTCATAGGTTTACAGTATGCATGGTGTGGGTTCCAACAGCTTTGTTGAGATATGATTTACATACAGTATAATTCACCCACTTAACATGGACATTCCAGTGGTTTTTGGTATATTCACAGAGTTGGGAAATCATTACCACAAAAATTTTCAGATACATTCATCACCTCGAAAGAATCCCATATTAGCAATCACTCCCTATTTCTTTCCAACACTTCCCCACCCCTGTCAACTAGAGAACCACTAATTTACTTTTTTTCTATAGGTTTGCCTATTCTGGACATTTCATATAAGTGGAATCATACTATATGTGGTCTTTATGACTGGCTTCTTTCACTTAGAGTAATGTTTTCAATGTTCATCAGTGTTGTAGCATACATATGTCAGTACAGTCATGCATCACTTAATGATGGGGATACGTTCTGAGAAATGCATCGTGCGGTGATTTTGTGCGAACATTATAGAGTGCACTGACACAAACCTAGATGGTATAGCCTAGTACACACTAGGCTCTGTGGTATGGCCTAATGCTCCTAGGCTACACGCCTGCACAGCACATTACTATAGTTGATACTGTAGGCCATTGTAACACAGTGGTGAGTATTTGTGTATCTAAACATATCTAAACAGAAAAAGTATGGTAAAAGTACAATATAAAAGATTAAAAATGGTATACCTGTAGAGGGCATTTGCAGGAATGAGAATTGTTCTAGGTGAATCAGTGAGTGAGTGATAAGTGAATATAAAAGTCTAGGACATTACTGTAAATTACTGTAGACTTTATAAACTCTGTACACTTTGGCTACACTAAATTTACAAAAAAAATAATTTTCTTTCTTCAACAATAAGTTAATCTTAGCTTACTGTTACTTTTTTACTTTCTAAACTTTTTAATTTTTTAAAACTTTTTTACTCTTTTGTAATAATACTTAGCTTAAATCACAAACACATTGTAACACCTTTATGATAGCTATGGTGTCTCCAGGTGATAGCAACTTTTCAGCTCCATAATAATCTTATGGGACCACCATTGTGTATCAGTCTGTTGTTGACCAAAACGTTATGTGGCGCAGGACTGGATTTCATCTAACCATTTTTCTGTTTTTTAAAAACATATTTAATACACTTTATTATTTAGAGCAGTTCAGGTTCACAGGAACATTGAAGAGAAAGTACCAAGTGCCCATATAATTCCCACCTTGTAGCCGCCCCCACCATCAACGTCCTTCACCAGTGTGGTACATTTTTTACAGTTGATAAACCTACATTGACACATTATTATCCATAATTCATATTAGGGTTCACTCTCTGTGTTTTATATCCTATGGGTTTTGAAAATGTGTAATGACATGTTTCCACTATAATAGCACCATACAGAATAGTTTCAGTGCCCTAAATCCCCTGTGCTCTGTGTATACATCCTTCCCGTCCCCACCCCTGGCAACTACTGATCCTTTTACTGTCTCCACAATTTTAACTTTTCCAGAATGTCATATGATTGGAAGTATATAGGAAACAGGCTTTTCAGATTGTTTTCTTTCACTTAGCAATATGCTTTTAAGGTTTCTCCATTTCTTTTCATGGTTTGATAGCTCATTTCTTTTTAATGCTGAATAGTATTCCACTGTATGGATTTTATTCACCAGTTAATGGACATGTTGGTTACAAACAACTTTTGGCAATTGTGAATAAAGTTGCTGTAAATGTTTCTGTGCAGATTTTTGTGTGGACTAAAGTTTTCCACTCTTTTGGATAAATACCCACGAGTGCAATTGGTGGATCATATGGTAAGAGTATATTTAATTTTATAAGAAACTGCCAAACTATCTTCTAAAGAGGCTGCACCATTTTGCATTTCTACAAGCAGTGAATGAGAATTCATGTCGATCCTCCTGGTTAGTGTTTTGCGCTATCATTGTTCTGGTTTTTGGCTATTCTAATAGATGTGTAGTAGTGTCTGGTTTTAATTTGCACTTCCTTAATGCAGTTCTCATATGATGTTGAGCATCTTTTCATATGCTTATTTGCCATCTGTATATCTTCTTTAGCGATGTGTCAGTTCATATGTTTTGCCAATTTTATAATGGGGCTGTTCTTTTTGTTGTTGTTGAGTTTTAAGTGTTCTTTATTTTGGATTGCAGCCCTTTATCAGATGTCTGCAAATATTTTCTCTCAGTTTGTTTTTTATCTTCTCATTTTCTTTACAGTATCTTCCATGCAACAAATGTTTTTAGTATTAAGTCTAGCTTCTCAGTTATTGCTTTCATGTATTGTGCCTTTAAGATACTATCTAAAAACTCATTGCCAGGATAGAGGTCCAAGATGGTGGATTAGGTAAATGCTTTGCCTGCTGCATCCCAGGGTCACACCAAAATTACAAGTAAATTATAGAACAATCAACCTCAAGAATCATCTGAAGACTAGCTGAACAGGGAGAATCCTTATAACTAAGGATATAAAGAAGAGGCCATATCGAGACTGGTAGGACGGATGGAGATGCGAAACGAGCTGACCCCAAACCCACAGATAGTGGTTGAATGCGAGGAGGGACACCTCAGTGGCAGAGGTACCTCTGAAGAGGGAGGGGTTCGAGCCCCCTGATAAGCTTCCCAGCCCAGGGGTTCTGTGCCAGGAAGAGGAGTCCCCACTGCATCTGGCAGTGAAAATTAGCGAGGACTCTGTCTGCTCTTCCCGTTGCGGTGGAGGGTAGTTGGAAACCCAGTTACCCTCTTGTAGAGCCAGCACACAGGCTCGCTCATTTTCCGGTCTCTGGTGGAGGGGTGGCAACTCGGGAGGCCCAGGGACATGCAGGGAAGGACTGAGTTGTGTGGCTTTGGTGTGGAAGGTGGAGGGACAGGAGCCATTGTTGTCACTGTGGAGGCTGACACATGTGTGGCCTATTGGAGGGTGCTATCTTTTCAGTGTTTAGACCTCTCACAAAGGGCCAAGTCTGGGACTGCATTGGTTTGGTGGAATCCTCATGTCCGCACCATCTTGGGTGCCCTGGGTCCCCGCCCATAGCACAGCTGCTGCTACATTGCCTTGACTGCTGGGCTGCTGGGCCCACCCCACAGGCTGCAGGAGCCTGTTTGCAGTGGGCAGATGTCCCATGGCAGCCCGGGAAAGTTTGCTGGTGGGCAGTAACCAAGACCTGTGCTGCAGTGTCTCTTGGTCAGCTTTTGGGAACCTGCAGGCCTGAGACAGGTGGTGGCGGGCCATGGTGTTCTCAGGGCATTTTTTGAAGGGTGGTCTCTGGTGCGGGAGCTGAGATTGCATTGACTTTGTAGAAACCACCGACCACAACACTTAGCTCCCTGGAACTCTGCCCCGCCCACCTAGAGGTACATTGCCAGGGGCACTCTGGGTGCCTGGATGGCTGTCCCTGCCCCCCCAAGCTGTGGAGGCCTTTTCCAGCAGGGAACCATCCATGATGGTCCAGGGAGATTTTGGTGGTGGACAGTGACCCAAAATCTGCACAGCAGCCACTCTTGGGCAGTTCTCGGGAATTTATGAGCCTGAGGCAAGCGCTGGCTACAGTGTTCTAAGGGTGTTTGTTGCAGGAAGTGGTCACAGGCCAAGCATTGCCCTGAAGCAAGTGGTGGCTGGTTGCGGTTATCTGGGGTGCTGTGTGAAGAGGCAGTAAGCTGGGCACCGGCGTAAGAACTGAATCTGCATTAACTTTGTAAAAACCACCGGCCATGTCTCATGACTCCTTGGGACTGCACTCCGCCAAGCTAGTGCTGCATCACTGAGGGCATGCTCAACACCAGGTCGACCAGGGCAGCCTGTGCAACTAAGGAGGCTCTTTCAATGGATGGGCCTTATGGACAGCTGGTGGTGGGCAATAGGTCTAGGGGGCCTTAGGCCTTTTGCTAAGCTGCCTCAGGCCCACGACTGGTGGTTCACAGCGAGACCACCCCAACAGATCTCCAGGTCCAGCACAGGCAGCTGCCAAACACATATAGCTTTGTGGTTCCTACCAGATAACCACGGACTAGTAGCAGGCAAGGCTGACATTGGCCTGCATGGGAGCCCGTCCCAAGAGAAAACAGAAACAACACACCCAGAGGCCAGCTTCAGACCACACCAGAGCACTACCTTGTTAACCCCACAAGTGGGACACCCAAAGGTGGGGGTCACAACAGGCACAAGAGACTGCAGCGGCAAAGCCTCCTTTGAAGGTTTCTGCCCCCACACAGCAGCTCTGGGCATAGCCTATATACACTGTGGGCATATCCAGTTTTCACAGTCAGTCAGACTGAGAGTCAGTCACACTCACTGATGTGTCAAAAGCAATCAAGGCTCAACTACAACTGAACACAAACAACACACTCAAGGGACACTCGAACATACACACAGGAGATCAAGGAGACTGCACCATTGGACCACACAAGACACATACTATATAAAGCCACCCAGCGAAGACTGAGAGACATGGTAGATCTATCTAATACATAGAAGCGAACACAGAGCAGCAGCCAGAATGAAGAAACAAACAAACAAACAAAAATGTGCCAAGTAAAACAACAAGAGAAAAATCCAGAAATAAAATTAAATGAAATGGAGGCAACCAACCTACCAAAGACAGAATTTAAAACACTGATTATAAGAATGCTTCAGGAACTCAGTGAGAATTTCAACAAAGAAATAGCAAACATAAAGGACATAGGAACCATAAAATACAACAAGTCAGAAATGAAGAACATAATAACTGAAATGAAGAATATACTAGAAAGAATCAATAACAGATTAGATGAAGCAGAGGATCAAATCCGCGATTTAAAGACAAGGTACCAGGAAACACCCAATTGGAACAACAAACAGAATAAAGAATTAAAGAAATGAAGATAGTTTAAGGGATCTGTGGGGCATGAAGCGAAACAACATTTGCATCATAGGAATACCAGAAGGAAAAGAGAGGGAGCAAGGGATCAAGAACTTATTTGATGAAATAATATAATGACTGAAAGCTTCCCTAACCTGGTGAAGGGAATAGACATACAAGCCCTGGAAGCACAGAGTCCCAAACAAGATGAACTGAAACAGGACCACACCTACACACATCATAATTAAAATGCCAAAGGTTAAAGAAAAAGAAAATCCTAAAAGCAGCAAGAGAAAGGCAACTAGTAACTTATAAGGGAGCGCCCATAAGACTGTCAGCTGATTTCTTAACATAAACTTTGAAGGCCAGAACGGAGTGGCAGGAAATATTCAAAGTGATGAAAAACAAGGGTCAACAACCAAGACTACTCTGCCCAGCAAGGCTATCATTTAAACTTAAGGGAGAGATGGAGAGCTTCCCAGACAAGAAAAAGCTAAAGGAATTCATTATCATCAAGCCAGTATATTAAAAAAAAAAAAAAAAAATGTTAAAAGGACTTCTTCTTTCAGCAGAAGAAAGGAGAAAACAAACCAACAAAGAACAAAAATCTAAATAATAAAATGGCAATAACTACCAGAGGGCATGGGGGAAGGGAGTAGTAGATGAGGGTAAAGGGGATCAAATATATGGTGATGGAAGGAGAACTGACTCTGGGTGGTGAACACACAATATGATTTATAGATGATGTAATTGTACACCTGAAATCTATGTAACTTTACTAACAATTGTCACCCCAATAAACTATAATTTTTTTAAAAAAATGGCAATAACTATGTACCTATCAATAATCACTTTAAATGTAAATGGATTAAATGCTCCAAACAAAACACATAGGGTAGCTGAGTGAATAAGAAAACAAGACCAAAGCATATGTTTTCTACAAGAGACCTACCTCAAATTGAGGGACACACAGAGACTGAAAGTAAAGGGATGGAAAGAGATACTTCACATAAATGGAAATGAGACAAAACCTCGAGTAGCCATACTTATATCAAACAAAATAGACTTTAAAATGAAGACTATTATAAGAGAGAAAGAAGGACATTCATAGTAATAAAGGGATCAGTCCAAAAAGACGACATCACCCTAGTGAACATTTATGCACCTAACATAGGAACACCTAAATATATAAAGCAAATATTGACCAACAGAAATGCAGAGATCACCTGTAATGCAATCATAGTAGGGGACTCTAACACCCCATTGACACCACTAGACGGATCTTCCCGACAGAAAAATCAGCACAGAAACAGTGACCTTAAGTGACACACACTAGACCAGATGGATTTAATTGATATTTGTTTTACAGCATTTCACCCTAAAGCAGCAGAATATATGCTCTTTTTGGGTGCACCTGGAACATTTACCAAGATAGACCACATGTTAGACCACAAAACAAGTCTCAGATTTAAGAATATTTAAATCATATCAGGCATCTTCTTTGATCACAATGGTATGAAACTAGAAATCAATTACAAGAAAAAAACCCGGAAAAACACACAAACACATAGAGACTAAATAACATGCTATTAAATAATGAATGGGTCAACAATGAGATCAAGGAAAAAAAATCAAAATACCTTGAGACAAATGAAATGAAAACACAGTGACCCAAAATCTGTGGGACACAGTGAAAGCAGTTCTAAGAGGGAAATTCATAGCAGGCTCACCTAAAGAAACAAGAAAAATCTTAAATAAACAGTGTATCTGTACACCTAAGGGAACTGGAAAAAGGACAGCAAACAAAACCCAAGGTGAGCACAAGGAAGAAATAATAAAGATCAGAGTGGAAATAAATGAAATAGAGATTTTTAAAAACCCAAAAAAATCAATGAAACCAAGAGCTGTTTTTTTAAAAAAAAGATTAACAAAATTGACAGACGTTTAATCAGACTCATCAAGAAAAAAAGTGGGAGGACCAAAATAAATAAAAGGGGGGTTAAAAAGAAGTGACAGCCAACAGCACAGCAATACAAAAAATTTTAAGAAAATACTATAAGCGATTATATGCCAAGAAATTGGACAATCGAGAAGAAATGGATAAATGTCTTGAACCATACAATCTTCCAAGTCTGAATCAAGAAGAAACAGAAAATCTGAACAAACCAATTATTAGGTTGGTGCAAAGGTAATTGCGATTTTGAACTGTGAATTTTAAATCAGTATAACTAGGCTTAAACGCATCTTTATTAATCAAAATAGGAACCATTATAATCAACACATTTTTGCCAATGAGAAATAAGTTTGTTTATTTCTGTAGCATAAAAATCTGTGCTTCAGGATTCGATGAACTCTTGGAAAGCATTTTCTTCATCCTGCTGGTTGTGGAAGTGTTTTTCTTGCAAAAAGTTGTTGAGATGCTTGAAGAAGTGGTAGTCAGTTGGCAAGAGGTCAGGTGAATATGGTGGATGAGGCAAAACGTCATATACCAATTCGTTCAACTTTTGAATCGTTGATTGTGCGACGCGCAGTCAGGTGTTGTTGTGGAGAACAATTGGGCCCTTTCTGTTGACCAATGTTGGCCGAAAATGTTGCAGTTTTCAATGCATCTCATTGATTTGCGGAGCATACTTCTCAGATGTAATGTTTTCGCTGGGATTCAAAAAGCTATAGTGGATCAAATCGGCAGCAGACCACCAAACAGTGGCCGTGACCTTTTCTTGGTGCAAGTTTGGCTTTGGGAAGTGCTTTGGAGCTTCTTCTCCGTCCAACCACTGAGCTGATCATCACCGGTTGTCGTATAAAATCCACTTTTTGTTTTACGTCACAATCCAATTGAGAAATTGTTGTTGTTGTAGTGTAGATTAAGAGAAGATGACACTTCAAAACAACGATTTTTAAAAAAATTTTCAGTCAGCTCATGAGGCCCCACTTAATCGAGCTATTTCACCTTTCCAATTTCGGCTTCAAATGCCGAATGACTGTAGAATGGTCGACATTGAGTTCTTCAGCAACTTCTCATGTAGTTGTAAGAGGATCAGCTTTGATGATTGTTCTCAATTGGTCGTTGTCCACTTCCATTGGCTGGCCACTATGCTTCTCATCTTCAAGGCTCTCATCTCCTTTGCAAAATTTCTTGAACCACCACTGAACTGTATGTTCGTTAGCAGTTCCTGGGCCAAATGTGTTGTTGATGTTGCAAGTTGTCTCTGCTGCTTTACAACCCATTTTGAACTCGAATAAGAAAATTGCTCAAATTTGCTTTTTGTCTAACATCACTTCCATAGTCTAAAATATATATAAAATAAACAGCAAGTAATAAGTCATTAGCAAAAAAACATCATGTGAGAAATGCTCATTAAAATTGTTAATAACCAAATTTATTGAAGAATTTATTCTGATATCAAGGCAAATTTCAACAATGCAAAAAACCTCAGTTACATTTGCACCAACCTAATACTTCCAATGAAATTGAATCAGTAATCAACAAGCTTCCAACAAATAAAAGTCGTAAACCAGATAAAAGAATTAACACCTATTCTCCTCAAACTATTTCAAAAACTCCAGGAGGAAGGAAGACTCCCAAGCTCATTTTACAGGGTTACCATTACCGTTATTTAAAAATCAGACAAAGACATTACAAAATAAAAGAATCATAGGCCGATATCCCTTATGAACATAGATGCTAAAATACTCAACAAAATATTAGCAAACAGAATTCAGCAATAAATTTAAAAAATCATACATCACCATCAAGTGGGATTCATTCCTGGTACGCAAGGTTGGTTTAGTATCTGCAAATCAATTAACATGATACACCACATAAACAAAATGAAAAATAAAAACCATATGGTCATGTCAATAGATGGAGAAAAAGCATTTGACAAAATCCAGCATCAATTTATGATAAAAACTCTCAGCAAAGTGGCAATAGAGGGAACATATATGTTAGAAGCCATATACAAGAAACCCACAGCTAATAGACAACTGATGAATGAATTTAGAATGTAGCAGGATACAAAATTAATATTCAGAAAGTGGTTGCATTTTTATATAACAATAATGAACTATCAGTGAAATTGCAAAACAATCCCATTTACAGTTGTATCAAAAAATAAAATACTTTGGAAAAAAATTTAACCGAGGAAGTAAAAGACCTGTACTCAGAAAACTGTAAGCCATTGAAGATAGAAATTAAAGAAGATACAAAACAATAGAAACATATACCATATTTATGGGTAGGTAGGATTAATACAGTTAAAATTTCCATACTACCCAAAGCAACATATAAATTCAATGCAATCACTATCAAAATACCAATGGCATTTTTCACAGAACTAGAACAAACCCTAAAATTTATATGGAACCATAAAAGACCCCGATAGCCACAGCAATGCTGAGAAATAAGAACAAAGCTGGAGGTGATATGCTAGCTGATATCAAATGTACTACAAGGGTATAGTAAAGCAGCATGGTATTGGCATAAAAACACATACAGATCCGGGAGCAGAATAGAGAGGTCAGAAATAAATTTATGTCTATATGATCTTTTAATCTGTGACAAAGGAAACAAGAATTTACATTGGGGTAAACACAGTATTTAATGGCGCTGGGAAAACTGGAGAGAGATGCAGAAAAAAAATAAAACTGGATCACCTTCTTATGCCATATACAAGAATAAACAAAATGGATTCAAGACTTAAATGTAAGACCTGAAACCAGAAAACTCCTAGGAGAAAATATAGGAAGTAAACACTTAGACATTGCCCTTAGTAATATTTTTACTGATATATCTGCTCGGGAGAGGGAAAGTAAAGAAAAAATAATCAAATGGAACTACATCAAACTAAAAAGTTTTTTTCACGGTAAAGACAACCATCAACAAAACAAAACGATATCTTACCAAATGGGAGAAGGTATTTGCCAATGATACATCTGTAAGAGGTTAATATCTAAAATTTATTTTAAAAATGCATAGAACTCAACACTGAAACAACAAAAACAAAACAAAGCAAAACAAAACAAAAAATAACAAGCAATGCAGTTAAACAATGTGCAGAGGACCTGAATAGACATTTCTCCAAAGAGGACATACAGATGGCCAATAGACATATGAAAAGATGCTCAATGTCACTAATCATCAGAGGAATGCAAATAAAAACCACAATGCGATACCACCTCACTTCTGTCAGAATGCCTATTATTCATAAATCAACAAACAACAAGTGTTGGCGAGGATGTGGAAAAATTGGATCCCTCATGCACTGTTGGTGGGATTGCTAATTGGTGCAGCCACTACGAAAAAGAAAATAGTATAGGGGTTCCTCAAAAAATGAAAAATAGAACTATCTTATGACACAGCAATTCCACTCCTAGGTATTTATCCAAAGAAATCCAAAACACTAATTCGAAAAAAATATATGCACCCCTATGTTTGGTGCAGCACTATTCATAATAGCCAAGGTATGGAAACAACCAGAATGCCCATCAATAGGTGATTGGATAAAGAAGTTGTGTTACATTTATACAATGAGGTATTAACACTGCTATAAAAAAGAATTAAATCTTTCCACTTGAAACAGTATGGATGGACTTAGAGGATATTATTCTAAGTGAAATAAGTCAGACTGAGAAAGACAGATAGCATATGATCTCACTTATATGTGTAATGTAAAGAACAGAACAAATGGGCAAACACAACCGAAGTGAACCCACAGTTACAGAGAATGAACTGACGGCTGCTACAGATAGAAGGAATGTTGGGGGATGGGTGAGAAGCTGAAGGGATTAGAAAATACAAATTGGTAGTCATAAAATAGTCCTGAGGATGTGAAATACAGTATAAGGAATATAATCAATAATGTTGTAAAGAGTGTGTAGTGTGTCAGATGGGTCACTGGACTTACAGGGGGATCACTTCATAGATTATATAAATGCCCAATCACTGCATTGTACACCTGTAACCAATATAAAATAATATTGAATGTGAACTATAGTTATTTATATATAGATATGTAGACATAGATAGTCATGGGATGTAAAGTACAGCACAGGTAATATAATTAATGGTATTGTAATAGCTGTGTATGATATCAGAGGGGTAGTAGATTTGGTGTGGTTATCAGTTTATGAGAAGTGTAAATGTCTAATCATTATGCTGTTTTGTACACCTGAAACTAATAATAAATTAAATTTAAAAAGAAGTAATTGCCCAACCCAAGATCATCTAGGTTCTTTTCTATATTGTAGCAGTTATGTAGTTTTGTATTTTACATTTAGGTTTATGATCCATTTTGAGTTAATTTTTTGGAAAGATATGAGTTCTGTGTCTAGATCCCTTTTTTTTTAATGGATGTTCAGTTTCAGCACCGATTTGTTGTAAAATTATCCTTTTCAATTGAATTGCCTTTGCTCCTTTGTCAAAAACCAGTTGACTGTACTTGTGTGATTCCATTTCTGAGCTCTCTGTACTGCTCCATTGACATATTTCTGTTTGTTTTTAATCAATACCGCACTGTCTTGATTACTGTAGCTTTATAGAAATTCTTGAAGTTGATTAGTGTAACTTCTTTTTCCACAAAAAATTTTTTATTGTGGTAAAGTGTATACAACATAAAATTTACCGTTGTACGCATTTTTAAATGTACAGTTCTGTGGTATTAAATACAAATTGTTTTGCTACTATAACGACCATTCATTTTTATACTTTTCCTCTTCCCAAACTGAAACTCTGTGCCCCTTTAAACAATAACCCCCGTTCTTCCTCCTCCCAGCCCCTTGGAACCACCTTTCTACTTTCTGTCTCCATTAATTTGACTGCTTTATGTTCTTTATATGTAGCATACAACATTTGTCTTTTTGTGTCTGCTTTATTTTACTTAACGTAGTGTTTTCAAGATTCATCCATGTTGTAGCATGTATCAGAATGTCGTTCATTTTTGTGTCTCAATAATAATTCTTATTCACATATGTATAATTTTGTTTACCCATTCATCTGTTGGTGGACACTTAGGTTATTTCACCTTTTGGCTGTTGTGAATAATGCTGCTATGAACATGTAGTGTACAGGTGTCCGTTTGAGTCTTTGCTTTCAATTTTTGAGGGTTATGTACCTAGGAGTGGAATTTCTGAGTCATACGGTAATTCTGTGTTTAAAATTTTGAGGAACCACCAACCTATTTTCTACTGTGGTTGTACTCTTACACATTCCCACCAGCAATGGAGGAGAGTTGCAATTTCTCCACATTTTTGCCAAGACTTTCTTCTTTTTTTTTTAATTTAATTATATTCATTCTAATCCATGTGAAGTGGTATTTTACTGTGATTTTAACTTGCATTTCTCAAATAACTAATGATATTGAACATCTTTTCATGTGTTTATTGGCCATTGGTATATTTTCTTTGGAGAAATATCTATTAAAGCACTTTGCCTATTTTGTGTGGTTTTTGTTTGGTTGGTTTTTTTCCTTGTAATTGATGTCTAGTTTCATACTATTGTGGTTGGAATAGTCATCTGATATGATTTCAGTCTTCTTATATTTATTGAGATTTATTTTGTGGCCTAACATGTGGTCTATCTTGGAAAATGTTTCATCTGTACTTGAAAAGAACGTATACTCTGCTGCTTTGGGGTGAAATGCTCTAAAAATATCAGTTAAACCCATCTGATCTAATATGCCATTTAAGGCTGCTATTTCCTTAGTGATTTTCTCTCTGGAAGGTAAATCCATTGATGTCAGTGGGATGTTAAAGTCCCCTACTGTGACTGTATTAATGTCGATGTCTCCCTTTATGCCTGTCAATATATTTGCTTTATATGTTTAGATGATCCTATGTTGGGTGCATACTGTGTTTCCCCGAAAATAAGATCTAGCCGAACCATCAGCTCTAATACATCTTTTGGAGCAAAAATTAATATAAGACTCAAATTATATTATACCAGGTATTATATTATGTTACCCAGTATTATATTAAAATAAAAACGGGACTTATATTAATTTTTGCTCCAAAAGACACATTAGAGCTGATGGTCCAGCTCAGTCTTATTTTCGAGGAAAACACGGTAAATGTTTACAAGGATTATATCCTCTTGTTGGACTGGTCCTTTTATCATTATGAAATGACCTTGTCTCTTATAGCCTTTGTTTTACAGTTTATATTCTATGGTATATGTACTGCTGCTTCAGTTTTTTTTTTTTTTTCATTTCCATTTCCATAAAATAACTTTTTCCATCTCTTTACTTTCAGTCTTTTGTGTGTCTTTCAATCTGAAGTGGGTCTCTTATAGATAGCCATATGTATGGGTCTTGTTTTCTTATATTCATTCAGTTACCGTATGTATTTTGATTGGAACATTTAATCCATTTACATTTAAAGTGAATTTGATAGGTACTTAGTTACTACCATTTTATTCACATTTATGGTATTTTTTCTCCTTTTTAAAGAAGTCCCTTTAATATTTCTTGTAATACTGGTTTGGTGGTGATGAATTCCTTTAGTTTTTTCTTGTCTGGGAAGCTCTTAATCTGTCCTTCAATTCTAAATGATAGCCTTGCTGGATAGAGTAATTTTGGTTGTAGGTCCTGGCTTTTCATTACTGAATATATCAGGCCAGTCTCTTTTGGCCTGGAAAGTTTCTGCTGAGAAATCAGTTGACAGTCTTTGACAGTTTTTCGGGAGCTCCCTTATAGGTAACTAACTGCCTTTCTCTTGCTGCTTTTAAGGTACTCTCTTTGTCTTTAACCTTTGGCGTTTTAATTGTAATGTGTCTTTGTATATAGGCCTTTTGGGGTTTATCTCATTTGGGACTCCTTGTACTTCCTGGGCTTGTATATCTATTTCCTTTGCTAGGTTAGGGCAGTTTTCAGTTATTATTTCATCAAATAGGTTTCAATCCCTTGCTGTCTCTCTCCTTTTTCTGGTAACCCTATGATGTGAATGTTGGTACGCTTGATGTTGTTTCCAAGGTCTCTTAAACTATTCTCATATTTTTTTATTCTTCTTTTTTCTCCAAGCCTCTTCTGATTGGTTTCTTTCTGCTGCCTTGTCTTTCAAATTGCTCATTTGTTTCTCTTCTTCACCTAATTATTCTTCATTTATTGTATTCTTCTAGTGTATTCTTCATTTATTGTATTTTTCATTTCTGACTGGTTCTCTTTTTTTATGGTTTCTATGCTCTTTTTTATACTTACTATCTCTTTGATGAAGTTTTCACTAAGTTTCTTGAACATTCTTATAACCAGTGTTTTGAATTCTGTACCTGGTAGTTTGCCTCCATTTTGTTTAATTCATTTTCTGGAATTTCCTCCTGTTCTTTCATTTGGGATGTATGTCTTTGTTTCCTCATATTGGCTGCCTCTCTTTATTTGTATATATTAGGTAGGTCTGCTATGTCTCCCAGTCTTGGCAGGGTGGCTTTATGTAGTAGGTATCCTGTGGGGCACAGTGGCACAATCTCCCTGATCACTTGAGCCTGGTGCTCCAGAAGTGTCCCTTGTGTGGGTTGTGTTTGCCCTTTATTGTAGTTGAGCTTTCTTGGCTGTTGGCTTATCAGCGTGGGATTGACCCTCACGCTGACTAGTTGTGAGGATTGGACATGAGCATGGCTGCTGTGCAAGGGCTGACCCCCCCGCCCAGAGCAGGATTTGCTTCAGCATGCTCTGATGCCTTTTAAGACCACCCTTTGGGTATGCAGCTTGTGAGAGTAATCATGTGGTGCTCTGTTGTGGTCTGAAGCCAGCCACCAGCTATGTAGACTGAGGGGCCTCTTGGGAGGGCCTCCTGTGCAGGCCAAGGTCAGCTACTGTCTGCAATTGGCATGGGGCTATCTGGCAGTAGCTACAAAGGGATCCGTGATTGATAGTTGACTGTGCTGGGCCTGGAGGTCTGTGGGAGAGGCCACACTGCAAATCGAGGCTGGCTGCTACCAGTATGTGAGTTGGGTGAGGTGAGGTCTCGGAGTCACCAGGGTGGGGCGAGTGGTATTCACCAGGTTAATGCTTATTCAGATTTGGCACCAGTGCTGAGCCTGGAGTTATTCAGCAAAAGGCACAGAGCATACTGAGGCCATCTATCACCCACTTGGGGCCTGCAGAACTCTGAATTGTCCATGAAAGACTGCAGCACAGGCCAATACCTGCTGCATGCTGTGGAAAGAGACTCAGGCAGTGCACAAGTTGGGTCCCAGGAAGTTACCAGGGTGGATCAAATGGAGTTCACCAGGCCAATGCAGATTCAGATTTGGCTGTGTACTGGGAGGGTTCAACACAGGGAAGCAGGATAATGGCCGCTGTTTCTCCAGCCCTCTTTCTGAATCCATACGACTCAGTCTCTTCCTATATGTCTCTGGTGCATCCTGAGCCACTGTCCCTCTGCCGGAGCCCAGGGTGAGTGCTTGGGAGAGAGTCTGTGTGAGGGCCCTGTAAGAGGACAGCTGGGTTGCTATCTGCCTTCTGTCTCACCTAGACAGAAAGAATCTTTGCTGGTTTTTCAATCTTTGCTGATTTTTCAGATTTTGTGGGGGTTCCTCTTCCCAGTGCTGGTGTTTCAGGTTGTGGAGCCTGGTGTGGGGCTGGGACCCCTTGCTCCTCAGGGCTTGACCTCTGCAGCTGAGATGTCCCTCCCAGTTCTCAACTGCCACATGGGTGTGGGTCCAGCCTGATTTGCGTCTCAGTCCCTCCTTCCAGTCTCAACGTGGTTGCTTCTTTATATTCTTAGTTATAGGACTTCTGTTCAGTTATTCTTCTGATGATTCTCCAGGTTGATTGTTCTATAATTTAGTAGTAACTTTAATGTGGTCATAGGAGGAGGCAAGCACAGAGTTGCCCTGCTTTGCCATCTTCACCAGAACCCCCTAATGTGGTATTTCTTTGACTGTTTTTCTTCAATATTTTCTTGGGTATTCTGTTATTTGCCTTGTTATATAAACTTTAGAATCAGTCTTTTGAAATCCACAAAATAACTCGCTGGTATTTTGATTGGGATTGCATTGACGCTATAGATCAAGTTGGGAAGAACTGACATTTAACAATATTTAGTCTTCCTATCCATGATCATGGAATATCTCTCCATTTAATTAGTCTTTGATTTCTTTCAGACCATTTACTTTTAATTGATCAGTTTCTTTCCCTTATGGTGAATCTCTTGTGGACAGTTTATAGTTAGGTTTTGCTTTTATAAAATTCATTATGGCAGTCTCTGTCTTCTAACTGGAGTGTTGACTCCATTAACATTTAATTATCCATATGTTGGATTTAGGTCCTCCATGGTACTGTATTTCGTTTATCTCCTCTGATTTTTGTCCTCTGTTTCTGCTTTCTTCTCTTCTTTTGGATAATTTGAATATCTCTTAAAATTCCAATTTAACTTTTATATTGGCTTTTTTATTATAATTGTTTGCATTATTTTTAAGAGTTTTCTCGGGATTAACAATATGTATTCTTAACTTTTCGGAATCTACTTAGAGTTAATATTCTAGTACCTGACGTGACACAGAAATCTTGTATCTAAATGTGTATATCTATTTAATCTACCCTTTATGATATAGATGATATGCCTTTGCATCTATATGTTATAAATTCTACAAGACAATGTTATGATTATTTACTATAAACAGTTGTTTATATTTTTTCCAATATTAGAACTTTTTTCTTTTACTTAGATATTTACCTTTTTGGATGTTGTTTATTCCTTTCTGAAAATCTAAGTTTCCACCTGGTATAATTGCTCTTCAGCTGGAGATCTTTTTTAGCATTTAGTATTTCTTTTAGAACAGGCTTATATGTATTTCTCTTATTTTTAAACAAATATATTTTTTTTCATTCTTTTTTTAGGTGTTTGTTTGAACCTTTTATTCCCCTTCACTCCCTCCCCCCCTTTTTAAATTTCTCATGTACCTTCATTCTTGAAAGATATTTTTGGTGTATTGATTTATAGCTGGACAGGCTTTTTCATTTGTTTGTTTTTTTGTTTTAAGCATTTGAAAGATGGTGTGGCACTCTGCTGGAATCCATTGTTTCTGATGAGAAGTCAGCAGTCATTTAAATTGTTTCCTTATGTGTAGTGTGTTGTTTTTCTATGTCTACTTTTAATGTCTTTATATTTGTTTTTCATCACTTGATTGATGTGCCTAGGTCTGGTTTTATTAACATTTATCCTAAATGGGGCTTACTGAATTTCTTGAATCTGTTAATTTTTTTTTTTTTTTTAACAAATTTGGGAGAATATATACCATTTGTTCTTCATTCTGTTTTTCTGCTTGATTTTCTTTCTTCTTTCCTTTTGGGATGTATGCTAGACCTTTGGAAATTGTCTCATTAGTTTCTGAGGGTTACTCGTTTTAGAATTCTATTTTTTCTGTTAGTTAATATTAGATTTTTATTCATCTGTTTTTGAGTTCACTGGCCCTTCTGTGTCATCTGCATTCTGTTGTTAAGCCATTTATGTGAAGTTTCAAAATTTCAGATATTGTAATTTTTAGTTTTTGGATTTCCACTTAGCTCTGTTGTACAGTTTCTATATTTCTGTTGAGATTTCCTAAATGTATATTCATTAGGAGAATATTTTCTTTTGCATCCTTGAGTATAGTGGTACTGGCAAAGGATTTTAAAGCTGATAAATCGAACATCTCATTCATCTTAAGTTGGTCTCGGGTTGTGTTTGCTCTTGAGAATGGAGTATTTTTTCCTCTTTCTTCATTTTTTGTGAGTAATTTTGGATCTTGTCCTGAACATTGTGGTGTTGCATTGTGGAGAATGAGAGTTCTGTTATATTCCTGTGAATAGTACTGAGTTTTGTTTGTGTTAGTAAGCAGTTAGCTTGATTGGACTCAAACTCAAAACTCTGTCTCTTGGGCAGCAGCTCAAATCTCTTTTCAGTTCTTTTATTTTTAGATAAGCTACTCAGAGGATGCTCCACCCATGCATAGTTCAGGGGTCATCTGAAGATTTGAGTAAAATTTATTCACAGAATTTAGGGCTTTCTGTATGTGATACTCTCCTTTTCAGAGTCTCTTGTTCATTTTTTTGTTGCTGTGGTTGCCTCAAACTCTGCAGTCTATCAAAAGTTATCTTTTTCTATCAGAGTTTTAGCTGCTTCATATGGTGTGGCCTAGGGCTTCCTTCAGCCTCGAAGTTGTGAAAATGCTACTCAATGCCTAGAGCTCCCTTCCAGAATCTTTCTGTTCTTGGTTGCTCTCAGGTATCCACAGGAAGTTGTTTTTGTATTTTATCCAGAATTAATGGTTTTCAATGTAAGAAATGTCCAAACTTGTAGAGAAGTTTTATAAGATTTTATTTGAACCAAACAGGCAATAGTTGCCAAGAAACAAGATCTAAAATGCTCCACAGGATGAGAGTTTTGCAGTTTCTTCTATACCTTTGGAATTAAGGTGGGAATGTAAGGAAGATTACATGAAGTTGGTACAAAATAGTTAAAATTATGTGTTATTTGAGGGTGGTTATGCTTTCCAGGGGTCTAGAAAAGATTACTTCTGGTGTTTCCAACATGTGTTAACCTAGATGCACAAAAACAATGGACACGGCTTAAGGCAAAGATAAGCCTTTTACTAACGAAGTTACATGCCTGTGGTATGACTACCCACCATGACCTGCCCAGTTAGGAATTTATGATCAGATCATCCTATGATGTTCTTTTTGGTTAGATTTATTACCGTGTCACTGTTTCATTCACTGTTTCTTTCAGTCATAAATTTATCTTAAGGATGCAATCCTAAGGATATCCAACCAATTTTGTTGGATTGTGTGGTCTAACAGTACCAGAAGGCTTATTTCTAGGAAGTCTCGGTATTGATGTCATCTTGTTGAAACAGTGGGCCACTGGGGATAGAGCAATACTATAACCATGGGATGTGAGTTGAGGCTGAATTTTCCCAAACAGGGAAGAGTAGATAAATGGAAGGCAGTCAAGTCTTAGGGCCTTCATTGTGAAAAACACTCTGGATCATTTCTATCTTGTGAACTATCTGAGTCTTGCCATCTGTCTCATTTTTCTGTATTTTGCAACTAATATAACATTCACGTAAGCCATAAAAAGAGTAGTAACAGTTATCTTATACATCTTCAGGGATCATACACAGTTGAACTATATGGAAAAACCCAAAGAACAAGTATAACTATTATTATGACTAATATCATTAGCAGAGAGGTAAAGACAACCAGACAAAATGGTTTCTGTGTTCAACATCAATCACAGGTATACAGGTCTTACCTGTGTCTTGGGATAGCTGTCGACCTCTGATGTCAGTGCCTTGTCATCCTAGAGGAGTTTTTGATGTCTGTACTAGGTGGAGGTGAGGGTCAGAGACAAGGGTAAATGTTAATTCACAGTTAGGTGCCTGTAAAGAACCCTTCCAGTGAGTTTGGAGAATATCTTTTATTTCAGGTCCTTCCCAATAAACAAAATCTCCAGGTGGAGATCAATGATCTTTAAAGTTTTTGTCTTTTGGAAGCACACTGTGAAAGAAAGCAGTTACCTATTTGGTGTTTTGTTGAAGTTACTTTATCAGACGTTGGCAATAGCATAAGATACCTCCTTTTAATAATGTCAGCTCATAAGTTCCTTCATCTAATTTAAGTCCAGTTTAAAGGCACTGTGATGCATGAAGGGATGCAGAAATCCAAAAAAAAATCGTGTTTGCCAGAGTCCTGGAAGAACCAAGTGGCCGTCTTGGGTTTCCCATAGTCCGAACTATTTGATTAATTTACGTCCACTGTTTACCCATAAAATATACCATAAGTGTTTTGTATCCCTTAATTTTATAATGCTTCCCATGCAATTTGACATGAAAGATAAATCTTTTGAGGTGTTCCACCTGCCCTTCTGACACACTGCAAACTTATTTCTACATAAATTGAGATTTTACCCCTTAGAACCTCAGTTTCTAATGAAAACTAAGAAGTAAGCAATTAGCATTCTTTAGCTATGAAAATTTATGAAGATATTTTATACACTCTAGAAGCATAGGCTCTAGCAAATACATTTAAACATGCTTCCTCAACAAAGTACAAAACATTTCATTAACAGATAAGCCAAAAGTAGGTAAACATATGTTCAGTAATTGATGATTATTTTTTGTGAACCCAGGTGCAATAAAGACATGTCAGTTTTACTTAATCCAACAAACTTAAGCTACCTTTTATTTTATTTAATCTTAATCATAGATTATGTGAGCTTGCAAATATTTGAGTTAATTTCTGTATTTCTGAGAATTTTAGAATATCCAATCTTTACAAGTGCTTACCTAATGTATCATTAATTTTAATGATACTGTTGACAGGTAGAGCATTGTTTCATGTTTAAAACCTACATATAGAGACAGACACAGAGAGCTTTTAGCTATGAGAAAAACTCACTAGTTTATAAAAGACCAGTTGGATCCAAATTTTGTATTGGAGGCCTTTACAACTTTTATCTGTCCTTGACTAGTTAACTTCCAAGTGACCTTCCAGTTTTAAAATCAGGTCAGCCAGTTTTAGTACCTCAGAGAATTTGGTTGACACCTAAATGACATCATTGGTTTATCTAAATCCTTTTTTTTAAGCTTTGAGAGACCAGATAAATATATGATTTCTATTCATTCTGCCTAATCTTATACCAGCCTTTTGTAATTATCCACACAAAAGATTAATTTACTAGTACTAAAGGATCTTTTTCTTAGCTATCTTGGTATTAATGGGGGCTGATTGTCCGGGGACTTGTTGGTCTCAGAGGCATGATTTCCCTTGTTAATTTTAATTTTTCTTTATAGCCAATTTTGAAAACCTGAAATTAGAAGAAGCCACATAAGAACAGCTCAAATAACGTCAGGACCCACTACCTAAAGCTGGTACCTCCGGGATTCCAGGAGAAGACTCACCCATGTTCTCCTGGTGTGAAGTAGAGAGCCAGTGGAACACAGTAGCCCCTTCTGATACCTAGCACTAGGTCCATGTCCGCAGGGTGGCCCTAGGTGAGTTTCTTCAGAATCCTGCCGACTACACCAAGTAAATGTCGATGTAGAAAAATGTCCAAACCAATTCTCTCAACACCATTTATTGAAGAGGCTGTCTTTTCTCCATTGTATGTTTTTTGCTTCTTTGTCAAAAATTGTCCATATTTACATGATTTCATTTCTGAGTTCTCAGTTCTATTCCATTGGTCTATGTGTCTGTTTTTCTGCCAATACAATACTGTTTTGATTATTGTTGCCCTGTAGTACAAGCTAAAGTCAGGGAGTGTGATATCTCCACTATTGTTCTTTTTTCTTAAGATTGCTTTGGCTATTCGGGTTCTTATGTGGTTCCAGACAAATCTGATGATTTTTTGTTCTATTTCTTTAAAAAATGCCATTGGGATTTTGATGGGAATTGCATTAAATCTGTACATTGCTTTGGGTAATATAGCCATTTTAACTATGTTGATTTTTCCAATCCATGAGCACGGAATGTCTTTCCATTTCTTTGTGTCTTCTTCAATTTCTTTTAAAAATGTCTTGTAGTTTTCAGCATATAGGTCTTTCACATCCTTGGTTAAGTTTATTCCTAGGTATTTTATTCTTTTTGCTACAATTGCAAAAATAATTGTTATTTTTTGGTTTCTTTTTCTGAGATTTCATTGTTAGTATATAGGAATGCAATGGACTTTTGTATATTGATTTTTGTAGCCGGCAACTTTACTGTATTCGTTGATTGTTTCTAACAGCTTTTTGGTGGAGTCTTTAGGGTTTTTTATATGTAGCATCATGTCATCTGCAAAGAGTGACAATTTAACTTCTTCATTCCCCATTTGGATACCTTTTATTTCTTTCTCTTGTCTGATTGCTCTGGCGAGGACTTCCAACACTATGTTGAAAAGCACAGGTGATAGGGGACAGCCCAGGCATGTTCCTGAACGTAGAGCAAAGGGCTTCAGTTTTTCACCATTAATTATGAGATTAGCTGAGGGTTTGTCATATATGGCCTTTATTATGTTAAGGTATTTTCCTTCTATACCTATATTGTTAAGTGTTTTAATTATAAATGGATGTTGTATCTTGTCAAATGCGTTTTCTGCATCAATTGATATAATCATATGATTTTTGTCATTATTTTGTTTATGTGATGTATCACATTGATGGATTTGCTTATGTTGAACCATCCTTGTGCCCATGGGATAAACCCCACTTGGTTGTGATGTATAATCTTTTTAGTGTATTGTTGCATTCGATTTGCTACAATTTTTTTTTAGGATTTTTGCATCTGTGTTCATCAGAGATATTGATCTGTAGTTTTCTTTTTTTGTGTTATCCTTACCAGGTTTTGGTATCAGGGTAATGTTGGCCTCATAAAATGAGTTAGGGAGTACTGTCTCTTCTTCAGTTTTTTGGAAGATTTAGAGCAGGACTGGTATTATCCTCTTCAAAGGTTTGGTAGAATTCACTAGTGCAGCTATCTGATCCCGGGCTTTTGCTTTTGCAAAGGTTTTCGATGACTGATTCAATTTCGTTACTGGTGATCAGTCTATTTAGATTTTCCAATTCTTCATGGTTCAGCTTAGGAAGACTATATGTTTCTAAGAACTTGTCCATTTCTTCTAGGTTATTGAATTTGGTGGCATATAGACCTTCATAGTATTCCTGGATGATCCTTTGTATTTCTGTGGCTTCTGTGATAACTTCCCCTTTTTCATTTCTGATTTTGTTTAGTAGTGTCTTTTCTCTTTTTATCTTAGTGAGTCTAGCCAAGGGTTTGTCAATTTTGTTAATCTTTTCAAAGAACCAGCTCTTTGTCACATTAATCTTTTCTATTGTCTTTTTGTTCTGAATTTCATTTAGTTCTGCTCTGATTTTTATTATTTCCTTTCTTCTGCTGACCTTAGGTTTCATTTGTTCTTCTTTTTCTAGTTCTTTAAGGTGTAACGTGAGGTTATTTATTGGGGATTTTCCTTTTTTCTTGAGCTAGGCCTGTAATGATACAAACTTTCCTCATAAAACGGCTTTTGCTGCATCCCCAAAATTTTGGTAGGATGTATTTTCATTTTCATTTGTTTCTATGTGCCTTTTGGACTCTCCTCTTATTTCTTCTTTAACCCAGTTGTTCTTTAAAAGTATGTTGGTTAATCTCCATGTATTTGTGGCTTTTCCTGCTTTTTTTGCAGTTAATATCCAATTTCCAAGTCTTGTGATCAGAGAATATACTTGGTATAATTTCAGTCTTCTCAAATTTCTATGTACACTAGAAAAAAATGTGTAGTCTGATGTTTTAGGATGCAGTGCCTTGTAAATGTCAATTATGTCCATTTCATCTAATGTGTCATTTAGGGCTGGTGTTTCTTTATTTATTTCCTGTTTGGATGCTCTATCCATAGCTGTCAAGGATGTATTTAGGTCCCCTAGTATAATTGTGTTTTGGTCAATTTCCCCCTTTAGTTCTGTTAGTAGTTGCTTGGTATATTTCGGTGTTCCCTTATTGGGGGCATAAATATTGATGACTGCTATGTCTTGGTGTTTACCATTATGAAATGTCCATCTTTGTCTCTTGTGACCGTTTTCACCCTGAAGTTTATTTCATCTTATATCACTATGGCTAAACCTGATTCTCTCTGGATACCATTTGCTTGGAGTGTCAATTTCCACCCTTTCATTTTGATTCTATGTTTGTCCTTGTAGCTGCGATATGTCTGTTGGAGACAGCATATGGTTAGGTTTAGGTTTTTGATCCACTCTGCTGCTCTGTGTCTTTTTCTTGGTGAATTTAGTCCATTTGCATTTACAGTGATTATTGATATGTGAGGATTTCCTATCATTCTATCTTTAGTTTTCTGGTAAGACTGTGTCTCCAGTGTTTCTTTGCCTTTTTGTTGTTGTCTATTATTTCTGTGTGGTGTTATTCTATGATGTTTCCCTCTGTTTCTTCTTTTATTACAGTATAATGTCAGTTCTGAATTTTTTTTTTTTTGAGTGGTTACCATTAAGTCTACGTAAAATAAAGTTTTTGATATTTACAGTATTCCATTTTCTTCAGCATGCTTACCTTCTCCATTTCCATATTCCAGTTCAGGCTTTTACTCTCCCCCTTTTTATGTTTTGGTTGCCACAAATTGTCCCTGTTGATGGTGGTGGAAAGCCTCGTTAGTATTTCTTGTAGTGCAGGTCGTGTATTAGAAAATTCCCTCAGCTTCTGTATGTCTGGAAAGGTCTTTATTCCTCCTTCATATCTAAAGGATATCTTTGCTGGGTATATTATTCTTGGATCATAATTTTTGTCTTTCAATAGATTGATCTTTGATTCCACTCCCTCCTGGCTTGTAGAGTTTCTGCTGAGATATCTGATGATATTCTCATGGGCTTTCCTTTGTAGGTTACCGTCATCTTTTCCCTGGCTGCCTTGAGGATTTTTTCTTTGTCGTTGATTTTTGACAGCTTCAATACAGTGTGCCTTGGAGAAGGCCTGTTGGGGTTGAGGTAATTAGGTGTTTCATTTGCTTCTTGGATTCGAGAATCCAGTTCTTTCCACAAGTTTGGGAAGTTCTCATTGACTATTTGTTTGAATATACTCTCTGTTCCCTTCTCTCTTTCTTCTCCTTCTGGTATGCTCATTATTCTTGTATTGCTCTTTCTGATGGAGTCAGAAAGTTCTTGTAGAATTCTTTCATTTCTTTTAAGTCTCAAGTCTCTTTCTTCTTCCATCCTTGTCATTTCCTGGTTTCTATGTTCAATGTCACTGATTCTTTCCTTAATGTGGTCAAGTCCTCTACCTAAGCTGGCTATTTCATTCTTCATTTCTTCTATTGAGTTCTTAATCTCCAGAAATTCTATTTGATCCTTTTTTTAAAATTTCAGTCTCTTTGGTAAAATGTTCATTTTTTTGTTTGATTGTGTTTCTGAGTTCATTAAACTGCCTCTCTGTTTTTTCTTCCATCGTGTTGAGTTTTTTCAGAACTGCATCTTGAATTCTGTATTTGTCACATATTTCCATATCTTTAAGTTCATTTTCTGGAAACTGTTCATTTTCTATCTGAGCTGTCTTGTTACCTTGGTTATTCATGGCAATTCATGGTGTATTATTTCTCTTCCTAGACATCTACAGGAGTGGGTTCTGCAACAGGTTGATAGAAAGAGGTATTTCTTTTGTTTTCCAGTAGGTATTAGGATAATATTTTATTTTCTCTCCAACTGGTAGCCTTTTATTCTCTCTCACACTGTAGTGATATGTTTTCTTTGCACTATTCTGGCTTCTTACACAAAGGGGGGATTCCCTGGAAGCCAGGATTCTCCTTTGTGAACAGTTCGCCTGGGTCATGGGGCGCCTCGTCCATGTAGGGATGCGGAGAGCTTTTGAAGTCCAAAGCTCTTCCTGGGCCAGATTCAGAGCCCATGTGTTTCAGCAGTTTTGTTTACTCCTACTGGGAACCGCCCACATAGGTGGGGACAGGGGCAGAGTGAGTTGTGAGAATTGGCCCAGAGCAATGGCGGCGACCACCACCACAGCCGGTCCTGCTTCCACAGCTCCCTCCCCTTTGCCGGAACTAGTTGGGTTACGAATCTGTGTCTGCAGACCACAGTTCTCAGAACTGCAAATAATTTGTTCTTTTGATCTGTCACTGCTATTGTTCTGCTTCTGGCACTGGGCAGGTGGGGGTGGGTTGAGCTCTGGGAGGGTAGGGAGGGGGTGGCTAGTCTCAGTGCCTAAGGCTTCCATTCTCTGCTCGGCAGTGAGGGCTTAAACCACCATTTTCAGCCTTCTTCCATCAGTCTTTGCTCTGAGGTCTCTGCTGTGAGCGTTGGGTTCAGCCGTGTTATATGTTGTCCCCTCAGCCGTGTTGGCCGTAAACTGAGCCCTAGCAGTCCGAGTTCTTCCCTCTTTCGCAGCTGCAGTAGTTCCGGGGTGCAGCGAGCTCAGAGCACTGAGCTAGGTCTGCATTCTGAGCCCACATGGCTCCGTCTCCGTAGTTCTCCCTTCCCTCCTCCTCTGCTCGCACTATTTGCCCACCTTTAGGTGAATTTAGTAGTGACCCTCTTCGTCTTGCCTGTCTGCTTCGCAGGGAGGCCTTTGTGGAGTTATAGTTGTTCAATTTGTTGTAAATTTTAGAGGAGATTTCAAGAGACTCACCTCACACCGCCATTTTATTACATCACTCTGCCATGTGGTTTTTGTCCTTTATGCTATTGATATTCCATGAATTTATTTTTGGATATTCAACCAATCTTATATTTCTGACATTAATCCCACTTGTTTGTGATGTAAAATTTTTTTTCATATATTTGCTAGATTTGGTTTGCTAGTGTTTTATCAAAGATTTTTGCATCAGTGTACATAACAGATATAGTTTCTTATATTGTCTTTGTCTGGTTTTGGTATCAGGGTAATACTGGCATCATAGTTTGACTTGGGAAGTGTACCCCCTTGTTATACTTTTTGGGTGAGTGCTTTTGAAGAATTTGTATTCTTCTGTAAATCATTGGTAAAATTGAACAATGAAACTATTTTTAACCCTGTAACTTTTAATCTATGTATTGACAGAGCAAGTTCCTGACAAAGTAAAGGCTAAATGTATGAATGTAATATCTTTAAACAGAAAAATTTAAAATTTGTTGAATCTTGTGAAAAAGGATGGTTTGCCAGATATAGAAATCTTCGTTGACAGTTTTCTTTCACACCCCTCTCACCCCTGCCCCCAGGCTTTAAATATGTCATCACATGTCATCTGGCCTTCCTAGTTTCTGATGAGAATTCAGCTGTTAATATTATTAGGAGCCATTGTATGTGATGAGTTGCTTCTCTCCTACTGCTTTCCAACTTATCTATTTGTCTTTGTGTTTTGACAATATCCCTATAATATGTCTCTGTGTGAATCTCTTTCAGATTATCCTGGTTGGAGTTTGTTATCTTCTTGGATCTGTATATTCACATCTTCAGTCAAATTTTGGAAGTTTTTGGCCATTAATTCTTCATATATTTTGTTCTGCCCTTTCACGCTTTTCCTCCTTGAAGTCTTATGATGCTTATATCTGTGCACTTAATGGTATCCCTTAAGACTGTTAGGCCCTGTCAGTTTTCTTTATTTTCGTTTATTTCTGCTCCTTAGACTTGGTAATTTTAATTGTCCTATGTTCACTTTACTGATCTTTCTGCCTGCTTGAATGTGCTGTTGAATCAGTCTAGTGAAATTGTTGTGTTTTTTTTTTTAGTTTTTGTGCTTTTTAGTTCCAGAATTTGATTATTTTTGATAATTTCTATTTTGTTATTGGTATTCTGATTTTGTTTATACATTGTTTTCTTGATTTACTTTAGTCTTTGTCCATGATTTCTTTTAGTTCATTGCACATATTTAAGACAGCTGATTTAATGTTTTTGGCTAATAGTTCTTATATCTGGCTTCCTCAGGAATGATTTCTGTCAACTTATTTTTCCTATGGATGAGTCGGATATCTTCCTGTTTCTTTGTATGTGTAATTGTTTTTTGGGATCTGGATATTCTCAGTATTATTCTGTGTTAATTCTGGAATTCTGATTTTCCTACACCTCAGAGATTGAAGATTTTTAGTATTTGAAGTCTGCAGCTGTCTTTGCGATTTTTCCAAGCTAATTTTACAGTGTGTATTCTATGTTGTGTGTGGTGACTGGTTTCTATTCCATTATGTCCACAGTCAGCCAACAATGTAGCAAATGTTTTCCCCCCAAAAAAGTCTTCTTGTCTCTTTAAATCTTGTTATAGATGTCTCTGAGGGAAGCTGCTATAGCCCAAAGGCTGACACCAAGGCCAATATCTGCTCCAGTACCTCGGGGAATCACTAGACCAACCAAAACATATAACCCCCGATTTTGGAGGACAGGGTCCCCACTGCCAACTCTAGCACCAGCCAGACATTCCAGGAACTTGGGCTGCTGTCATCACAGCTCTAGTATGGCTGAGTAGTTGGATAGGTAGCTAGCTCATGCATGCCACTCTTTTACAAAGATCATCGTCATCACAGTGCTGTAAGTGTCTGATCTGGTTCCAAAGTTTCAAAATAAAGTTGTCCCTTGAACAGTGCAGGGGTTAGAGATGCCAACATCCCACACAGCCCCAAATTCATGTACAATTTTTGACTCCTCAAAAGCTTAACTACTAGCTTGTCTACTGGAAGCCTTACCAATAACATAGTCGATTAACACATTTTTATATTATACATTTTATATATATGTATATATATTCTTACAATAAAGTAAGCTAGAGGAAAGAAAACGTTAAGAAAACCATAAGGAACAGAATGTACATTTACAGTACTGTACGTATTTATTGAAAAAAGTTCAAAGCCATGCTGTTCAATGGTCAGTGGTAGTTGATTCTTATCCCTCTTTATGGATCAGTGTTGCTTCGGTGATTGGACCAACCTCTACAGTTTCTTCCTCCACCATTTTGCATGCCATCACTTCTCCCCACTCTTTTAAATCATGTGTTTCTGATCTTTGCCCTATCAGCTATTACAATGGTGATTCAAAAATTTTGGTTTTCCAGTTCTGTAATTTATAGGAAAGAAGAAACATTTGCTTTCTTTATGGTAGAATTTTCTAGTTGAATTTAAGTTAGAAATTGACATTGATGCTGAAAGTAAGATTTTCTGTATTTGTGTATGTGTAATGATACATATAGAAAAGGTTCATTTTATGTACATAAAACCATATGTGGATAAACTTGTGTGTATATAACTAAGTAATTGTATAGGTATTTTATGACCACGTTTATAAATTTTTGGTCTGTAGCTATAGTTCTAGCACAAATGTATGTGTAGTTACAAAAGTCTTCAGGAACTGGGAAGATATTGGTCAAAGGGTACAAATGTAAGATGAGTAGGTCTAGAGATCTAATATACAGCATGATGATTATAATTAATAATGTTTCGAATAGTGGAAATTTCCTGAAAACGTAGATTTCAGGTGCTCACATCACATACAAATGACAACTCTTTGAGGAGAATGTAAGTCAATGAACTTGACTATGGAAATCATTTCACTATGTATGTGTGTATTAAGACATCATGTTGTACATCTTAGGTTTTTATAAGAAAATAAAAAATCTTTATATCTATTGACATATAATCAGAATTTACAAGATTATATGTATATAGTTATTTATTTTAGAAGCCGTGGATGCCTACCTGGTTTGTAGGTGATTACAGATGTGTGTAGAGCCCCAGACACATCTGCCTGTGTAACAGTGGAGATGCCAGTGTTTATTCAGTAATTGCCATATACCAGACACTGGTCTCAGTATTTATTTAACAAATTAAAATGCTTAATAATAGCTCCTTTAATTCTCACAATGTCCTTAAAGTTACTGAGGAACAAAGAGTTGAAGTAATTTTTCCAAGGTCACAGAGCTAGAAAGTGCCATATTAAAGCTGCAGTTTCCTGCCATCACTATGTACCACAATGTCTTCTTTAGGATCCCGCAGAAAGATAGGCTTTCTAGGATAGTTTTATTTATTTTTATTCTTTTTAAAGATTTTTTTGGGGATAGGGCAACAGGACTTTACTGGGGAACAGTGTGTAATTGCAGGACTTTTTCCAAGTCAAGTTGTTGTCCTTTCAATCTTGGTTGTGGAGGGCACAACTCAGCTCCACGTCCAGTTGCCTTTGTTAGTTGCAGGGGGCACAGCCCACCATCCCTGGCGGGAGTTGAACCAGCAACATTGTGGTTGAGAGGACACGCTCCAACCAACTGAGCCATCTGGGAGCTCAGTGGCAGCTCAGCTCAAGGTGCCGTGTTCAACCTTAGTTGCAGGGGCCAGAGCCCACCATCCCTTGCGGGAGTTGAGGAATTGAACCGGCAACCTTGTGGTTGAGAGCCCACTGACCAGTGTGGGAACCGAACCGGCAGCCTTGGGCGTTAGGAGCACGGAGCTCCAACTGCCTGAGCCACTGGGCCAGCCCTCTAGGACAGTTTTAGAATTTGATATCCTTATAGTTTCTAGTCTAAATATCTACCAATTAAATGAGGTATCAGTTTATGTTTGTATTGTTGGGACTGGAAAATTCCTTTGATAAAAATGGTTCTGTAGCTTTAATGCTAATATTTAGGGCTTATGTAGGCAAAGTACATTAGTAGTATACATTTTGAAAAACAAGAAAAAAACCATGAAAAGTTAATGCATAAATTAATACTGAAAGCTCAGAACTGCTGAAGTATGAAGGTTTGTTTACGAACCGCAAGGCTATTTGAAGTGGTGCCAAGGTCTGCTCTGCTAGAACCCAATGCTTTAATATTTAATAGGGATCACATCTTTCCAGATAAAGGATGAACTGACCTAGAATGTCTACCTTTGGTCCTATTCATTATGAGCAGGTTTTTATGGAGGGCCTTGTTTGGAATTGTTTCCTATTACAATATTCTGGGTCTGCAAACATCAGCACACGTAGGTGCTCTGAGAGACCATGCTTCTTGTCCCTCTCCTCAATACCCAGCAGGTTTCTAGGGGCACAGATTAAATTCCCTCATCACTGTGCATCAATTAAATGCAAACCAACACCTTGCCCTGTAGGCCTCCAGAGGGCTTTATTGTTCTGCAGAGTGCTGGCCAGCAGCACCTGTCTCTGATCCAGTACCCAGTTTAATTTGTTTGGGGGCAAGTTTTTCTCCCCAGGATGAAAACAGGATTTTGCTTCACCTGATAGCAAATTTATGCTTGTATTTTAAACTAAGCTTTATAGCATTAGAATTATTGAGATTCTACTGATTCAAATTTCAAAAGAATTAAGCCATGAGAAATCAAGTGCTCCTCTGTATCTGTATTTTGTCCACAGTTCTGCATTTAGCTGCTGGTTTTGATGTATAAACATTTTGTACATATGTGGAATCCTGAGGAGGATTAAATAATTCAGTTTGGATGAAGAAGAAACTGGAGAGGCCCTTGAACTCCCGGGAGCATTTATTATTTATAACAACCACTGTGCTATGAGGCCTGCACTCCACCCCATCCCCTACCTGAGAGTTCACGGAAGGCGCTCCCTCCCTCCCCGCCCGTGTTTCTTTCCTCCTTCCCAGGGTCCTGTGGAAGTATTATACGGGAAGTGGAATGCTGCCCTCTGCTCTCACACATAGGCCTGAGGGGGTCTAAGCAAGATTCCTGTGATTAATGCACTGTAGGTTCCCGCTTGGGAGGGGCCAGAATTATGGCAGCTTTTCTTTCTCACCGTAGTGTTCTGTACTTGAGGTTGATTGCTCTTCCAGACAGGAAGGAGAAGCAGTTTTTCAATGAGGCCATCTATAGAAATAGAATTTGAGCAGCAGGAACACTAGGAAGCTGGGAACCTCTTCAGGACCAGTAATTCTGATGTTATTAGTGGTGGTACTATAACAAGCATTAAGCATAAGTAGCAGTTTCTCTGCATCCAGTACCTGGCATTTTCTATAACCGTCCTCTCAGTAGCTCAGAGATGTTTTAGATGCAATTTGACAGAAGCTGTGACTTATGCAGAGCAAAGTGGGGCTGGCATCTCACAACTTTGCAATGAGGCGTGGAGAAAAAGGCCATTGGGTCACCTTAGTTGTGAAGGCAGCATTGCCAGCCTTTTGGGTGAGTTAGGGCTGTCTTTGTAGGAGTCAGGAAAACACTGATACTTTAAAACATTCGCATGAAATCTTTGGCCCATGTCCGTTTCCCTTTGTGACAGGAATGTGGCATTCTCTGGGCTCCTTACCCTGTGGTGTTGTAGCTGACATCATTAACATGCAAAAGCAGGCTTGCAAGGGAAATCAGATGCTTGGAGAATCAGAGGTTCAGATTCTGGGGCTTCAGCATTGCATTAAAGGAACTGACCCTGAGCCAGCCCATTTCATTGTCCATTTTGATAACTTAATATTAGTACCCACCACACATCAGAAGGCAAAGCTCACATCATTTGATCAAATACTTCATCCAGTGTGAAGAGATCGTGCAGCGGCAGGTTGCTGTATCCTCAGAGCCCTTACCCAGTGAGTGTCTTCTGTCACCACCCTTTGTGTCTGATCATGTAGCACACTGCTGTGCCCTTATCCCTGCCCAGCACTGTGGCCACCCCATTTGACCAGCCACAGGTTGATGGGCCAAGGAACCATGACTGTCCTGTTGGAGACACCCCGTGTACTGTTTGCCATCTACACCAGGTCTAGGTCCAGTGGAAGCTTGAATGAACTGAGAGAACTTGGAAAGCAAATTTTGGTGTAATTTTGTGGGAAAAATAAAAATATAGCCTGTAACATTTTTGCAAGAGGTAGGTCTCTGAGATCAGGAATTCAGACAGCAACAGTAGATACTCAAACCTGGAATAACAGACCTCCTTTCTTTTGGGGGTTGCCAGCTCTGTTGAAGTCTTTTCATATTGTCATAAGGCAAGAGCAAAAGCATATGTGTGTGCATGCACACTCCCTAAGGTTTAGCTGCTTCTCTCAGAGGAGGAAATCTAAATGAAAACACAAATTCCCTTAGTTTAGCGAGCATTCTACTTAGAGTACAGTGGCCTGAGCTGAAAAGGCCACACTAATTCCCTCCCTGCTGTTTACTCCTGTTTGGGATGGTGACACATGTTTACCTTTGAATCGATATTGCAGGGTTTGGACTGGCCAGAGCTCACCTGAGTGCAGTCCAGTCACCAGTGTGTCAGGTTACGGTGTTTTTCCACTCAGATAACCCCAGTAACTTGAACCAGGACTTCAATATCAGTGGGATAGAGGCCAGTTCCCAGAGAGAGGGAACGAGGAGGGTTGGAGAAAGATTGAAAAATTAAGAGAGGGAGGGATGGAGAAGAGGAAGAGGAGGGAGACAAGGGAGAAAGAATACACAGTGAAAATGGAAGTGGTAGGCACTTATTAGGTTGGTGCAAAAGTAATTGCGGTTTAAAAGGTTAAAAATAATGGCAAAAACCACAATTACTTTTGCATCAACCTAGTATTTTGACTCCTTTCTGGAGCTCTTATGGAGGCCTGTGAAATACCACTCTGGGCTTATAAATGGGGCAGAGCATCCTGAGGTAGCTGCATCTCACCTGCACTGTCCGTGTTTGGAGGTCTCCTGCCCTAAACCACCTCTCCTTGCAACAGGAGCTGTTACCTCAGAGGCGCCTCCACCTCTAGGCTTCACTGTCACCCCAGTGGAGGGAGGTACTGCCTGACTGCCACGCTGTCACGTTGTGTGGGGTACGATTACATTTCCATTCTTGTGCCAAGTTTGGCTTTACAGAGTTTAATGTTTTCTTAGTTTTTACTTATTTACTTTTTAATGTACTTATTCTTTACCAAATGCTCCATCAGCTCTGTCAGAAACCTATCCATATTATTTTCCAGATTGTCACACACAGGACCTGTTGGTTCCCCCATTGTCTGTTTTGCGTGGGTTGCCCTCTGTGGACAAAAAAAGGGGTTCTATGGAAAGTAACCTCACAGGGTGATCTGATCATAAATTCTTAACTGAGCAGGTCATGGTGGGTAGTCATGCCTCAGGCATGAAATTTCTTTACCAAAAGGCTTGTCTTTGCTTTAAGCAAGCCTTATCCATTGTTTCTGTGCATCTAGGTTAACACACCTTTGAAACGCCCCCTTTCAGATTCCTCAAAATAGCACATAATCTTCACTATCCTATAATCCTGTCTTTGGTGGTGTTGCATTCCACCTTTGTGTACCCTGTTTCCCTGAAAATAAGACCTAGCCGGACAATCAGCTCTAATGCGTCTTTTGGAGTGAAAATTAATATAAGACCCGGTCTTATTTTTACTATAATATAAGACCGGGCCTTATATAATATGATATGATATGATATGATATGATTAATATAATATAATACCAGGTCTTACTTAATATTAATTTTCGCTCCCGAAGATGCATTAGACCTGATTGTCCGGCTAGGTCTTATTTTCAGGGAAATGCGGTAATCTTTATGTTCCCTCCGTAATCAAATGCATAAAAAGAACCTGTAAAACTGTTAATTCTCTGGAGTATTTGAGATCTTGCTCCCCGACATGTGTAGTCAGTTTGGCTCAAATAAACTCTTATAAAAATTCTCTACAGGTTTGGACATTTCTTACCTTGACACCTCCTGTAACAGTCTCCACTGCTTGCATGTGACCCAGATGCTAGACCCTGTCTTTCTTTCTTACTTAATGCCTCAATTTGCTCAAGTACAAATTCCAGTAGCTTCCAGATTAGGTTGAAAGTGATCTTCCCTCAGGATGGCAAAGGCACCCCTTTAACTCTCAGTCTTGCTTGTAGAGCTCATTCTACATTACTCCAGCCCAGGGTGCTGTGAGTGTGGGACTGCTCCTTTCTCTTTGGATACTTTTGTTTTGTCTTTGGATACCCCAGGTTGTTCACAGAATGTGAAAGATTTCACAAGGCTCAAAAAGAATAGAGGTTAGAAAGCTTATTTACGAAAAGTGCTGGCAGAGAAGTTGCCAGGGGCAGGCAACTGCCCTGACCTTTAGATTAGCTTTTCCTTATATAGGAAAGGGGGAGTCGGTCAGGCAGGTCTGAGGGCTGACATTGCTTCCTGGGGACTGGTCTGTTTTAAGATAATGTTATCTCCGGACTCTAGACTCGGACTTGGCCACCGCAGCCAGGGGCTTTTTGTGTCACCAGTAAAAACTGCAAGGGAGTTGCAAAATGGATTCCGGTGTCGAGGGGCATGAGGATTAAGAAATTGCCCTTGCCAGGTTAGGATTCTGCTAATTAAATAGGTTAACGAGGTATGGGTAGCCTTGAGAAAGGGAACAAAACAGAGTTCTTAAATTAATCACTGAGGGGAGAAATAAAGAGAAAACAGCTGAATGTCAGGATGGCTCTAACTGCAAACTAAGTCCACAAGTAACCCCCGTATAATACGGTTGTTAGGTTCCTAAAACTGCCGTGTTTTACGAAACAAAGAACTAGTACAAAAAAGGGGGTTAAATAATGTTTTCTTCGTCATCACTACTAAGCACCATTAACTGAGGGCATTTTCTTTTTGACAAGATATCTTCATCCTCTGAACTTAATACTCCACGAACAAAATTAATTTAAAATTCTAATAAATTTTAAAATTCTGCAGTCAAATCTGATACGACATCCATGCTTGAATGAAAATTTTCAAATGTGATATCTTTTGCTCTTAAAAGCTTTTATTACGTTCTGTGTTATTCGGGGATTTCCCTAATTTCAGATGAGATATTTTTCTCTCTTAAAAGCTCTTATTCCATTCCATGTTGTTGAGGGATTTCCCTAATTTCGAATGAGATACTCTTTGCTCTTGAAAGCTCTTACTACGCTCCGTGTTGTTCAGGAATTTCTCTATTTCACTCAAACCATGTTAGAGTGAAACCGTGTTCTAGGATGCCGTGTTGTACGAGGGTTTTCCCCAATTCTCGAACCGTGTTAGAGGGAAACCATGTTATAGAAGTGCCATGTTCAGGGGTTACCTGTGATTACAATGGCTAGATAGCGAGCTATGTGGTGAATTAAACTGCAAACTAGCTAAATCTAATTGTGTTATTGATTTATCGAATTTCACCCTTACAAGTTTTACAACTTGTTTGTTCTGAAATTTCATGAGGATGTACTTGGTGTTTGTCCTTGTCCCACGTGGACTTCGCCATCAGTCTTTTTTGAAAAGTCGTGTATTATTCCAGTAATCCCCCTTCCCTTCATTTGGTTCCCTTTCTTTGTTTATAGAGGATACCTGGAGTTTTGGGATTGATTTATTTTTTTGTTTTGTTTTGTTTTGTTTTAAGGAAAGAGAAAAGGCATTGTAGAACAGAGCCAATTTCAGAAAGCAAGCCATCAAATGAGCTTTCGTTTTAAACATTTTTTTATTTCTTATTTTAAATTTTTTAACTGTAGAAAAAAAACAATATGAAATTTACCCTCTTAACCATTTTTTAAATGTGCAGTTCAGTATTGTTAACTATATGCACACTGTTGTATAAACAGATCTCTAGAACTTTTTCACCTTGCAAAACTGAAACTCTATACTCATTGAACAATCCTCCCATTTTACCCTCCCTCAGCCCCTGACAACCACCATTCTACTTTTCCATGATTTTAAATGTCTACTTTAAATGTCTGCTTTAAATGTTCCACTACTTTAAATGTCTTGTATAAGTGGAATCATATAGTATTTGTCTTTTCCTTTTGTGACTGGCTTATTTCACTCAACATAATGTCTTCAAGGTTCATCTGTGTTGTAGCATGTGACAGGATTTCCTTCCCTTTAAAGACTGAATAACATTCTGTTGTCTGTATATACCACATTTTCTTTATCTATTTGTCATTAGACATTTGGGATGCCTCTCTACCTCTTAGCTATTGTGAATGATGCTGAAATGAACATGGCTGTGCAATATCTCTTTGAGATCTCCTTTCAGTTCTTTTGGATAAATAACCAGAAGTGTGATTGCTAGATCATATAATAATTTTATTTTTAGTGTTTTTGAGGAACCTCTGTTCTATTTTCCACAGTGGTTGCATCAGTTTACATTCCCACCAACTATATACAGGGGTTCCGATTTCTTTACATCCCCCCCAACAGTTGTTGTTTTCTGTGTTTTATTTTTTTAATTTGTAGTGTCTGTATTGGTGTAAAATACCCCTGGTCATTCACAGAGTGTGAAAGGATTCACAAGACTTAGGAAAGTTTTATTAAAGATCTGGCAGAGAGAATAGAATGCCTGTGGCAGTGTCTGACGAAGACGGGTGCCGCAGGTAGTAAGGAGAGAAGCACCGGCAGAGGCATTGCCGGGGGCAGAGTCTAAGGTAGACAGCTGCAGCGGGTTGCTGTTTAGCTGGGGTTTTATATTTTTCTATGCAGGATGTAGGGGGCTAGTCATCTTGCAGTTGTTCACAGTTGCAGCTGGTCCCTTCTGAGAACTATTGTCACAGTTGGTTTCCTCTGAAAATTGTCCTGGTGTTTGTCAGTCTGCAGGTGTAGTGCTAGCCAGGGACTGAGAGCTAAGTGGTTAATCTTTAAACCTATTCCTGTTAGCTCCTAGACTCATTCTTATGAACTTTTTCTGACTCATCAGTTAATCTTTAGGTTTATTCCTGTTAGCTCCCAGACTTGTTCTCATTAATTCTTTTTCTGACTCATCAGTGTCCATCCTAATGGGTGCTAGATAATATCTCCTTGTGGTTTTGTCCACAATAATTTCTAGTATATTGTCACTCAAGACCTTTTCTGGGACTTCCGAATGCTGGGGAAGCCACTTGAATCAGTGTGACTCCTCTATAGTGATGGTGGAATGTAGACCTGAGCCTTATTTTCCAAATGAAGGTGGCCTTGGCTTTGGGGCGTTGGAGTTTTCCAAGCCTTCCTGGCCAGTGTTTCCAACTGTCTTCACCACTAAGGTTTGTCGTGTAGTATTTGAGAGGCTACAAAAAGACGTGCGTGTACATGTCTTTGCACTTCTTGAATGATTACAGCTGTTGAGCAGTTTTCCATATGCCCTTTGGCCACTTGTATGTCTTCTTTGGAGAAATGTCTATTGAAGTTCTTTGCCCATTTTTAAATTAGCTTACTTGGTTTTGTTGTTGTTGAGCTATAGGAGTTCTTTATATGTTCTGGTTATTATCTCCTTATCCAGACACATGATTTGTAGTTATTTTCTCCCATCCGTACGTACGTTGCCTTTTTACGCTGTTGTTATCTTTGATGTACAGGAGTTCTTAAGTTTGATATTTGTGTATTTTCTCTTTTGTTGCCTGTGCTTTTGGTGTCATATCCAAAAAATCATTGCCAAACCTAACATCATGAAGCTTTTCTCCTGTGTTTTCTTCTAAGAGTTTTATAGGTTTAGGTCTTAGTTTAGATCTTGAATCCATTGAGTTAATTTTTGTGTATGGTAAGGTCAGGGTTGGACTTCATTCTTTTGCATGTGGATATACAGTTTTCCCAACACCATTTATTGAGGAAACTGTCTGTTCTTCATTGTGTGTTCTTGGCACCCTTGTCAAAAATCATTTGACCATATATGCAAAAATTTATTTCTGGGCTCTCTGTTGTGTTCCATTGGTCTGTGTGTCTGTCTTTATGGTACTGTTAAAACAGTACCATACTGTTTTGATTACTATATGGGATTTTTAATTTTCTCATATTTTGCCTCTCATTTTTTTAATCTCTTTATTGTTTACATACACTTTATATAAGATTACCTTGTCTTTATCTTCCAGCCTTACCATTGAATTTTTTATTGCAACTGTAATGTCAGTGTCCAGGAGAAATTCCTTGATGTCTAATCGTTCCTTTTACCGGCAGACTATTTTGTTTAATGACTTCAATGATTTTCTTCTATGTCTCTGTAGATATTAGTTTGTGTGTGTGTGCGCATTCATGTACACGGCTTTGGTTAAGCTCTACTTTTACTGCCCTCTCCTCTCTCACAGGCATCTTCTACTTCTTCCCCAGTCGCTGCCTTCAGATTCCAGCAAATAGGGTGTGTGTGTAAATGTCAGAACTCTGAGCCCACATTCAGACTTCTCCATGACTTCTGAGACTTTCCACAATTCTGTACATTCTAGTATATTGTCACTCAAGCCCTTTTCTGGGTCTCCTGAGTACTGGGGAAGCCACTTGAATCAGTGTGACTCCTCTGTGGTGATGGTTGGGTGTAGACTTGAACCTAGGTCTTATTTTCCAGATGTAGCTGGCCTTGGCTTTGGGGCCTTGGAATTTTTCAAGCCTTCCTGGCCAGTGTTCCCAACTATCTCACCACTAAGGTTTGTCATGTAGTATTTGAGAGGCTACACAAAGACATCCCTCCCCCTGCCCCATCCCAGGGTGGGAAGAGGACAGATTCCATAGGGTATACATGAAGAGAGGCAGTGCTTCCTTTTCCCCATTATTTTGAAAACAGTTGGACATTGTGTCGGATGGGGATTTAGGAATTGTCCTAGGAAATTGTGACTGAAAGATCTTTTTTGCCCAAACTGCAGAACTGCTGTGCCTGAATCACCCTGCTTGCCTGGACCTGGATGGCCAGTAGATAAAGCACCTATTGTCTTGGGGCAGTGTCTCAGATTCACAGGGATGAGGGAAAGGAGTGTTTTCGGTGGCCAGGAATTCGACTGTGTGGGGTTGAGCAAAGTTAGGTATTACATAGGTGATGTGGGGCCGAGTGTGTCAGACCTCGCATGGAGGCAGTGGGTGCAGACCAGCAGATTCTCTCAAGAGGGGCCTGGCTAGTCATTGCTCCTGGGAGGGCCCCTCTGGTGCTCTTTAACTTCCAGCTCCCGCACCTGAGTTCTGCCTGGTTCTGGTATCCTGAGGCAGGAGTTCAAGCAGGTAGGTGTGCCATGTGTTCAGCAGGTTGAGTGTGATGCAGGAATACTTGAAAGTTTGCTGGGCATCAATTTTCCATATTTTTCCTCTGTGACAGTGCAAATATTGGAAAGGTTCTTGAGCTTACCCAGCCCCCTGGAGAATGCCCTCACCTCCTGAGTGAAGTGCCCTAGAGTGCTACTCCCCACTCTTCCCCTGATCAGTCCACCCAGCTCAGACCTGTATTGGGAGCATCCAGGGAGGGGTAGCCCTGAGATTAAAGGGACCCTTAATGCCGTCGACCTTTCTTTGAAATAGTTAAATTGCACCATCATGTATTGATGTTGCTTATATGGGTTCATTGTAGAATGGCAGGCATAAAGAAGTAAATCCAAAACATTTCTGGCATTTGACAGAACACATAACAAGCCTTCTGCACTGAGGTTGGCTCTGAGGATGGAGGAGGATGCTGGCAGGATTCCTCCCTGAGTGTGTCTGCCTTGTGGCCAGGAGGGCTGAGGTGGAGTATGAAGTTTGGGAGAACTGTGGCAGTCACTCCCTCCTGACCTTGGGTCCTGTTGGCCTGAGTTTTCCCATTTCCCATTTACGTTTTCTTGTTTCCCCTTCCACCCCCAGGTCCCTGTTTGCACTTGCCGAAAGATGCCCCTGTTACTGATGTGTGTCCTCTTCCAGGAAGACTTGTGACCTCTTAGAAGAGGTTCGCTTAAGACTGTGTCATAACCTGGCATATGGGACCACCCTGGGGGTGTAATGGATACACTGCACACTGCACTATACCCTGTGGAAATGGTGGCCTTTTTGTTCAGATTCCCTGAAATGTGCTCCTGGCAATCTCCTCCTATAAGGGGTGGGATGGGGTGGAGGTCCCTGTTTTCAGAACCTGAATCTGTTTGCATTTTAACAAGGTCAGATTTTCTTTGCAGTCTTGCCCCTCAGATTCATTTTGGGTACTCTGGGTCTTCTGCTGCAAGCTGACAAAGATAGGGGCCTGAAGGACTCTGTGCTCAGTACTGTGGGAACGGGCAGTTCAGACAGTGCTGCTCTCCTCAAAATGAAGGCACACCGCTCCAGTGATCTTTTCACTCATAGTCATAGGGGAAGCTCTCTTGCATTCCGGAAATGTCAGCCCTGCCTCAAAAATGTGAATCTGTGTCTCCAAGGAAATGAGATAAGAGTGCTGGACCTCCTGAAACAGCCCCAACTTGCGGGAACTAGCAGGATTTAGAAGGGGAGCTTCAAACACGACTGTTGTGGGTTATGAGGAAGGAGCCGCCATCCTTTTTAAGTCCTTTTGTCTCTGTAGCCCCAAGACTCAGCAGTTATTTAGTTTTTTGTGCCTCTCCTTGTTCCCACAGGGTTTGCGGTGTCCTTCTCCCCAGGGGAGGATTCACACACAGCCTGCACCTCCCCATAGGCTGTCAAAGTGCCACAGGTACCAGTCTGAGGCTTTTCCCCCCTTTTCCCTTTAGAGAGAGAAAGATGCATCTCGGCAAGAACTTGAAATCCCTTTTGTGCGGTTCCCTGTGAAAATAAAAATAATAAGTGATAGAGGGAGAACTAAGACTCAAGTCCTGGCACCCCTAGTTGGCTTGATGCAGGACTTGCTCACAGCTGGGACATGAAGAAGTTGCTTTTCTTCCTACTCTGCCCTTGGCAAAACAGCGCGGCTCTTGCAATCTTCTCCGAACCCACCTTCTCCAGGGACGCTCCTGAATAATCCAAGGGTATGCTCCTGCCAGACATGGTCCATGGGAGACAGAGGTCAGCTTAGCCCCTTCTGAACTCATGAAGAGGCATTAACAGAGGTGTTTGCTGAGGAATGTTGTGTAAGAGAAAACGCTGGGCACTCCCAGTGTCTCTCTAAGAGAATCCTTATCTACATTATGTTATACATCCCTGCGCATAAGAGCATATAGTCAGTCATTTTTTAAAATGAAGAAGGCATGGAAAGATCTATCAGATATCATATGGTTTCGAAAAAGTTGCAAAGTAGTGTATTCAGAGTTACAATTATGTAAAAGCACGTGTGTCTATGAATATACATATATATGTGAGTCCATGTGCCCTGTAAGCGTGGGAATAGTCTCAAAGCCCACACCCAAAGCAGTGATTTCCTCTGGGAAGTCCATTTGGGCTAGAGGGTCAGGGCTTTGTTTGTGTTTTGCTTTTTTTCACTTGATATAATAGCCTTTCCCCCACCCCCAACCATTCTCTCCAACTTCCTCCCCTTTGGCAACCATCAACTTGTTCTCTATATCAATGGGTCTTTTTCTGTTTTGTTTAATTTATTTATTTGTTTTATTCTTGTAGACTCCACATATAAGCAAAATCAAAAGGTATTTGTTTTTTTCTGTGATTTATTTCACTTAGCATAATACACTCTCAGTCCATCCATGTTGTCCCAAATGGCAAGGTTTCATTTTTTATGGTTAATATTCCACATTTTCTTTATATGAACACTTAGATTGCTCCCTATCTTGGCTACTGTAAATAAAGCTCCAGTGAGCATAGGGGTGCATATGTCTTTTCCAGTTAGTGCTTTGAATAAATACCCAGAAGTGGTATTGTTGGGATGTATGGCAGCTCTATTTTAAATTTTTTGAGGACCCTCCATATTGTTTTCCATAGTGGCTTCACCAACTTACAATCCCACCAACAGTGTACAGGGATTCCCTTTTCTCCACAACCTCTCCAACATTTTTTTTTTTTTTTGTCTTTTGATAATAGGCAATCTAACAGGTGTAAAGTGATGTCTCATTGTGGTTTTAATTTGTGTTTCCCTGATGATGAGTGACGTTGATCATCTTTTCATATATCTTTTGGCCATCTGTATATCTTCTTTGGAGAAATGCCTATTCAGCTCCTTATTTTTTAATCAGATTTTTTTTTCGTGCTTTGTGAGTTCCTTACGTATTTTGGATATTAACCCCTTATTGGATGTATCATTTTCAAATATATCCTCTCAGTCAATAGGTTGTCTTTTCATTTGTTGATGGTTTTCTTTTCTGTGAAAAACCTTTTAGTTTGGTGTAGTCCCATTTGTTTATTTTCTCTTTTTTTGCCCTTGCCTGAGGAGACATATCCAAAAAGATATTGCTAAGAGCAATGTCAAAGAGTTTCTTGCTTATGTTTTCTTCAAGGAGTATTATGGTTTCAGTTCTTACATTTAAGTCTTTAATCCTTTTTGAGTTTATTTTTGTATATATTGTAAGAAGGTGGTCCACGTTCATGTTTTTGCATTATCTGTCCACTTCTCCCGACACCACTTATTGAGGAGACTGTCTGTACCCCATTGTGTATTCTTGCATCCCTTGTTGTAGATTATTGACCACATAAGTAAGAATGTATTTCTGGGCTTTCTATTCTATTCTACTGATATATATATATATATATCTTTTTGTGTTAATACCATACTGTTTTGATTATTGTAGCTTTGTAGTGTAGTTTGAAATCGAGGTGTGTGATACATCCCACTTTGTTTTTTCTCAGGGTTTCTTTGGCTATTGGGGTTTTTTGTGGATCCATGTAAATTTTAAGATTATTCTAGTTCTGAGAAGAATGCCATTGTTTTAATAGAAATTGCATTGAACATATATATTGCTTTAGGCTACTAGAAGTACTTCTAATTGTTTGAATTGATTACAATTAAAGACAAAATAGAAAAAAATGGAGAAGCCGGCAAGGTGGCAGGGAGAGCCTGGGTGGTGGGAGAATTGTGGTGTTACCAGTGTGGTAAGCTCTGCAGTTAGGTTCCCTGGTCACTTGTTACCCTCTGTGCCTTAATTCCCTGCCTTTCAAATACTGAATTTTGCCACTTGTCTTTCTTACTGTTAAGTTCTTCTGTCAATTTACTTCTGCCTTATCAAAAATTAGCATTTGCAAATATCAGTAATTGTTTTCTAATTTATTGCTTATGTTTTTCTTTTTTTCGGTCCATTTCATTCTTGATGTTTTTGCAGTTACCTTCTCAAAACAGTCTGGGAGAGGGGCACAGGTTCACAGCTTGATCTCTCTTTAGCCTTTCTTTTCTCTTTTTCAAGTTCTTTTTTAAAATTAAATTTATTGAGGTGAAATTGGTTAATAAAATTTTATAGGTTTCAAGTGTACAATTCTACAATACATCATCTGTATATTGCATTGTGTGTTCACTATCCAAAATCAGTCTCCTTCTGTCGCGATATATTTGACTCCCTTTACACTTTTCTGCCTCCCCCGCCCCCACCTTTCCCTCTGATAACCACTATAGTGTTGTCTGTGTCTATGAGATTTTCCTTTTTGTCTTGTTCATTTGTTGCTTTCAGTTTTATATCCCACATATGAATGAAATTGAACGGATTTAGACTTTTTCTGTCTGACTTATTTCACTTAGTATGATAGTCTCAAGATCCATCCATGTTGTTGCAAGTGGCAGTATTTCATTTTTTCTAATGGCTGAATAATATTCCATTGTATATGTGTACCACTTCTTCTTCCAATCACCTATTGACATTTCAATTGTTTCCATGTCTTGGCCACTGTGAATAATGCTGCAGTGAACATAGGGGTACATATATCTTTACGAAGAAATGTTTTCAGATTTTTTGGATAGATACTGGGTCATATGGTAATTTTATTCTTAATTTTTTGAGGAAATTCCATACTCTTTTCCATAGTGGCTGTACCAGTTTACGTTTCCACAGCAGTGTATGAGGGTTCCTTTTTCCCCACAACCTCTCCAATACTTGTTATTATTTGTCTTGGTGATAATTGCCATTCTAACTGATATGAGGGTTATCTTTGTGGTTTTGGTTTCCATACTAGCTAGTGAAGTTGAGCATCTTTTCGTATATCTGTTGACCATTTGTGTATCTTCTTGGGAGAAGTGTCTATTCAGATTCGCTGCCCATTTTTTAATAGGATTGTTTGTTTTTTTGTTGTTGAGTTGTATGAGCTCTTTATATATTTTAGGTATTAGCCCCTTATCGGAGGTGTCGTTTTCAAATACCTTCTCCCATTCGATTGGCCGCCTCTTTGTTTTGTTGATGGTTTCTTTTGCTGTGCAGAAGCTTTTTAGTTTGATGTAGTCCCATTCATTTTTCTTTGCTTTTACTTCCCTTGCCTTTGAGGTCAAATTCATAAAGTTCTCTCTAAGACCAAGGTCCATAAGTTTAAAACCTATGTTTTCTTCTATGCATTTCATTGTTTCACGTCTTACATTTAGATCTTTGATCCGTTTGAGTTCATTTTTGTGTATAGTGACAAATAGCAATCTACTTTCATTCTTTTGCATGTGGCTTTCCAATCCTGCCAGCGCCATTTATTGAAGAGGTTTTATTTTCTCCATTGTATGTTTTTGGCTCATTTGTCAAAAATTTTTTGCCCATATGTATGTTGGTTTATTTCTGGGTTTTCAGTTCTACTCCATTGGTCTCTGTGTTTGTTTTTCTGCCACTACCATGCTGTTTTCATTATTGTCACTTTGTAGTATAATTAGAAGTCAGGGAGTGTGCCACCTCTGGCCTTGTTCTTTTATCTCAGGATTACTTTGGCTATTCGGGGTCTTTTGTGGTTCCATATAAATATGATTTTTTTTTTGTTGTTCTCTTTCTTTAAAAAATGCCATTGGGATTTTGATGGGGATTGCATTGAATCTGTATATTGCTTTAAGTAATATGGCCATTTTAACTATGTTGATTCTTGTAATCCATAAACATGGAATATCTTTCCATTTCTTTATGGCTTCTTCAATTTTTAAAAAAATAATGTATTGTAGTTTTCAGTGTATAAGTCCTTCACATCTTCTGTTAAGTTTATTCCTAAGTATTTTACTCTTTTTGTTGTAATTGCAAAAGAATCTTCTTTTTCATTTCTTTTCCTCAAGTTCCATTGTTAGTATATGCGAACACAGTGATATTTGTACATTGATTTTGTGTCCTGAAGCTTTATTGTATTTGTTTACTGTTTCTGATAGTTTTTGGTGGAGTCTTTAGGGTTTTCTATATAAAGAATCATGTTGTCTGCAAAAGTGACAATTTGACTTCTTCATTCCCAACTTGGGTGCCTTTTATTGCTTTCTCTACCTGATTGGCTAGGACGTCCAATACTGTATTGAGTAACAGTGGTGAAAGATGGCATCCTTGTCTTGTTCTTGATCTTAGAAGAAAAGCTTTTAGTTTTTCACTATTAAGTATGGTAATTAGCTGAGGGTTTGTCATTTATGGCCTTTATTATATTGAGGTACTTGCCTTCTATACGTATTTTATTAAGTATTTTAAGCATGAATGGATGTTGTATCTTTTCAAATGCTTTTTCTCCATTTAGTGATATAAACATAATTTTTCTACTTTGTTTATGTAATGTATCACATTGATCAATATCCATATGTGGAACTATCTTTGTGCCCCTGAAATGAACCCCACTTAATTATGATGTATAATCTTCTTAATGTATTGTTGTATTTGATTTGCTACTGTTTTCTTTAGGATTTTTGCATGTGTATTCATCAGAGATATTGGTCTGTAGTTTTTTTTTTTGTATTATTCTTCTCTGGTTTTGGTATCAGGATTGACTTCATAAAATAAGTTAGGAAGTATTACCTCTTCTTCAATTTTTCGGAAGAGTTTAAGAAGGATAGATATTAAATCTTCTTTGAATGTTTAGTAGAATTCGTTAATGAAGCTATCTGGTCTTGGACTTTTTAGGAGGTTTTTTATGATTGTTTTAATTTCCTTACTATTGTTCAGTTTATTTAGCTTTTCCAGTTCTTTGTGATAGGGAAGTTATATATTTCTAAGAACTTGTTCATTTCCTATAGGTTACAATTTGTTGGCATGTAGTTTTTCATAGTATTCTTATATAATCCTTTGTATTTCTGTGTCTGATTTTATTTGAGTGTTTTCTCTTTTTCTCCTTAGTGAGTCTAGCCAGGAGTTTGTCAATTTTATTAATTTTGTGGAAGAATCAGCTCTTTGTTGCATTAATTTTTTTCTGTTGTCTGTTCTCTGTATCATTTAATTCTGCTTTAATTTTTATTTATTTTTTAATTAAAGTTTATTGGGGTGACAGTTGTTAGTAAAGTTACATAGATTTCAGGTGTACAATTCTGTATCACATCATCTATAAATCTCATTGTGTGTTCACCACCCAGAGTCAGTTCTCCTTCCATCACCATATATTTGATCCCTTTTACCCTCATCTCCCACCCCCCTCCCCCCTTACCCTCTGGTAACCACTATACTATTGTCTGTGTATATGAATTTTTGTTTCTCATTTGTTTGTCTTGTTCTTTTGTTGTTTTTGGTTTATATACCACATATCAGTGAACTCATACGGTTCTCTGCTTTTTCTGTCTGACTTATTTCGCTTAGCATTATAATCTCAAGATCCATCCATGTTGTCACAAATGGTCCTATTTCATCTTTTCTTACCGCCGAGTAGTATTCCATTCTTCTATCGAAGGATGTTTTGGTTGTTTCCATGTCTTGGCCACCATAAATAAAGCTGCAATGAATATTGGAGCACATGTACCTTTATGGATAAATGTTTTCAGATTTTTTTTTACCCAGGAGAGGGATTGCTGGGTCATATGGTAATTCTATTCGTAATTTTTTGAGGAACCTCCACACTGCCTTCCATAACAGCTGCACCAGTCTGCATTCCCACCAGCAGTGTATGAGGGTTCCTTTTTCTCCACAGCCTCTCCAACACTTGTTACTATTTGTCTTGTTGATGACAGCCATTCTGACTGGGGTGAGGTGGTTTTTATTTGCATTTCTCTGATGATTAGTGATGTTGAGCATTTTTTCATATGTCTATTTGCCATTTGTATGTCCACTTTGGAGAAATGTCTCTTCAGGTCCTCTGCCCATTTTACAATTGGGTTGTTTGTTTTTTTGTTGTTGAGTTTTATGAGTTCCTTGTATATTTTGGATATTAGCCCCTTTTCGGAGGCACTGTTTGCAAAGCTTTAATTTTTATTAATATGTTTCTTTTGCTGACTTTAGGTTTTGTTTGTTCTTTTTCTACTTCTTTAAGATGTAATGTTAGGTTGTTTATTTGGATATTTTCTTGTTTCTTGAGATAGGCCTGTAATGATATAAAGTTCCCCCTTATTACCACTTTTGCTGCATCACAAAAGTTTTGCTATGTCACATTGTCATTTTCATTTGTCACTATGTATTTTTTATCTGTCCTTTTATTTGTTCTTTGACTCAGTCATTCTTTGGTATCACGTGATATAATCTCCACTTGTTTATGGTTTTTCCTGCCTTTTTTATTTTTGCATTTGATTTCCAATTTCAAAGCATTGTGCTCAGAGAATATGCTTGGTATGATTTCAACGCTCTTAAATTTGTTGAGGCTAGTTTTGGGTCCCAACATGTGGTCTATCCTTGAGAATATTCCATGTACACTAGAAAGGAATGTATAATCTGGTGTTCTTCTGGAATGAAAGGCTTTGTAAGTGTTGATTGTGTCCATTTGGTCTAATGTGTCATTTAACGCTGGTATTTCCTTACTGATTTTCTATTTCAATGATCTATCCATACCCATCAATGCAGGTCAATGGAGTATTTCAGTCTCCTATGATAATTTTCTAGTTTTGGTCAGCTTCTCCCTTTGGTTCTGTTAGTAGCTACATTATGTATTTTGGTGTCCCCTGATTGGGTGCATATATTTTGGTGTTTGTCTTCTTGATGTGTTGTCTCCTATATCATTGTAAAATATCTATCTTTCTCTCTTGTTAACTTTTTTATCTTGGAATCTATTTTCTCAGGTATAAGTATGGTTACACCTGATTTTATCTGGATGCCATTTGCGTGGAGTATCTTTTTCCACCCTTTTACTTTGAGTCTGTGTTTCTCCTTGCTGTTGAGATGTGTCTCCTAATGGCAGCATATACTTCGGTTTTGTCTTTTGATCAGTCTGTGCCTTTTATTGGTGAGTTCAGCTCATTTACATTTAGGATGATTATTGATATGTAAGGATTTCCTGTAACTACTTTATCTTTTGTTTTCTGGTAGCTCTGTGTCCCCATTGTTTATTTGTTTATTTTTTGTTAAAGTTTATTGGGGTGACAATTGTTAATAAAGTTAATAATAGACTTCAGGTGTACAGTTCTGTAATACATTATCCATATATCACACCATGTGTTCACCACCCAGAGACAGTTTTCTTTCTATCACCATATATTGGATCCCCTTTACCCTCATCTACCACCCCCCACCCCCTTGCCCTCTGGTAACCATTAAACTATTGTCTGTATCTTTGAGTTTTTGTTTCTTCATTTGTTTGTCTTGTTCTTCAGTTGTTTTCAGTTTTATATAGCACATATCAGTGAAATCATATGGTTCTCAACTTTTTCTGTCTCTTATTTCGCTCAGCATAATAATCTGAAGATCCATCCATGTTGTCACAAATGGTACTATTTCATCCTTTCTTATGGCAGAAAGTATTGCATTGTGTATATATACCACAACTTCTTTATCCATTCATCTATTGAAGGACACTTTGGTTTTTCCATGTCTTGGCCACCACAAATAAAGCTGCAATGAACATTAGAGAATACATGTCTTTACGACAAATGTTTTCAGATTTTTTGGGTAGACATCCAGGAGAGAGATTGCTGGGTCATATGGTAAATCTATTCTTAAGTTTTTAGGAGAACCTCCAAACTGCCTTCCATAGAGGCAGCACCAATCTGCATTCACACCAACAGTGTCTGAGGGTTCCTTTTCTCCACAGCCTCTCCAATACTTGTTATTATTTGTCTTGTTGATGATAGCCATTCTGACTGGGGTGAAGTGATATCTCATTGTGGTTTTTATTTGCATTTCTCTGATGATTAGTGATGTTGAACAATTTTTCATGTGTCTATTGGCCATTTGTATATCTTCTGTGGAGAAATGTCTTTTCAGGTCCTCTGCCCATTTTTAATTGGATTTTTTTTTTTTTTGAGTTATTTGAATCCCTTATATATTTTGGATTTAGCCCATTTTCGGAGTCATTGTTTGCAAATATTTTCTCCCATTTGGTTGGTTGCCTCTTTATTTTGTCGATGGTTTCTTTTCCTGTGCAGAAGCTTTTTAGTTTGATATAATTCCATTAATTTATTTTAGCTTTTACTTCCTTTGCCTTTGGGTTCAAATTCATAAAATGCTCTTTGAACGCGAGGTCTATACGTTTAGTACCTGTATTTTCTTGTATGCATTTTTTGTTTCAGGTCTTAATGTTTAGGTCTTTGATCCATTTTGAGTTAATTTTGGTACACGGTGACAGATAGCAATCTAGTTTCATTCTTTTGCACGTGTCTTTACAATTCTCCCAACCCTATTTATTGAAGAGGTTGTCTTTTCTCCATTGTATGTTTTTGACTTCTTTGTTGAGTCCATATTTTTGTGGGTTTATTTCTGGCTTCTCAGTTCTATTCCATTGGTCTGTGTGTCTGTTTTTCTGACAATACCATGCTGTTTAGATTATTGTTGCCTTGTAGTACAAGCTAAAGTCGGGGAGTGGGATACTTCCAGCATTGTTCTTTTTTTCTTAGGATTGCTTTGGCTATTTGGGTTCTTTTGTGGTTCCAAACAAATCTGATGATTTTTTTTGTTCTATTTCTTTAAAAAATGCCATTGGGATTTTGATAGGGATTGCATTAAATCTGCATATTGCTTTGGGTAATATGGCCATTTTAACTATGTTGATTCTTTCAATCCATGAGCACGGAATGTCTTTCCATTTCTTAGTATCTTCTTCAATTTCTTTTAAAAATGTCTTATAGTTTTCAGCATGTAGGTCTTTCACATGTTGGTTAAGTTTATTTGTAGGTATTTTATTCTTTTTGTTGCAATTGCATAACAAATTGGTTTTTTTATTTCTTCTTCTGAGATTTCATTGTTAGCATATAGGAATGCAATGGACTTCTTCTGTACATTGATTTTGTAGCCGGCAACTTTACTGTATTCGTTTATTGTTTCTAACAGCTTTTTGGTGGAGTCTTTAGGGTTTTCTATGTATAGCATCATGTCATCTGGGAAGAGTGACAATTTGACTACTTCATTCACTATTTGGATGCCTTTTATTTCTTTATCTTGCCTGATTGCTCTGGCTAGGCCTTGCAATACTATGTTGAAAAGCAGAGGTGATAGGGGACAGCCCTGTCGTGTTCCTGAACATAGAGCAAAGGGCTTCAGTTTTTCCCCATTAATTATGATAGTACTTGAGGGTTTGTCACATATGGCCTTTATTATGCTGAGGTATTTTCCTCTGTACCCATTTTATTAAGTATTTTCAACATAAATGGGTGTTGTATATTGTCAGACGCTTTTTGTGCATCTATTGACATAATCATATGATTTTTGTACTTTTTTTGTTTATATGATGTATCACATAGATCGATTTGCATATGTTGAAACATCCTTGTGCCCCTATTTGCTAGAATTTTGTTTAGGACTTTTGCATCTGTATTTATGAGAGATATTGGTCTGTAATTTTCTTTTCTTTTTTTTTTTAAATCCTTACCAGCTTTTGGGTTCAGGGTAATGTTGGCTTCATAAAATGAATTAGGGAGTATTGTCTCTTCCTCAATTTTTTTAGAAGACTTTGAGTAGGACAGGTGTTAGATCCTCTTTGAATGTTTGGTAGAATTCACTAGTGAAGCCATCTGGTCCCGGATTTTGGCTTTTGGGAAGGTTTCTGATGTCTGATTCAATTTCCTTACTGTTTTTCGGTGTGTTTAGATTTTCCAATTTTTCCTGATTCAACCTAGGAAGGATACATGTTTTTAAGAACATGTCCTTTTCTTCTAAGTTGTTGAATTTGGTGGCATATAATCCTTCATAGTATTCTTGGATGATCCTTTGTATTTCTGTGGCATCCATGATAACTTCCCCTGTTTCATTTCTGATTTTGTTTATTTTTGTCTTTTCATCTTAGCGAGTCTAGCCAATGGTTTGTCAACTTTATTAATCTTTTCAAAGAACCAACTCTTTGTTCCATTAATTTTTTCTGTTGTCTTTTTGTTCTCTGTTTCGTTTAATTGTGCTCTGATTTTTATTTCCTTTCTTCTGCTGACTTTGGGTTTCATTTGTTCTTTTTCTACTTCTTCATGGTGTAACGGGAGGTTATTTATGTGGGATTTTTCTTCTTTCTTGAGATGGTCCTGTAATGATATGAACTTCCCTCCTAAAACTGCTTTTGTTGCATCCAAAAAATTCCATTGTCACTTGTTTCTGTGTATCTTTTGATTTTTCCTCTTATTTCTTCTTTGACCCAGTTGTTCTTTAAAAGTATGTTGTTTAATCTCCACGTATTTGTGGTTTTTCCTGCCTTTTTTTTTTTTTTTTTTTTTTTTTTTTTGCAGCTGATACCAAATTTCAAAATCTTGTGATCAGAGAATATGCTTGGGATTATTTCAATCTTCTTAAATTTGCTGAGACTGGTTTCATATCCCAATGTATGGTCTATCCTTCAGAATGTTCCATGTACACTAGAAAAGAATTTATAGTCTGATGTTGTAGATGAAGTGCTCTATAAATGTCAATTATGTCCATTTCATTTATGTGTCCTTTAGGGCTGATCTTTATTTATCTATTTTCTGTTTGGATGATCTATCCATAGCTGTCAATGATCTATTAAGTTCCCTATAGTAATTGTGTTTTGGTCCATCTCCTTTTAGTTCTGTTAGTAGTTGCTTAGTATATTTCGGTGCTCCCTGATTGGGGGAATAAATATTGATTACTGTTATGTCTTCTTGTTGTATAGTCCCCTTTATCATTATGAAATGTCCATCTTTGTCTCTTGTTACCTTTTTTATCCTGAAGTCTGTTTCATCTTATATCAGAATGGCTACATCTGCTTTACTCTGAATACCCTTTGCTTGGAGTGTCAGTTTCCACCCTTTCACTTTGAGTCTATATTTGTCCTTATAGCTGAGATGTGTGTCTCTTGGAGGCAGCATATGGTTGGGTTTAGTTTTTTGATCCAGTCTGCTACTCTGTACCTCTTTATTGGTGAGTTCAGTCCATTTACATTTAGGGTGATTATTGATATATGAGAATTTCCTATCATTCTATCCCTGGTTTTCGGGTAGGGTGGTGTCTCCATTGTTTCTTTGCCTTTTTATTGCTGTCTGTTATTTCAGTGTGGTGGTATTCTATGATCTTTCCGTCTGTTTCTTCTTTTTCTGTGTTATATATTTCAGTTCTGGATTTTTTTTTTGAGTGGTTACCATTAAGTTTATGTAAAACAAAATTTCATTTTTAGAGTATTCCATTTTCTTCAGTATGTTTACTTTCTCCATTCCCTTGTGCTGGTTCAGATCTTTACTCTCTCCCCTTTTGTTTTTGTTGTCACAAATTATCCCTGTTGATGCTGTGAGTTGATTTCTGCACTGCTGTAGCGAGTTGTCTTTTCTTTCTTTTTTTAAGTGTTTTTGTTTTTCTTTCTTTACCCTGTATGCTATGTTTAAGGTATAGTGTTCTATTTGGTGTAGGGGTTGCCATTTCCTGCTTCTGTCTGTTCATAATATTCGTAATACTACTCATAGTTTTGTATTCTTTTGCTTTTTTGTCAGGCCACATAGCCTCCTTCAGTATTTCTTGTAGTGCAGGTCGTGTATTAGAAAATTCCCTCAGCTTCTGTATGTCTGGAAACGTCTTTGTTCCTCTTTCGTATCTAAAGGATGTCTTTGCTGGATATATTATTCTTGGCTCATAAAATTTCTCTCTTTCAATAGTTTGAATATTTGATTCCACTCCCTCCTGTCTTGTGGAGTTCCTGCTGAAAAATCTGATGGTAATCTAAAAGGTTTTCTTTTGAAGGTTACCATCTTCTTTTTCCTGGTTGCCTTGAGGATTCTTTGTCGTTTATTTTTTGACAGCTTCAATACAATGTGTCTTGGAAAAGGCCTGTTGGGATTGAGGTAATTAGGTATTCTATTTGCTTCTTGGATTCGAGGATCCAGTTCTTTCCACAAGTTTGGGAAGTTCTCATTGACTACTTGTTTGAATATATTCTCTGTTCCCTTCTCCCTTTCTTCTCCTTCTGGTATGCCCATTACTCTTATACAGCTCTTTCTGATGGAATCAGAAAATGCTTGTAGAGTTCTTTCATTTCTTTTAACTCTAAAGTCTCTCTCTTCCATCTTTCTTCTTCCATCTTCCATTTCCAGATTTCTATCTTCGATGTCACTGATTCTTTCCTTCATTTGGTCAGCTCTATTACATAAGCTGCCTGTTTCTTTTTTCATTTCTTTTATTGAGTTCTTAATCTACAGAAATTCTTCTTGGTTCTTTTTTAAAATACCAACCTCTTTGGTAAAATGTTCATTTTGTTCTATGATTGTGTTTCTGAGTTTATTAAACTGCCTGACTGTGTTGTCTTGCATCTCATTAAGTTTTTTCAGAACTGCAATCTTGAATTCTCTGTCTTTAAGTCACATATTTCCATCTCTTTAAGTTCATTTCCTGGAGACTTTTCATTTTCTTTCTGAGCTGTCTTGTTACTTTGGTTAATCATGGTAATTAATGAATTATTATTTCTCTTCCTACACATCTGCTGGAGTGGGTTCTGCAATAGGTTGATAGGAAGAGGTCTTTCTTTTGTTTTCCTGTTGGTTTTGGTGGAATGTTTTATTGTCTGTCTCATTGCAGCCTTTTATTCTCTCTCACACTGTAGTGTTATATTTTCTCCATAGCCTACTGGCTTCTCACACAATCGGGTGATTTCCTGGATGGCGGGATTGTCTGTGTACAGGTCGCCTGGGTCCAGGGCACTGCCTCCGTGGGGGGATGTGGAGAGCTTATTAATTTCCAAAGCTTTTCCTGCACCAGTTTCAGAGCCTTTGTGTTTCAGCGGATCTGTTTACTTCTGCAGGGATCTGTCCACATAGGTGTGGACAGTGGGGAGGGGTTGTGAGAGGTGGCCCAGAGCAATGGTAGCGACTACTAGCACAGCCAGTCCTGCACCCAAGGCTCCCTCCTTTTCGCTGGAACTAGTTGAGCTGTGATTCTGTGCCTGCAGGCCAGAATTCTTAGAACTGCAAATGTTCTGTTATTTTAATCTGACACTGCTACTGTTTTGCTTCTAGCACTGGGAGGGTGGGGGTCAAAGCGAGCTCTGCGAGGGTTGTGAGAGGACGGCTGGGCTCTTTGCCTATGCCTTCCATCCTCTGCTCGGCAGTGAGGGCTTAAATCACCATTTTTTACCCTTCTTCCTTTAGTCTTTGCTCCGAGGTCTTTGCCATGAGTGTTGGGTTCAGCCGTGTTATATCTGATCCCTCAGGTGGTATTGTGGTCCATAAGTGGAGCACTAGCAGTGTGAATTCTTCCCTCTCCCACAACTGCGGTAGTTCCAGAATGCCGGGAGCTTGGAGCTCTGAGCTCCGGTCTGCTCCTGCACCTGCAGGGTGCACATCTCCGCACTTCCCCTTTCCCTTCCCCCATCCCCCAGTTTGCCCACCTGTAGATGATTTCAGTTGCACTCCTGTCTGCTGTTCAGGGAGTCTTTTGTGGAATTATAGTTGTTCAATTTGTTGTAAATTCTAGGGGAGATTTCAAGAGGCTCACATCACACTGCCATTTTTATTCCCATTGTTTCTTTGCCCTTGTTTTTCTGTCTGTGATTTTCATTTGGAGGTATTTTATGATTTTTTCTCCCGTTTTCTCTTTTCTTGTGTATTATGTGTCTCAGTGCTGGATTTGTGGTGTGTGTGTAAGGACCATTGATTTTATGTAAAAGAAAGTTTCAAATATACAGTAGTCCTTTTCTTTTGCATGTATCTTATTTCCATTCCCCTTTGCAGATTCAGTCATGTACCCCCTCGACTTCTGTGTTTTTGTTGTCACAAATTACCCCTATTTATGCTGTGAGTTTATTTCTGAGTTGTCTTCTTCTCTTTGTCTTTTTTATGTTTTAATCTCCTTTAATATTTGTATTATATTTAAGTGTATAGTGACCTATTCTGAATAGGGGTTGCAATTTACTGCTTCTGTCTATCTGTTAGTCATCTTACTCATAGTTTTATATCCTTTCGTCTTTTTATTTCAGGTATAATAACCCCCTTCAGTATTTCCTGTAATACAGGTCTTTTGGAAAATTCCCTTAGCTTCTGTATGTCTGGAAAAACTTTTATTTCTCTTTCATATCTAAAGGATAACTTTGCTGGATATATTATTTTTGGCTGCTAAATTTTCTGTTTCAATAATTTGAATATTTAATTCCACTCCTTCCCAGCTTATAGAGTTTGTGCTGAAAAATCCGATGATAATCTAATGGGATTTCCTATTTAGGTTACCATCTTCTTTCTTGGCTGCCATGAGAATTCTTTTGTTGTCATTAGTTTTTGATAGATTAAATATAATGTTCCTCGGAGAGGGCTTTTTTCAATTGAGATAATTAGATGTTCTGTTTGCTTCTTGGATTTAAGGATCCAGTTCTTTCCATAGGCTTTGGAAGTTTTTGTTGACTATTTATTTGAATAGGTTCTCTGTTCCTTTCTCCCTCTCTTCTCCTTCTGGTATACCCATTTTTCTTGCTCTTTCTGATGGAGTCAGATAGTTCTTGTAGAGTTATTTTATTTTTGTTTACTCTCAAGTCTCTCTACTTTCATCTGAGTCATTTCCGGTTTTCTATCTTTTATGTCACTAAATCTTTCCTCCATCTAGTCAGCTCTATTTCTAAGCTCACTAGTTCATTATTTATCTGTATTCTTGAGTTCTTTAAAATTTTAGTCTCTTCGGTCAGTTAATTGATCTTTTGTTCATTGATCTTATTTCTGAGTTCATTAAATTCCCTATCTGAGATTTCTTGCCTCATTTAATCAGCAGTGCAATCTTGAATTTTGTCATTTGAATCACGTATTTCCATGTCTTTAAGTTTATTTTCTAGAGACTTTTCATTTTCTTTGTGAACTGCCTTGTTACTTTGGTTGTTTGTGGTATTTGATGGAGTATTTCTCTGCTTAGTCCTTTATGGGAATGAAATCTGCCTTTTTTTAAAAAAAAAAAAATTATTTTTTTAAAGAGATACCTTTTTAGCAGATTGATAAGAAGAAGTCTTTCTTTTGTTTTCCCTTTGGGTGGCACTGGAGTGCAAGTGTTATTTTCTCTTGCACTTCTCCAAATTCTTGGATCTCTGTGGGGATGGAAAAATGCTCTGTATTCCCTGGGGAGATAGGCATCTCCTCTGTGACCAGCTCTCCTTGATCTCAGCGCATCATCCCTGTGCCAGAATGTGTTGGCGATGGAGTTTGGAGCCTGTGACATCCTGGTGTTGCCCTTGAGACCAGGTGCAGTGCTGGCACTACCAGAAGTGTCCCAGTTGCCCCTGCTAAGATCGGCAGGGATGGGTGGGGGCAGGATGGACTGGGAGAGGCCACTGTGTTTTTGTGTCTTTTCTTCCCAATAATGGCAACTGCCAGATTTCAGCTGCCTTGCGTCTGTGGCTCCATCCTTGTCACTGGGATTAGCTGCAGCCTGCCTTTGCTAGTCAGGTACTATCTCTCTAGGATTGTAGATATTCTGTTCTGTAATCCCATACTCATTTCTACAGCCTCTTCTGGGGCCTGCTGCTAGCTCTGGGAGGGTAAGGGGAGGCAGTCAGGCTCTGTGGCTTCATTTTCTGTCTGTCAATTGCAGCTCCTAGAACACAGCTGTCACATGTCTATATTCTGTCTCTGCCCCATCACTGAGTTGAGCCACAGTATATGCTGATCACTCAGGCAGGAATGCTCGGGTCTGCGGAGGGCGCACACTGCAGCCTGATCCGTCTCCTCTCCCAAGACCTGCAGTGAGCTCCAGGCTGTGTCCATCGTGGTACCTGTCTTTGCTCTTCTCCCTTTCCTCCTCCCCTGTTCACTCTGGTTTGCCCACATTCAGATGTTACGATGCATGGCTCTCTCAGACATGTTTGTTTGTTGAGCAGGGATCCTTTGTTGAATTATAGCTGTTTCAAACTTGCAGTTGTTGTAACTTCAAGGGGAACAATCAGGAGGACCTTTCATGCCACCATGCTTCTGACATCACCACTCTTTGCCCTTTCTTAATTTCCATTCTATTGTCTGGGAAGTGAATGAATAATTTGATGAGCAAATAGAGCAGGGCCACACAGATTGCTGAACAGGTTTGGTATCCTTTTGCTCTTACATGAAATCTGAGACCATGCACCAGTTTGTTCATCCTTGAGATGGGTACTGGCTCTTTTTATAGCTGATTAGCAGGGTTTTAATTAAGAGTTCAGGTGAGGTGGTTCACCTACCAAGAATCCAATGGAATACCACTATGAAGATTCTACTCAATGTTTGCTTTTTTATTTCATCTATTCTGTTGTTTTCCTGAGTAAGATAATGGAATGCACATTTTCCATTTGGGGGTTGATGTGAACAGATTCTAATCCTTCATACAGTTCTAGTGCTGATCCATCCCTCCCAGCCCCATGTGGTGATGGTGAATGAACACCGCTGACCATTTTAAAATTGCATCTCTATAATTGGCATTTAAGGAATGTGTGCTATACCTTAGTAAGAGATGTTGCTTCATTGTTTCATGTTTGTACATTACTTGATTATTAATAAGCCGGCTTGATTTTTCATGTTTTTTCACTTATCATATTTATGCTTTTCAGAGTTGTCCCTGATGTCCTGTGTCTATATAATAAGCTAACCCATATGAAATTGTCGTTTTTGTGGGTCAGAATGGTCAAATAATGTATGGATTATCCTGATATCTTTAGGAGCTTAATGTTTTATTCATGTTTTAATAACATTTTTCTTGTTACAAAGTGTTCTACTTATTATAACATGTTTAAGAAATATAAAAACAAGGGCAGCTGATTAGCTCAGTTGGTTAGAGTGCGGTACTAATAACACCAAGGTTGCTGGTTCTATTCCTACATGGGCCACTGTGAGCTGTGCCATCCTTCATATATATATATGTAATGAAAACGTAATTGTATAATACCGTAAAATCATCCCTTACTATTTTATTGTACTTTTTTTCTCTTTTTCTTATCTCTTTTTAAAATATATTTCCCCCCTGAAAGTTGCAGAATTTTCTTGGTAGAACTATTAAGAGGCATAAGTGAATTATTATATGTATAGTATAAGTATATTTGTTAATAACATTATAAACAGCTTTTATCCTGCCTTGATATTTTATCAACTGTACACTTCTTTTGCTATTAAATATTCTTTAGAAATGTGACTATTTCATATTGTGCCATATAAATACTGTATAATTTAGCAAATTATTATTTTGTTGGATATTTTAGGTTATTTTCTTTTCTGTCCTTATATAAACAATACTCTGCTGAACTCATATCTGTAGCGTTTTTTCCTTTAGCATGAGGAATTTCTGTTAAGCATTTCATGTATGTGAAATAACTAGGTCAGGTAATTAAAATCTCTTAAAATTTCTTAGACAAAGTACCCTCCAGAAACATTTCTCAATTGTCACTTCCTCCAGGAATGTCTGAGATTTCCCTTCTCTGGGAGGCTTAATTAGCAGTGAAAGTTTTTATTCTTGATAATTTGGCAGTCACAAATAATACCTCTTGGTTTTAATTTGAACATTGTTTAGATGGTTGTTGACCATATATCTTTCTTCTTTTGTGATTTATTTACTAACATCTTATTTTTTTTTGAGTTTCCATTTTTTGTTATGTTTGTAAGGAAAAAACCATGCTTATAAATGTAAAGAGAAAAATTAAAATTTATATTTGCCAAAATACTAATAATGCTTTTTTTAGGTAGTGAAATTTTAGATGGTTTTCGTTCTCTTTATACTTGTCCTTTTTCGTGATTATTCTGTAGTAGATTTTTTTTTTCATACAGAGCGAAGAAATTCTTGTTTTCATGAACGAAGGAGTACTGGCTCTTGTAACATGTTCCTGGCCTCTGCTGCAAAGGTGGAGCTGGTTCCTCCCAGTCCCTCTTAAACATGAGAGGACCCTGGATGCCCTTTGCCCACACACCCAGCTCCTACCCTGCACCTGGGCCATACTGCCTGGGATCGCAACAGTGTGAGGTGTGACAGTAATAGTGTACCATTATTGTTTTTTTCTCCTGGCATGTCCAGCCTGCTATGGGATGGATGAAGAAGAAGAGAACCACTATGTTTCACAGCTCAGAGAAGTCTACAGCAGCTGTGACACAACCGGGACAGGCTTTCTGGACCGGGAGGAACTGACCCAACTTTGCCTTAAGCTTCATCTGGAAAAGCAGCTGCCCATCCTTTTGCAAACACTTCTTGGAAATGACCACTTTTCCAGGGTGGGTATTTGACTTCATTCTCGTAAAGAAAGGCACAGAGTACTATAGTTGGCCATTACAAGCATTTGATAAATATCAGTTATCAGTTAAATAAAGATCCTCATCAAAGGAAAATTATTAGGAAATGGGATGGTGTTTTTCCTTCTTGTGGAACTCCTAAATTATAGAAAGAGTTTCCTTAGGATGACATTTTTAGTGTAGTAACTTCCAGAGGTTTTGTTTTGTTTTTCCGGGAAGATGTTTGAGTGAATTTTTGGCTCTGGTCGGGGGTTTATGGTATTGGTAGGTGGCAGGTGGTTCACAAAAACACAGGGCTGGATCTGTGGGCAGCTCACACACTGGTAAGTCACTCAGAGACTGGCAGCTTCAAAGTACCTCAAGGGTAGATTGTCTTATAAAATTACACAGGTTGAAATTTATGTGGCAGTTGGACAAAATTGCAAACTCCTCTGAAAGAATACAGGATTCCCGTGTTCAGAAGTGTTCAGTGATTTCATCTAGGCCAGATATGAACTCTTTTTCTCTAGGAAATTCAAGGTGATATGAATAGTGATCTAGAAATTTTCCTGATAGAAACACCAAAAAGCACCTCCCTCCTTGTTCCTAATTCTTGAATGTGTCCAGATGTTAATATGTTAGTGCTAATGACAGTGCCTGTTATCTTGTCATCTTAACTTAGAAGAGAGAGTGACTTTTTTTCCACAGAACTCAATAAAAATTATTTTCATTTTGAATGAGAAAAAAAATCCAGCCTGCAGATTTTCCTGAATTGGCTCTTGGCCAAAAACAAATGAATTAAAACAAAACAAAATCCTTACTACTGGCATAGGGAGAGAATCCAGGCGAATTCGACCTCTTGTTTCCCAAAAGCACCCACTTCCCTGTGTTGCTACTGCTTGTCAGTAGGGTATTACTACTCCTTCGTAGAGAACTCTGAGTCAATTAAACAGACCATACCTTTTCTGTCTCTTTATTCTATTCCTCCTTTTTTTTGACTTAAAAGGCAGATTGTTTTTGATAGATTGTTCTAGCCCCTCTTGCTATCACCTGGAATTGTATTTGGGACCTAGATGAACAAAAATCTGATCATTTGGGTTTTTGGTGTTGTGTGAGTCCCTTATATATTTTGGATATAAACCCTTTATTGGGTGTATCATTTTCAGATATCTCCTCCCAATCATTGGGTTGTCTTTTCATTTTGTTGATGGTTTCCTTCTCTGTGAAAAACCTTTTAGTTTGATGTATTCCCATTTTTTTATTTTTTCTTTTGTTGCCCTTGCCCGAGGAGACATGTCCAAAAAGATATTGCTAAAAACAATGTCAGAGTTCACTGCCTATGTTTTCCTCTAGGAGTATTATGGTTTCAGTTCTTACGTTTAAGTCTTTAATCCAATTTGAGTTTATTTTTTTTATATCGTATAAGAAAGTGGTTGATCCAGTTTCATTTTTTGCATGTATCTGTCTACTTTTCTCAACACCACTTATTAAAGAGACTGTATATTGTATATTCTTGCCTCCTTTATTGTATATTATTGACCATATAAAGCAAGGATTATTTCTGGGCTCTCTATTCTGTTGATCTATATATCTGTTTTTATGTTAGTACCATACTGTTTTGATTTTTGTAGCTTGGTAGTGTAGTTTGAAATCATTGGTATTTTAATAGTGATTGCATTGGATCCATATATTGATTTAGGTAGTTAAGGACATTTTAACAACATTAATTCTTCCAATCCATGAGCATGGCATATCCTTCTATTTATTTGTATCCTCTTAAATTTCTTTCTGCAGTTTCTTAGTTTTCAGAGTTAGCCTGTTTCACCTCTTTGAATATATATATATATATATATATATATATATATATATATATGTATTTAATGCTTTTTGATGCAATTGTAAATGGTACTATTTTCTTCAGTTTTTCCTATTCATTCAGTATTGGTGTACAGAAACTCCACAGGTTTCTATATATTGATATTTGTATCCTGGAACTTTATTGAATTCATTTATTAGTTCTCATCGTTTTTTGGTGGAATCTTTAGGGTTTTCTCTATATAGTATCATGTCATCTGCAAATAGTGTGAGTTTCCTTCCTTCTTTCTCTCTCTTTCTCTCCCTCTCCTTCCTTCTTTCCTTCCTTCCTTTTTTTCCTTCCTTCCCTTCCTTCCTTCCTTCCTTCCTTCCTTCCTTCCTTCCTTCCTTCCTTCCTTCCTTCCTTTCTTTTTCTTGTCTGAGTGCTGTGGCTAGGGCTTCCAATACTATGTTGAACAGAAGTGGTGAGAATGGGCATCCTAGTCATGTTCTTGATCTTAAAGGAAAAGCTTTCAGCTTTTTACCGTTGAGTATATTAGCTATGGGTTTGTCATATGTGGGCTTTATTATGTTGAGGTATGTTCCTTCTGTACCTACTTTGTTGAGAGTTTTTGGGATATTGAATCTTGTCAGATTCTTTCTTTGCATCTATTGAGATGATCATATGATTTTTATTTTGTATTTTGTTAATGTGATGTATCACATTCATTGATTTATGGATATTGAACCATCCTTGTATCCCTGAGATAAATCCCACTTGGTTATGGTGTATAATCCTTTTAATGTATTGTTGAATTGAGTTTGTTAATATTTTTGTTGAGGATTTTTGCATCTGTGTTCATTAAGGATATTGGCCTGTAATTTTTGTTTTGTTGTTTGTCTGGTTTTGGAATAGGGTAACGCTGGCCTCGTAGAATGAGTTTGGAAGTGTTCCTTCCTGTTCAATTTTTTAAAAAAATAGTTAGAAATGATAGGTATTAATTTTTTTAATGTTTGGTAGAACTCACCTGTGAAGCTCTCTGGTCCTGTGTTTGTGTTTGTTGGGAAAGTTTTTGTTTTGTTTTTGTTTTTAGTAATGCTTCAATGTCTGTGAATAATAGATTTGTTTAGATTTTCTATTTCTTCTTGGTTCAGTCTTGGAAGGTTCTATGCTTCTAGAAATTTATCTATGTCTTCTAGATTGCCAAATTTCTTGGCATATAATTGTTTGTAGTATTACTTAGTGATTCTTTGTGTATTTCTGTAGTGTTGGTTGTGACTTTTGTTTATTATTTCGTTTATTTGGGCTCTGTTTTCTTGATAAGTTTTGCTAAAGATTTGTCAGTTTTATCCTTTTAATGAGCCAGCTCTTAGTTTTACTGATCTTTTCTGTTTTTTTTTTAATTTCTTTTCTTTTTCACTCTGATCTTAATTATTTTCTTCCTTCTGTTTACTTTGGGTTTTGTTTGTTCTTCTTTTTCCAGTTCCTTTAGGTATAAAGTGAGATTGTTTATTTGGGATGTTTTTTGTTTCTTGAGGTAGGCCTCTATAGCTATGAACATCTTTCTTAGAACTGCTTTTCCTGCATCCCATAAATTTTGAAAAATTGTTTTTTCATTTATCTTGGATAATGTTCCATGTGTATTTGAAAAAAAAAAATGTGCTTTTTGCATGTTTGGGATGAAATGTTCCATAAACGTCTATTGTGTTGCTCTCATGTATGTGACATTTAAGGCCACTACTTTCTTATTAATTTTCTGTCTGGACAATCTATCCATTGATGTGAGTGGGGTATTAAAATTCTCTGTTATTGAATTATTGTGAATTTCTCCCTTTATGTCCATTATTTGTTTTATATATTTAGGTGTTCTTGTGTTGGGTGCGTAGATATTTGCGATTGTTACATCTTCTTGTATCAGCCCCTTTCTCATTATGTAATGTCCTTCTTTGTCTGTTTTTACATTCTTTGTTGTAAAGTCTATTTTGTCTTATAGAGTATTGCTACTCCAGCTCTCTTTTCATTTCTGTTTTCATGGAATATCTTTTTCCACCTGTGCACTTTGAGTGTGTATGTGTCTTTCAATTTGAAGTGAGTCTCTTTTAAGCAGCATACAGATGGGTCATGTTTTTTAATCCATTCAGCCACCCTGTGTCTTTTTATTGGAGTATTTAATCCATTTACATTTAAGTAATTGTTAAGTATATACTTACTGTCATTTTGTTCATTGTTTTTTGGTTGATTTTGTAGTTCTCCTCTGTTCCTTTCTTTTTGTCTTGATCCTTTCCCTTGTGGTTTGCTTGGGGTTTTTAGTGTTTTGTTTGGGGTCCTTTTTCTTTATTCTTTGTATATGTCCTTTGTAGGTTTCTGGGTTTTGGTTACCATAAAGTTTATGTATATCATTCTGTATCTATAGCAGTCTATTTTAAGGTGATAGGCATTTAAATTCAACTATGTTCCAAAAGGACTACATTTGTATTACCCCCTCCACACTTTGTTTTTGAATGTCTGATTTGCTCTATTTGTTAAATATTTGACTTCACCTGTGAGATTTCTTTTTACCTGTCTCCTATTTTCTTATTTCTAGTTACTGCTTTTCTGTTTAAAGAAGAACCTTTAACATTTCTTGTAAAGCTGGTTTAATGGTGATGGATTCCTTTAGTTTTTATTTGTCCAGTAAACTTTTTATCTCTCCTTCATTTCTGAATGGTGACCTTTCTGTGTAAATTATTCTAGGTTGTAGATTCCTTTATTTCAGCTTTTTAAAGACATCCTGACACTGCCTTCTGGCCTGTAAGGTTGCTGCTGCGAAATTATCTGATATCCTTATGGGGTTTCCTTTGCAGGTAACCAGTCATTTTCCTCTTGCTGCTTTCAAGATTATCTCTTTCTCTTTAACTTTTGCCATTTTAATTACAGTATGTCTTGGTGTGGGTCTCTTTGGGTTTATCTTGTTTAGAACTCTCTGTGTTTCCTGGACCTGGATGTCTTGTTTCCTTTTCCAGGTTAGGAAAGTTTTCAGCCATTGTTTCTTCCAATAAAGTTTCTGTTCCTTTTTTCTCTTTCTTCTCCTTTAGGCATCTCTGTATTATGAATGTTAATGTGCTTGATGTTGTCCCAGAAGCCCCCAAACTATACTTACTAAACAATGGTTTTTTCTTCTTGCTGTTCTGATTGGTTGCCTTCCACTAGGATGTCTTCAGGTTGCCCATCTGTTATTCTGTGTTAGCTCATGTGCTGTTGATTTCTTCTAGTGTGTTATTGTGTGCTCCAGCTCTGCTCGGTGCTTTATTATGCTTTCCAGCTCTTTGTTGCAGTTCCTCCTGTGCCCCTCTCAAGTTCGGTGAGCATCCTTGTGACCGTTTCTTTCAACTCCTTGTCAGGTAAATCACTTATCTCTGCTTCGTTAGGTCCTCCCCTCCTCCCCCCGGGTGGGGGGTGGGGGTGATTTTTCTTGTTCCTTCATGCAAGAGATATTCTTCTATCTTTTAATTTTGTTCACCTTTCTATGTTTGTTTATATGAATTAGACAAAATAGCTTACCCAAATTTGAAGAAGTGGTCTTATGTAGAAGCACCCTCTTTGTAAGCTGTTTGCTGGGTGGTTTGGGGAGGCCATTTGGAGCCAAGCAGGTGTCCAAGGCATCCGGGGACACCGCTGTACTGTGCTGTAGTAGCTCCGGGAGGGGAGGCCAGGTTCGTGTCGTAATGCCCTGTTGATCCTGCTTGCTCCCTTTATTTGGATCCAAAATAAGCTCTGGGCGGTGTGGCCGGGAATGCCCTGTGACGGTCTTGCAGGTAGGCCAGAGCACCTAGATAGAGCCTCCACCTGCTCTAGGAAGTGGAGGGGTTTGCAAACGGTGGTGCGCAGTGGCACCTCCAATCCTAGAGAAATCATGCAGGTCCTAGAGGGCTCCCACAGTTTTCCAGCCTTCTCTATTTGGTCTCTTTCTCTCATTTACTGTTTAGAAGCTGTTCAGTCAGCCCTCAGTTGTTTCTCAGGAATAAATTGCTCTATGTATAGATGTATATTTCATTGTGCTCGTGAGAGAGGCTGAGTTTGGCATCCTCCTATGTGGCTACCATCTTGGACCTCTTACTATTTTTAAAAATCTTAAGTACATTTTTGAATAAAAATGAAATGAATATTCTTAATGCAAAAGGCAACAATAAGATGTTTCCATCTGAGAGAAAAAAGAAAAGGTTGAGGGATTATGTGTTTATTTTGTTGAAAGTAATGTTGATCTCTTAAATTCACACAGGTTAACTTTGAGGAGTTTAAGGAAGGTTTTGTGGCAGTGTTGTCATCAGATGCTGGTGTTGGTCTCTCAGATGAAGACAGTAGTTCTTTGGAATCAGGTAACAAGATTCCCTCCTCTCGCATTTAGTTTATATTCATTTACTACCTTCTGAAGTATAATACTCTGACTGAGGAACCTAGCAGGTCTGAGACTAAATTTTAACCCCACTCTTTCGCTACCGAGCTGTGACAACTGGGACAAAACATTTCCGTTTTTTCTTCTATTTTCTTATTTGTAAAATAGTGTTGTAAGGTAAAAACCCTGTTGTTTTCCTTTAAACTGCACACAATACTCTGAATAATACTAGCAATCTGGTCACCAGATGTGTGGTAGTTTTCCCCACACCAGCCAATTCTCTGACCCCAGCTGGGTGCCCTACAATTCAATTCTGATATGATTCACCTGGAGATACTGTGTTTCCCCGAAAATAAGACCGGGTCTTATATTAATTTTTGCTCCAAAAGACGCATTAGGGCGTATTTTCAGGGCATGTCTTATTTTTTTCATGTATAACAATCTACATTTATTCAAATACAGTTATGTCATCTTGTTCTGGAACATTGTCATAAAGTACTAAATGCATCCGTCTGGCTGACGATCTTAACTGGGGCTTATTTTCGGGGTAGGTCTTATTTTCGGGGAAACGCGGTAGTGTCAGATCCCACAGGTTGAAGGCTCAGTCCAATTAGTCCTCCACTTCAGATGCTGATTGCAAGTCCAGGTTGTCACCTGTGCTTTGGACCAACAGCTATGAGTCAGAGTTTCCCACAACCCTCTCCTCAGGTTTCACTAATTTACTAGGGCAGTTTCCAGAACTCAGAGGAACATTTTACTTACTATATCACTGGCTTTTTAATAAAAGTATATAACTCAGGAATAGCCAGAAGAAAGAGATGCACAGGATGAGGCATAGGGATAGGTGCAGAGCTTCTGGGCCCTCTCCACGTGCGCCACTGTCCTCCATCCACTTGTTCACCAACCCAGAAGCTCTCCAAACCCCATCCTTTTGGGGTTTTATGAAGAATTCGTTACATAGACCTGACTGATGAAACCACTGGCCATTGGTGATTGAGCTCTACCTCCAGCTTCTCCCCAGAGGTCAGAGGTGTGGAGCCAAAAGTTCTAACCCTCTCATCACACGGTTTGTACCCTTGGTAACCAGGCCCCATTCTTGGGTGCTTTCCAGAAGTCACCTCATTAACAAACACAGAGGTAGTTGCTCTTATTAGGAAGTTTGAAGGGTTTTAGAAGCTCTGTGCCAGATACGGAACAAAGACCAAATATATTTATTATAAACCACAGTATCACAAGTGTCAAGTAATACTATGTGCTATCCTTACAGCATAGGGTATTGACATGAAAAAATGGATATGGTGGAGTTGAAGATTTCAAGAATTTAAAGTACAGTACAGATGTAAGGTGTTTGTAGAAGGTGGTAGAGCAGGTAGGATACCACCAGCCCAAGACGGGCCTCAATGTATTTTTTCGTCTCAGACAATAGTGTTGTGCTATGCTCACAGTACTTATTAGACTCCTGTTACCAAAATGGGGCTGGTCAGACAAAGGTAACATTTCTAAGGGAAAGTGGCATCCTGAGAGGGAAAGCCACCTGGCGTAGGTAACAGGAGGTAGAGGGAGCATTTTGGAAGGAGTTCCACTCAGAGGCGTGTAGATTGTGGGGTGGGAGTTGGAAGATGGTGCTAGATGCGCTCCCCCAGTTGTTCCTGCCCCATCAGGTCTCAGGCTATGAGTGATAGTCACCTGATCTGCCAGGACTGAGCTTAGCTGCTCCGCATGTGTAGGGGGGCGGGGGTGAAGGAAATGGTAGTGGATCCTCTCTCTCTTGTGTGGGGCAGTGTGTTTGAAGATGGAGGTGGTGATGCTGATTAGCAGATTGAGGAGGGAGCTCTTTCCCTCTGGTGGCTCCGTGGTCAGGAGCAGGTGTGTGTCTTTTGGAGACCAGGGTGACAGTGTGGGAGGGGCCTGTGGTGGAGAAGGAAAGTAGATCAGGAACATTGTCTTCTGTGTGTCAGCCTTTGAGCTTTATGTACATTTTATGTAGGTTCCGTTTAACCCTCACAGAAATCCTGTGCATTATCATAGGCATTATTTAGATGAGGAATCTAAAGCCTGAGGTGTGAAGAGATTTGTCCAGGATCCCACAGCCAGTAAAATAGTGGCTACAGTTTAAATCTCAATTTTCCAACTCTAAGCCCTGGGCCCTTGTGTATGCACTGTTGGCAGAAGCTGCACCTTCCACTGGATGCTGGTGGTTGACCCCCCTTCCCATCTCCTCCTGCTGGTTGCAAAGACACCTGAGAATAGTGTAAAGAGCCCTGAAGTGAGAGGGGAAAACCCTTGAAGGTTCATTGGGTGCTTTGTCTCACAGTTTTCTTTAAGATGTGAAGGCCCACTTGCCTTTCCTAACTCATAGAATTTTGGAATATGATCGTGTAACCATGGATTTGAACATGCCTAAAAGGCGAGTGCCCAGTGTCACTGATGCTGTATGTCTGCTCTTCATACTAGAGAATGTGTGATGCTTCTAAGCCTAAACTATGTGGATCTGTGGGACATGTTCTCAGGCCCTCCACAGAAACAGGAAGCTATTTTAAAACTTGTGCTTTTTCTCACCAATGACAATTTTGTTTTATTTATTTTCTTGCGGATTTCAAAGCTTTCCTCAATTAGATGGTTGTATGCCCTACCTGAGACACCTCCTCTCGAGCCTGCAGACAGGGCTCGTCCCAGTGTCCATCTCCAAGCAGCCATCCACAGAGGCATGGTACCCACTGCTTGAAGGCATGACCGGGCGTTGGTGGTTCTGTAGCACAGGGGTTTCCTGAGAGTCATGGTGAGCCTCGTGCCTTCCAGGATTGTGTTCGTTTCAGCTTCCAACCCCTGGCTCACCCGTCCTGTCTTGGGCCCCTGCTGTCCAATGTGGTGTAAGACTTGGCCTCCTCAGTGCCTCATTTGCCCCTCTGCTCCATTCGTAGTGTCACTCTTTCCCTGCTTTCTAATCTGTTTGTCAGATCGGAAAAATGTGCTTTTGATACTCCAGGAAAGAGTGTCATTGTGGGATCAAATTCTTGGGATTTTGAGGAATATCCCTGCTTCCCTATCATTCTACTGTTTTCATTAAAGGCTATTATTAAACATATAACCAAATGTATTTTAATTTTTAGACTTTGTTACTCCTTTCCTATAAATAAAGATGCACACCAAGAAGACACAGCAGGTGTCCAGGGTTTGGCTCAGCAGGTGTACCGTCCTGTCTTCTAGGGCCACTGAGGGGTCCTGTCTTGTGCTCTTCAGACCCTGTAGGGTGCAGGACGGGGGATTGGGCTGTGCCTGCACTGAAATATGGTTACTATCCTTTCCACCCTGCAAAGGTATGACTCTTGTGATTCTGTGGGTAGTGGAAAGCTGCCCCATTCATTTTACTGTCATTCCTCTGCCCTTGTTTCTGCCCTGACTTGCCACGTGGACACTCTTTTCTAGAGTAACATTTCTCCCTATTGAAGGGAGGGACGCAATAGGTTTCTGGACTGTTTTGTTGTTGTTTGTTTTGAGAACATTGGGGAATATTATGAAAAGAACATTGGACAACTCAGTACTCTAAGGAGAGTGCTGACTGGCTGGCAACAATAGAGAAGTGGGGTCAGCATCAATGATAGGGTGGGACTCCAGACATGGACTAGGGGTCAACTAAGAAGGGGAAATGGAAGGAAGGAAAATTAAGCCTGGGAACTAGAAACACATGCTGGTCGCTAAATCTTCATGTGTGCCAATGAGTGGGCTGAATCCAGGAAGTGACCATGGGTGTGGACATAGAGGCCAGGGCTCTGCTTTTACTGGGTCTGAAGGGGTCTTATAATTTAGGGGGGCATGCCAGAGCTCCCCTCTGAGTTTTCTGCACCTGGTTTTCCCACAATTTCCCCCTTATCATGTGGCATGAAATAGCCCTCATCTAATACCCCTTAAGGGGGAAAAAAGAGGATTCTTCCCCACCCACAGTTATCAGCTAGCAGCCTCCCTATAAATAGAAACCAGAATGAGATACAAGAGCCTTTCTTCATTGGTCCCTCATTCACCCTTTCAGCAACTCTCTATTGAGAGCCTTTCTCCATGTTTGTAGTTCACCCCTTGTGAACACTGGCAAGTTTGCTCATGGATTCTCTTGTTTTCCCTCTGCTGACTTAAACACTTTGCCCTTCTCTTTAGGACGTCCCATGAACTCTGTCATATGGTGAGAGTTCTTTGGGTCAGACCCTGTCAATGCCTGTTGTGCCAGGGTGATTAGTAAAGGTGCCTTTTATTACCTCAAAATGTCCCACTGGGGTGAGAAATTATATAGTCAACCTGCATATTGTCAGCTGCCTGAAATGCCACACTGTCACTTCATATTCTGCATATCCCATGTGGGACTGAGCGTCCTCCTCCTGGAAGCTCATCCCACATTCCCAGGATGGACCCAGGCTGTGGACCAGCTGTTTGGGGCATGAAGGAAAGAAATGTGGTGGCACTTGGCTTTAGGGAGCATGATTTCTGTTGGGGTGAGGCCCAAGACACATTTGCAATGAAATGCTCCTTTTTTTCCTGGCCTTGCCTTGCCTCACTATCCCTTTCTCTCCAACTGTCCCATTCTGATTGCTTCCCTCTGACCCCATATCCTGTCTTGGCTGCTGCCCATTTCTCCACCCCGTCTGTCTCCTGCCTGCCAGGATTCTGCATAGAGTCACTGTGTTGTCTTCTTTACCTGAGAGGTCCCAGCTGCTCTGTGCAGACGAGGACAGGTAAGGGGGAAGAAGGAAGTGCAAGAGATTATTAAGGTTTAGAGAGTTCTCATGAATTCCAAAACTAAAATCCATGCCTGCCTGTGCCCCAGACTTTAGACCCACATGAAGCCTGAGACTCTGAAGCTGTATCTGAGCTCTGTGCCCTCCTATATGCACCCCCCGGTCCTGTGGGATGGGGTCCTAGAGTGAGCAAGGTGGAAAGTGACCTTCCTGTCTCTAGAGCAGTATGTTGTTGAATTATTGGAAGTTTTTATTTCTTTGCATGAAAGAAATTTTTTAAAAGCTAGATTTTGTATTAGTCTTTTATTATATAAACAAAGCAAAATATGCTGAAAAAATTTAAACAGCATGTAGAGTTTAGAGTGGAAAGTCCCTTTCCCAGCCTATCTTCCTTAGTTCCTGCCCCAGAGAATAGGATAACTGCTGTTAACTGTTCCCTGTGTTCTTCAAGACATTTTCTGTGTGTGTAAAAGTGTGTCCATCCATGCAAAATATACTCTGAACCTTCTTAAAGTTCATCTCAGTGACATGCATGGGCCCAGAGGTTGCTTTAAAGGCCCACCCCACAAACTTCCCATTTTCTTTCCAGCTGCCTCCCGTGCTGTCCCACCCAAGTATGTGAGTGGCTCTAAATGGTATGGTCGTAGGAGCCGGCCTGAGCTGTGCAATTCTGCGACTGGAGACAAATGTTTAGCAGAACAGCAAGCCAAGGCCACTGTGAGACACCAACTTCGGCGCTCTGTATCTCTGGAAAGTGTGGAGGTGGGTCGGGTCCCCTCTTCCCAACCCTGGGTTGCCCAGCATTAGGGAAATAACATTTCACTTAGTCACTGCTCACTACAGGAAGATGTGAAGGGAGAAATAAGCATTCCTGGCATTTCATTGCCAGAAGTGTAGGTGCACTTTGGAGAATGACACAACATTCTAAAGTGTCTCCAAGTCTACTTGTCTGCACGGAAATTCTGGCCACAGAGCATACTCCTTGAGACATTGGGGTGGTGGAGAGTTTGTACACAAATCACTTGTTCCTCTCCCTGCCCTGCTCACCACCGCCACCTTTCCCTGGCGCTGCAGGAAGGAGCATGACTTCTGTTGGGGTGAGGTGGTAATTGGCCAAGGATAGAAAAACAAAGTTACCTTTCTGATGCAGCTGCAAGGTTAGAAATTTGGATGTGCCAAGCCCACCATCCCACCTGCCTTGAACACTTAGAATGTCCCAAGCCCCACACATACAGCTTGGTGAGCCTATGCCAGATCTTCCGAGGCTTTGGGTGTTGAATCTAGCCCCCAGTCTCCCTGAGCTGTTCAGTGCAGCTCAGGGACTGACCCAGGAGATGGGTTTCATGTCAAGAAGGATCATGCCAGGGGCAGAGCCACGGCCTGTGAGTTAATTGTGGACTTCTTAGACCTATTTTCAAGGATTCCAGAAGTTTTGTGGTTCCTGCCCGCAACGACGCCTCTGTCAGACGGGGCGATAGGGGGACATATCTTTAGTATGACAGCACTGAATCCCCAAGTTAATTTATTTATTTGTTCAACATTCATTGAGGCAAAAAAGAAAACAAATGTGTATCTAGATCCTAAATCTTGTCTCAGTGACGTGCCACACCTGGGCAACACCAACAAGTCCAGGACATTCGCTTTTTCATTCTCTTTCTAACTTGGCCCTTAGGGATGGAGGGCTGAGTTGGTCCATCTTTGTGGTACTCTGCTGCTTAAAAACATCTTTGATCCCCAGAACTAGAACACAGGGGACACTACTTTTAGGGTTGTAAGTTGAGTTGAATGCATTAGAAAAATGGGATATACCAACTACTCCTACATCCCTGCCCTCAGCTCAGTGCTGGCTCTAAGGAGGACTCAGTCTTGGTCAACCGACACATTCTAAAATTGGTCATGGGACACACAGCACCTCTCAGAAGCAGATTTTGACTTTGTGGTCAGCTGCCTCGGTCACAAAAACATGAGGTGTTTACTTGAGTCAGGCATTTCTTGATGGCCTGCCTCCTTCAAGAAGCAGTTTACCAAGGTGGCAGGTGCTTGCTAAGCACTGTGCTGTCCCAGGAGCCCCCAGAGGCACAGAGAAACCTGTTCTTCCTCCAATTGTTTGCAGAACTGATATAGGTGATAAGGGACGGGATGCAGAGAAGTGAGGATCTTCAGGCCTCAAGTTGAGATCCTATCCTGTGATGAAATGTTTAAGCTCCAGGACCACTCCCCCTGAAGAGGTGTTGGTTTGGGGAGCTTTTTTCTCTTCTGTTATAGTGGGATTCCTTGACTGTATTTTCATTATGAACTGCTGAGGTGCAAAGGTTGCCTCGCAGGGGTGAGGTTTTCTTTGGAGACGTTGCATCTCATGAGGTTGTTGGTTCTCTTCCTCAGTTGGCCCTACCTGTCCCCAAGACATACCATCTACTTGTTGCTTGTGCTCTGTCCACTCTCACATCCTCTGGGGTGATTTGTGTCTTCCTCTTTTCATTTTTCTGCAGAGTCTCAAGTCAGATGAAGAAGCCGAAAGTGCTAAAGAATCTCAGAATGAGTTGTTTGAAACACAAGGTAAAGCCACGGCCTCACGCTTGGTGCTGCCTTTCAGCAGTGCTTTGGAAGCTCCAGGAGCTGGGTCATTGGACAGTGAGCCAGCCAAGTGTAATTTCTTGGGAAGTGGTGTGCCTGGTGGGCTCCTTCTCCAGAGTGGTCACAGATGTGAGGCTGTCACTTGGTTCTTAGCATCCCCTGAGGTCAGGCCCTTGGGCAGAGGCCACTGGCTAAGGGAACAGTGTGGTTCTGCCACATTTCACAGTCTGGAAGGACCAGCATGACGCCAGCTGGCAGGTGTGGCCCTGGGGTCTCAGGCCTGTTGCTCCCTGGTTAGGCCCTGCACCCCCATCCTGATGCACAGATCTGGGTGCAGCCTCTTCCTTGCTGTGGGTTCATAGTCTCAGCATCCACCAGCGGCCCTGTCTGTGACCCGAATAGAGTGCAAGACATGATTCTGGTCCTGAGGAGCCTACAGTAACAACTGAAGGCAGCAATGGGTGTACTTAAGCATGTGATGTGTGACAGGGCAGAAAGTTCAGGAACTTGGCTTGGAGAGAGGGAGACCAGAGTTCACCTTGAATTTCTGCTGCAGTAAAAAATTAGCAGTTGGAACTGAGCATCCTCTAGATTGTGGTCCTCAAGTATAGGGTCATTGTTGGTTCCCCGTTTACCTTGGTCGATGGCAGGGGAACTGACCTGAGTGTCTGCCCGTGCTGCTGGACAAAGCAGATAGACCTCTTTGTGTTAGGAAGAGCAGCCAAGCCACCACATCTTAATTTTTTTGGACTCAGAGTCTCAGGAAGGGCTCTTGGAGCAGATTATTCACAGAGCGACTTGGTGCTTGCTCTCTGCCTAGAGAGCAGGCTGGCTTTTTCCCAATCTTAAATAGAAACTTTTCCATCGAGATTAAAACCAGCAGTAGTGCACTAACACTCATGTCAAACCTCAAAGGATTTATTTACCTCCTCTGCCAGCCCTGAAAAATAAACCCCAATATCAGAATTGCTTTTAAAGTTTTCTAGAAATTCCAGACATTTTAAGTTGGAAGGGATCTCAGAGGTGGCGCTTTCCCATCTGACCCTTTCCTGGCGTTTTCCTCAGCCCATCCTATAACAGCGTTTGTGAACATGCAGGCCTGGCTTTCCTGGAGGAAAGCGGCTTTCAGGTTATTAGTGGATTATCGAAGTAATTAACCCCAGGGTGGCTCATCTGCGGGAAAGGTCCAAACCACTGACGTGGAACTCTAGTTGCTCAAGTCTGAGCTAGGTAGAAGCGGCCCTCTTTCTGTGTTGGGCTGGTTGTGGAGGTGAATGTCTGGTGTGAAGCATAGCTCTTACATGGATAGCTCCTCATGGGCACCCCCAACATATGTCCTTTTCCACAAGTTGTTTCTCTGGCAGAGCTTCAGAAATACCAGTAAGCCACCTGGCTAAAGTAGAAAAGTTATGAAATCTGGCCATCTGTCACCCAAACCCACTGATGAGTCTTTGCATTTCCAAAGCACCTGTGCCTCCCGATGTGAGGTGATGTGGAGTACACAGTTCCATCTGTAGAATGTTTTTGCCAAGAAAAAACTGAGCCTGAATCCAAATTACAAACTAGCCTTTGATGTTAACTTCATGTTTATAGGAATTATTAAAGTGGAGGGACAAGTTACATGATACCATGAGGAAGCAGACAAATCCAGATGGGGACATTCTATAGAACAACTACTGATCCCATTTCTTAAACCAGGCAGTGCTAGGGGTTGGGGGGCAGGGAGGTGCTCATGATTGAAAGACTTAAGAGAATAACCAAATGCACTGTGGGGTTGCTGTCTGGGTACTGATTCAAACAAGTCAATTGTAAAAAACCTTTTGAGACAGTTGGGAAATTGTTGATTTTGGCATTATGATTGTGATAGTGGCATTATGGTTATATAAGAAAATGTCCAAATATTTCAAAAATACATATTAAATATGTAAAGATAAAAACATGAGATCTGGGATTTACTTTTAAACACTTCAGCAAGAGCAAAAAGTGGATAGTTGAAGGCAGCATGGCAAAGTCTTAATCACTAAAGAGCCTGCGTGACAGGTGCACTGGGGTTCACTGGACTGTACTCTTTACTTTTGGTAGGTTTGAAAAGTTTCTAAAAATTAATTGTTTTGTGCTGTCAATGGTGTGACTTTAGTAGATTCCCTTCAGAAAAAGCTTTCCCCACGTAGAGCAGCGATTCCCACCCCACCCCCAAGTTTTTTTCATGAAAATTTGCAAACACAGAATGAACTTGAAACAATTGTACTGTGAACACCCATGTACCCACCACCTAGATTCCACTTTTGATGCTTGGCTACTCACCTGTGTCCATCTGTCCGTCCATCTGATTTCAGGGTAAATTACCAGTAGGTGTGTTGCTTCCACCTGGAGCACTGGGTTTACCTTTCACTCTCTCTGCTTCAGGCCAGCTGCCAACCTGGGGTTCCGAGGTCTTTGGGAGCCCCCAGAAGTCCTGCAGCCCGTTGTTTGACACCCCTGAGAGCCAGGTCCGGGGCATCTGGGAAGAGCTGGGCGTTGGCAGCAGTGGTCACCTCAATGAACAGGAGCTGGCTCTGGTCTGCCAGAGCATCGGGCTCCAGGGACTCAAGAAAGAGGTAAAAGGGGCCAGCACAGACCACCCTCAATGACTGGTTCTTTGTGATGGTCATGGTTGATGTTGGATCTGGAAAATCCCTTCACCATTCAGACACTGATTAAGTTGTATCAAAACTTCAAAAGTTAAAATGTTTGTCATATGTTAAAACACCTCCTTACTTACCTGAGTTCTTTACAGTATCATTGATTTCTTTTCTATCTCCTCTTTTTAATGCACAAGTATGGCAGGCTCTTTATAAGAAAAAAGATCAGCAAAAAGAAAGGAAAATTGCCCAAACTCTATCCAAACTGGAAAGCTAGAATTCATCCTTGATTTCTCCGCTCATCAAAACAATCACCTGATCTTGTCCATGCCACCTCCTTAAGAGCTGGAAAAGAAATCAATGGAAAAGAAATCAATGATACTTTAAAGAACTCATGTAAGTAAGGAGGTGTTTTAACGTATGACAAACATTTTAACTTTTGAAGAATAAAATATACATTTTTCTGTTGAATAGTTTTTTGGGGTATGATCTATGCTGAAATGCTATGAACTACAGAGCTGCTAGAATCCAACTTCATTCCCAAGAAGATTTAATAAAACATGATATCTTTTCCTCATTAATTTAAGAACTAATCATCTTTGGTCTAAAATCCTCACAGTGGTTCTTCTGAAGTTTACACTCTCAAGGGTCCATCTCTGACCAGGTGTGGCCCCAGCCTCCCCAACTTCTAAGCACCCTTCACTTAGGATTCTTCCTCCACCTATAACACCCTTTCCCCCTACCTGTGCAGCCCTGTTCTACTGCCCAGCCCAAACACGATGCCCTTGGAGCTTGGCCACACTTCTGGCAACTGTATTTGTCGCTGGAGGCTCACAGGGATGTCCAAGAGAGGACTCAATTCAGAACAGCAGTGACTGGGTTCTTGTCTCTGCCCAAGAAAGAATTCAAGAGCAAGACAGATGGAGGAAAGCGAAAGCTATTTATTGAAAATGGAAGTACATACCTGAGAGGAAAGTGTGGGGGAAGTCATGATCAGGAGTTTTTATCCCTCCCACGGTGGGAATTGGCAACGTCCCATTGTGGTTCATTCATCTTCTCTACCTAGGCGGGACCCTCCATTTCTCATTTTCTTCCTTATGTATTTTGTTCCTTTGGAACTGTCATGGCATCAGATGCATGATGGGAGTTGTAGTAACCATAATGCAAATGACATTAAAATTGGCTAAAGGTAATATCCCTGGTAATGGGGATGAGCTTTGCTGGATGAAACTGGTTCTTGTTTTTCTCCAGCTGCAGGTGCTGGATAGGGTCCCTTGGTTTTGTAACCAGTGAGGCACCTCATGTTGTACCCTGGAGGGGATTGTCAATTTCCTAGGCTACCTATCCTGCCTCATTTTCATCCTTCTTTTCCTCCTGCAGGGCCAATGGGTGGGAGAACAGGCAGTGGTGATAGGGCAGGCCTCCCCTTCCTGAAGTCTGCCTTCGCCCTGCTGCCCTTGCGAGACCCTGGACCTTTGGGGGCCCAGGCCATACTCCATATGTACATCGTCTTCCTATCATCGAGCAAGTTCCTGCCACAGTAGACACTGAATGAGTATTTGTGGAATTTAGGGAGTTCAGGTAGCGCCCATTCACAGCAGGATAGAAACTGACTGTACATGTAGATTTCACAAACCAGAGCCAGGGGAGGCTAGATGTGACCTGGCAGTCTGAGTTTGGATGAGAAAAAGCAAATTGCTCTGCTTGGAAAAGGAGGGAGGGAGGGAGGGAGGATGGCCGGCCTGGTGATTGTGGCTGGCATGTAGCTGCTTGTGGGCAGAGCTTCTGAGCACAGGTGTGGTGGATTTTGTTTAGGAATTGGAAGACCTATTTAACAAACTGGATCAAGACCGAGATGGCAGAGTGAGTCTTGAGGAATTCCAGCTTGGCCTGTATAATCATGGGCCCACTTCACTTCTGGAATCTTCCACTCCTGTCAAGCTGAGCAGGTCCTGGTCTCATTACCAGGTAAGATGGGATGATTAAATATTGCCCCTGTTCCCAAGCTCACAGTCCTCAGAGAGGAAGCGGGTGGGAGGGAGACCAGGGTAGTCCAGGTGTATTTGGGTATCTGAGTTTCTCTATGGTGACCATATATTCTTGAGCTGCCCTCTCCTTTTCTGTAAATAGGGTAAAATACCTACTTTGTAAGGCTTTAATGTGCTCAGCACAGCTCAATGAGCACCCAGTCCTTAAGTAACTGTTTATGGTGAGATAGGAACACAGCTAAGAGCAGACAAGGGCAGGTGGCTGTTGCATCACAAGAAAGGCAGATTGCATGCACAAAGGCCAGTGAGCTCCTGCTGAAGAAGTGAGTGCTGTGAGGTTGAGGTGGTGGGCGGGCGGGCAGGGCCTTGGCCGGTCCGGGGGGCACCATCTGAGCAGAGCCGTCAGCAAGGGACCAGCCATGGAAGCGTTCGGGGAAGGCATTTCAGGCAACGGGACATGCTTGGAATGTTCAGGAAGAGCAAGGAGGCACTGGAGCCCATGAGGAGGGCCTGAGACGAGGCCGATGAGGATGGTGTCCATACGGGTATGGCAGGCTCACTGGTGGCCTGCAGGAAGTGGCTGCTGCTGCTCATTTCTGTGGCCCCAGACAGCAAATGCTCGTCCTGAAGGGCCCTGGGACAGAAAACAGCAACTAAAATAATCTTGCGCTGTGGATTTTTATAGCACCTAAGCCTAACAGGTCAACTTTCTGGCCTGGATTTTTTTTTGCCTTCATCTTAAAACTACCCAACGTTGCGTTTCTGTGTCCTGAGGAAATGCTCGGGCTGACCCACCTCTTCTCTTTAAATCAATGTTGGGTTTTTTTCCACATACTGCATTTTCTAGGCCTGGCATGTGCCTTCTTGGGCTCTTCTTTTGTGAGGACACGCACACACTGTTATTGATTCAGGGGAGAGGTGTTAAATACCTTCATGTCTCCCACTAAGTGACGTATGCTGACACGTCAGGCCACTTAAGCAATGGGACACATTCCCTGCTCAGGGCCTTGGATGGATGGTAGAAGAGGAGGTACCCAAGGTCCTTGAGAGAGGGCTGAGCTGGGTGTGAGGAGCCCTTGATTCAACACCCTGCTCTGCCACCTGCAGGACTGTGCAATCCTGGGCAAATCGTGCAATGGTGCTGTGCCTTTGTTTCCTTGTCTAAGAAATGAGGCTAATACTGTGTTTCTCCGAAAATAAGACCGGGTCTTACATTAATTTTGCTCCAGAAAATGCATTAGGGCTTATGTTCATGGGATGTCATCCTGAAAAAGCATGCTAGGGCTTATTTTCCGGTTATGTCTTATTTTCGAGGAACATGGTAGTAACCGTGTGAATTGTTTTTATCAGGCTTCAATGAGACCGCGAAGGGCTGAGCACAGGTTGGTGTGGTCAGAAAATGTTAAAGATGAAAAGACATGCTTCAAGAGGCCAGTGTGCTCACAGGCAACTCCCTGTTCCCCATGCACAGGTCCTGGAGGAGGGTGACTGCCGTACCACCACGACATCGTCCCTTGTGTCCATGTGCTCAGGCCCGCGCCTCTTCTGCAGCATTGACAATGGCACTGGCTTTGCCTGTCCCGAGCAGCTCTTTGCCCTGTGGGCCCAGGAGGGGGTTCAGAACGGCAGGGAGGTCTTCCAGGTTTGGAACTGGCTACTCACAGCTGCCTTAGTGGGAGGTGTCCAGGCTGTGTGCTGCTGGGCAGGGGACTAGGGGGCCTGCTGCCCACAGAAGAGGCTAGACAGAGCACTCCGCAAACACACCGCGTGTGCACTCTGTGCAGAGAACCCAACGTAGTGAAGTTGGAATCACTTTTTCTCTGTTTTTATTTTTGCTGTTAAAATACAGGAAATTTTCACTTAAAAGACAATAAATGAAAAACAAGAAACAACATCCTGAAATGAATCATTTGAATGTAGGTTTGAGTATGTTAGGCATTTAACCCAGTGCATGTCAGCCTTGGAGATGTTCTGTTTTGTTGTACGAGGGAGGTCAGTCCCACAGATGAGGTAGTGCAGATGTCTCCTTCCTTGTGGTGCAGATGTCTTACTGGATGTCACTGTCACCGGAAGTCTGAGCATTTCCACCCAGAGCCTCCTACTCAGCTGGTTGAGCTCTTCTCCCCGCATAACCCCCACTCACCCCAGGCCCCCCCGTACTAGCTTGGGCATGGGGAGGCCCACTGCCCTGTGGCCTCCTCCTCAGCTCCTTCATGCTCTTCCGGGGGCCAGTTCAGGAGGCTGTCCTTAGATGGGTCTAGGCCTCTTCCTGGGGGCCAGGTATATCTCCACCAGGGCCACAGGGCCAGACCCTGGGGCTTGGAGGGAGCTCTGCTCTGGGGTGGCAAAGTGGTGTACAGGGGCCAGGTGAGGTGAGGGAAGAATGCTGGCGGGAAGTGTGGTGATTATTTTCATTTCCAAATTTCACTTCCCATTGTAAAAAAAAAAAAAAGAAAAAATATGTCAGCCATACAGAAATCTATAAGATAATAAAGACTACCCCCTCTTCGCTCCTATTCTCCAGGGGTGGCGACAGCTAATGGCTTAGTGGGTATTCTGCAAGCTTTTTCCTGACACAAAAAAGAAATACATATTTAGACATTCCAGTTTTTAAAAAATTTTTTTTGTAAAATTGGTATCATCCTGTGTATCTTGCTAATTTGTGTTACCTTTTCCCTATTGTTGGACATGTAGATTTTTTCCTATTACAAATCTTGGCATTTAAGGCACCTATATCCTGTTGCTCCAATGCTGATATTTCTGTAGGCTTCCTGAAGTTACACATTTTTACTCTTGATACGTTCTGTCATATTGCTTCCAAAAATGTCCTTATTAGCACAAACCAACAATATATGAAGGAGTCCAAAGATAGCCTTTAAAACAGTCTGCTTGGCTCCTTGGGCCAGACCCTCCTGGACCTAAACTCAGCCATTGCTGAGTCTGGCCACCCAGCAGCCTTGGGTAGAGCCCATAGAGTAAGCCCAGACCTGGAGCTGGCCCCCGAAACTGAGACTGAGCCCAGATCACAGAAATTGGCCCCCAGTGAGGGCAAAGTGTGAAAGGGCTCACAGTTTTGAGATTCTCCCTGAAACCTGTTTCTGACTCCCTGGAATTTGGAGGTGGGCTGGCTGCCATCATAGTCTGACCAGTGTGACCAGTGGTGAGTCTCAACCTTGCCTCTGACATTTCAGAACTTACTTTTCTTTTTATTGGGGAATGTTAGGGAACTGTGTTTTTCCAGGGCCCATCAGCTCCAAGTCAAGTTGATATCCTTCAGTCTAGTTGTGGAGGGCGCAGCTCAGCTCCAAGTCCAGTCGCCGTTTTCAATCTTCAGTTGCAGGGGGCACAGCCCACCATCCCATGCAGGAATTGAACTGGCAGACTGGTTGAGAACTCGTGCTCTAACCAACTGAGTCAACTGGCTGCCCCTCCAGCAGCTCTGCAGCAGCTCGTTGTCTTCAATCTAGTTGTGGAGGGTGCAGCTCACTGGCGCATGTGGGAATCAAACCAGCAACCCTGTTGTTCAGAGCTCGCGCTCTAACCAACTGAGCCATCCAGCTGCCCCAGAATTTTTTTACTGCTTTCCTGTTATCAGAGAATATTTCCCTTTAGCAATTTATAATTTACCAGTTACATTCAGGATTTGATTTCATTTTATTGAAAATTCGTGATGTTTATTGAACTCCTCAGCACCTGGGCACCAAGCAAGGACCTGTCAAGTATGTGACTTTATTTATTTCTCACACGGTCCTGAAGATGTTTCTGTCTCGCTTGACAGGTGGAGTGGCTGCCTGAGGACACATGGCCAGGGCAGGAGCACTGGCGAGTTGGGCAGGTGGTCTGGGTATCCTGGTGTCCCAAGTCAAGGCCCTTCCTGCCTGTGACTCTGAATAACTGCTTATCTGTGACATTGGCGGTCAAGACCCAGGCCTCTGGCCGTGCCAAGAACAATAAGCACACGTGCCTGAAAAAGACCTTCCCTTGGGAAGGAGGTACCTGATGGGCAAGCCCTCAGCCTGAATATGTTGGCATCACACACCCACTTGTTAAGATCTCTGGCCATTTCAGGGTGCTGCAGTGGTATGTGAGAGTGCCTGTGGAAGCGATGCTAGTTCTGGTACAGCTTTGTGAGGAGGCCCTGGATCGCTTATCTGTCCCTCCTCGACAAATCACCGCTAAATTATGCCTTAAAACACAATCAGTGTTTCTTGTCTTATGCAGTTTCTGTGGGTCAGGAATTTGGAAGCTGTGTAGCTGGAAGCTGTGCAGCCCGGGGTCCCCCATGAGGTTCGTCAGATGCCGGCCAGTGCTGCAGGCTTCTGAAGGCCTGACTGGCTGAGCATCTGCTTCCAGGTTGGCAACTGGATCCTCACTGTAGGCAGGAGGCCTGTTCTTTGCCACGTGGGCCTCTCCCTAGGGCTGCTTGAGTGTCCTCTCAACATGGCAGTTGGCTTTCCTGGTGTGCGATCCAAGAGAGAATAGGAGGAGGTCACCTGTCTTCCATGCACAAGCATTGGAGGTCACCTGCCATTACTTCCTCTACATCCTGTGGGTAATACCGGTCAGCCCTATTCAGTGTGGGAGGGCACGTAACATGAAAGCCAGGAGGTGAGGAGCACTGGGGCCATTGTGGAAGCTGGCTCCCACCCATGCCATTCAGTGTTTGAATTCTCCTTTCTTGATTGTACTCTGTCTTGTGAGATTATTGCTAGGAAGTTTGCCCTTGTGTAATGAATGACGGCTTGAGCTTCCCAAATTGCTGTGTTAATGTCATTTCTCTTTATAAGCACTTTGGGAAGTGGGGAAGCAGTGGAAATTCAAGTCTCCATTTTATAAGTTTAAAAAAACAGGGATCATCCCTCATTCCCACATGTGAGCTGGGAATGCTGTGGCTCTTTCTCTGTTGGCCCTGACGGGGGTGCCAGCCTGGACTTGTGTGTTAATATCATAGAAGAAAGCAAGAGTCAAGAATACTCAAAGCTAAAAATGCAAATGTGGCAAAGTGTTAGTTATTCGTTAGTCAAGCAGAGGGGCCTATAGGACAGGGGCATATAGGTGTTCTTTCTTCTTTTTTAAATTTTTACTGTGGTACAATACATAAAACAAAAATTGTTCTTTTTCAAAATTCTGAGAAGAACAGAATGCTCTATTCTCTGGAATGCTTAGCCATTGCTCATCTCTTGCTGATAGATCATTTTTCCGTGAACAAAGTGACCAATCCATATACATGAAAAGTGACCAATCCATATATATGAAATATGACATATTTCATAGCCACATACCAGTCAGGATTCTGTTAGTTTGAAATGGCTAAAAGCCAACTCAGAGTGGCTTAAAGCAGAGAGGAGGCTGTTAGGGCCTGGGAAGAGAAGGACAGCAGGCACTGGGACTCGTGGGGCTCCAGCCTGTTGTCAGGACTCCCTTCTGTTTCTTTGCTTACTCCTTGGTAGTGCTGGCCTCAGATTCAGTCTCCTCATGTAGCTCCCTAAGACCTGCAGGCCCCTGTACAACTGATTTCACAGGGGAAAAGACCTCTCTTCCCCAGCCTCCTATCAGTCTCCTTGAAGTTCTTTAAAACATGCCCCCTTCTGTGACAGTCATTTTGTCTAGGGAGGGAAATGCTGTCCAGCGTGGGCCATACCCACCCCTGAGGCAGGGATGGTGAAGAGGGGAGAGCCAGTATTGACAGGAATGGGTGGGGTGGGTTGGGGCACTGGAGTTACATGGGTGGGACGGGGTCTCAGAGACTTTGCGGACAGAAAAGTGGCAGGTGCTGCCTGCAGGACAGCATGGATCACACAGCCTGCACAGTCTCTAGGAGAACCAGGAATTGTTTGGAGAAGCCACTCATCCTGTCCTTCCTAACGGGCCTTGCTATTTCCAGAGCCTCGACTTCAGTTTGGATGAGAAGGTGAACCTTTTGGAGCTGACCTGGGCCCTTGAGAATGAGCTCATGATGGTCAGCAGTCCCACTCAGCAGGCGGCCTTGGCCTGCTACCGCCAGGAGCTACGCTTCCTCCAGTAAGAGCGCTGATGTGGTGGGGATGGGGCTGGGGAGTCAGCTGGCGGGACTGGCCTGGAGGGGAGTCTGAGGAGAGGGGCACTCTGCCCTCATCTGCCCAAATGGCCAGTGCTGGGAATGGGGTGGGGGGGTCTGCACCACCTTTTCTACTGGCTCTCCTTTAGCTGGCACCCCAGTGACACAGGAAAAGAGCTGAGCAGTGGGAGCAGGAGGAAGGCTCCCTGTGCCTCGAGTGCCATCCATTTGTGTGGTTTGACTGGCGCCCAGGGAACTGTTCAGTGGCTGCTGCTTGGGCTTTTGTGGCCACAATTTAAGGGTCACTGGCCTTCCCTCTCACTTGGTGAGAAACTTAGAAATCTATGTAAAGATCCTTCCTTAGTTCCTTTTAGCAAGATTCCTGAGAGAAGGATTTGAACTTGATACTCATCCTGCTGATGCTGGAGCTCCCGGCAGAGGTAGAAACCCTCCAGTCTGTGGGATGTGTTTCTAAGAACAGCCAGAGGGCTCCTGGTGTCTGTCCCACTCAAGCTGAGTGTTTTATATGTGTCTGTGATCAGGGAGACAGAAGGATGTTTTGAGAGAAGGCTAGTGAATGACTTAGGAGCCTATTGGCTCAGCAGAAAGGAGCCTGATGTAGTAGAAGGAACCCAGAGACTGAAATCTGAGCTAGAGAGGAAAAAGAAGTATCTTTCAGATGTGGTCATCAAGCACAAAGTGACACTTTGGCTAAGAATACATGCCACTTTAGTTGCGTTCAGCTTTGGTTTAACTGAGTATTCAAGCCATTCATGTGCTTGGCATATTAGCGCAAAGATTATTTCTATATTTTTATTGATGTTCCGGAGCTGCAGAAAAGGTTGGCAGAAATCGCAATTTCCATCATTAAGACTTTGTGTCTCATTAGGTGTTGACAGATGAGCTTTCAGACCTCAGGCAGCTCTGCAAATAGGACCAGAGAAAGACTGTGCCTTGAGAGAGGAGGGAGGGGAAAGTTCACTGCACCTTCAGTAGGAGAAATGGTCATTTAGAATAGTGAGTGCTAAAGTTTATTTGAAAGCATCCAGGGGGTCCTGGGGTGACTGGACAGAGCCAGGGCCACACACAGAGATGGCCTTCTGCTCTGGGTGATTCACCTTGTACTCACTCAGATGCCAGGCTGCAGGTGTCAGGGCTGTGATGAGGCAGGATATTGGATGGTCAGGCATCTCCCTTCATGTGTCCAGTCCTGGATTAGGTGCTGGGGAACCCTGGGCCCAAGTCCCAGCTGGAGACTAGAGGCTGCACAGATAAATTCTCACCAGTTCTGGGTCTGTCTGGAGGTATGGCACACTGTAAGCCTCAGGCTCAGCGTCCTTGGTTCAGAAACCTGGAAGCTTTCCTTAGCAAGTCGTTTAACCTTTCTCTCAGTATGTACATCTGCAAAATAGGCATAGTAATTGTAGAAACTGCCTTAAGAGGTGGTGGGTGGTAGCGTGAGTTTAGAGCACAGCACTGGCCCATGCCCTGCACCCAGCAGATGCTGGCTGTTTTCATCATTTAGGCAGACATAGGGTTCGCTGGGCCCAGAGTGTGTGGTCCATTAATCCTGTCTCCTCCCTGCATACGGCAGGGGGCAAGTGGAGCAGATGGTAAAGGAGCGAGACAAGGCAAGGAAGGATCTAGAGAAAGCTGAGAAGAGGAACCTGGAATTTGTGAAAGAGATGGACGACTGCCACTGCGCCCTGGAGCAGCTCACGGAGAAGAAGATCAAGTAGGTCCTGCCAGTATTGCCCGAGCCCAGAGCTATGGCTCCTTGGCACCAGGGCAGCGATTCCCAGCTCTGGCTGAGAGTTGATAGTGGACGCGAAGCTGCTGCCATGGTCATGAACATGGTAGAGCCAAGACCCTCCTATTTCACTTGAGCTCGTAGAAATCGTGAAGACACACTGTTGGGAATGCCCTTCGCAGAAAGGAGAGGGAAGGATGCACGTAAAAAATGGTCTTGTTCTTTATGATGGGGCACGGGGTGCAGCAGCATCCTGCTGTGCCTGCTTGTGGACTACAGGGGAAGTTCCTCTCTGCTGCTTTCACTTTCCTCTGCTTCATTTATGGTGTCTGTCCCACTCAAGCTGAGTGTTTTATATGTGTCTGTGATCAGTGAGACAGAAGAATGTTTTGAGAGAAGGCTAGTGAATGACTTTGGAGTCTATTGGCTCAGCAGAAAGGAGCCTGATGTAGTAGAAGAAACCCAAAGCCTGAAACCTGACTGCAGGCATTGTGCTGGACGGTGGATTGAGCAGACCCCTGGTGAGGTCTACACCACCCGTTAGGATGGTGGCTGGACAGACCAGAAGAAAGGATTTCTGACCTTTTTTATGGACACAAAACCACTTGTCTGGTTTATTAACTAAAACGTGAGGAAATCCAGCCCCTGGGGATTTCCTAGGCTGGGCCAAGCATAGAGAGTCTTTCTCACTCCATTGTGGGGAATAGTTTATGCTAGGCTCCCCTGACAGAGCTCAGTGGTGGTTCAGCTTTCTGAGTAATTGAGAACTGATTTGCCTTAGTCATGGCATGTTAGGTTTGATTTTCTCAACTACCTCGGAAGAATTTTGTGTTGTGTCTTTCCTGGGGTCAGAGAATCATATCTGGATCTGAGAATCAGGTCCAGGGACACATGAAGGCTTTGAGGGCTACGTGGGGTGAGTTTGAATCTTGCCTATGAGCAATGGGGCATCATCAGTAGGTTTCTAGAAATAGCTTTTGGAAGCATTGGGTTTTTCTTATTATAGAAGTGATAAATAATACATGCTCATTGTATAAGAGAAAATGCGAGTAAAAGTAAAAATAAAAGCAGAAATCTCAGTTCCCAGAGGTTATCACTCCTAACATTTTTTATATCCTTCCTTCATTTTTCCATGCACAGAATTATTTACAAAATGGTATCATATTGTATATGATTTTCTGGTGGTCGCAGATGACCTCGTTATGTAATCACCTCTGCCATATTTTATTTAACCATTTTTCTTTGGTTAGATATTTCAAGTTTTTAACAACTTGATAGCAACTTGATAGCAACTTGATAACAACTTGATAACAACTTGATAGGAGTGATAGCAAATATGTATTTTTAGAGCTGCCCCAAAGGTTTGTACAATGTTACATTAGCCAGATTTATCTTACTGTTTTCCCTTTGGTAGCAGCTGCCCTTCTTCTATCTCCTTCCTTCTGGGTCTTCTTTCCTTAAAGTTTTGAGATGAAATTGAAAGTCCAGCCCTGGAGGATGAGCCCCCAGTGTTCTCTTATACTTAATTATTAACATGGCCAAGACCTTTGCTGAAGTAGGTGTTTCACTCATCTTCAGTCTAGACAGACTTGGTTTGAGAAATCCTCTTAAATTTAAGTAGCTGTTTCAGTGATAAAACTAAGATTTGGCAGTTTTTTTCTGCTGATGGAAATGCTTATTGCAAAAGATTAATGCAGATCTGAGGGTGATTGTACTTCCTGCCTTTTACTCTGATTGCTTTGGGATTCATTGCAGGTTGTACTATCTGTGTCCTTCATGAGAGAGGATTGATTTACAGTGCATTTAGTTATCAAAGGCATTTAATGGCTGCTGAGTGTGGAAGCAGGTTGAAAGGCAAAGGGACATCAGAGAGACCTACCTCCAGAGGTCATTCTCTAGCTTGCCCCAAGGGTTCCCAGGGCCCACTGGCTCCTTGTGTCTGGGTGTGGTCTCCTGCACCAGCCCTGAGGGGTGGTGTCCACTGTCAGGCCCCAGGGGGAGGACTTAAAGGGGGACACCCAGCCTCACAGCTAAACATGCTGCTTAGCGAAGCACAGTGACTCCATATGTCAAGCAGGAAGAATTGAGTCCAAGATGGTGTAACCACATGCTCTGTGCAGGGGGTTCCAGGGAAGGAAGAGGTTGTATTGGCTGGGAAAGTGTCCCTGGAGAAGCAGGACCAGGTGGGCCTGGGCAGCACCCTCAGCAGCCCAACATGACATGTGCTGTTGTGTACCTTACAGACACCTGGAGCAGGGTTACAGAGAAAGGCTGAGTCTCCTGCGGTCAGAGGTGGAGGTGGAGCATGAGTTATTCTGGGAACAGGCCCTCAGGCAGCGGGCCTCATTAGAGAAGGACCTGGAGCACCTGCAGGCTGAAGAGGCAAGCCTCCGAGAGAAGCTGACCCTGGCCCTGAAGGTAGGTATGGAGAGGGGGTGGAGAATGACGGGGAGGGGTAGGAGGGGCTTTCCACCAGAAAAGACAGAAAAGAGGTTGCCTGAGGTTCCTCCTCCTACACACCACATTTTCCTACTCAAGAATTTAATACCTCCCAGCGGGCTTTAGAGGCCTTAAGAAGTTTGCCTTTCTGTGGTAGGAAAATCCCTGGGATTTCAAACTGAGGAATATTCAGCCGCCATAGAGTTAGCATATTTATCAGCCACAGTAGAAATGGTCCTGGCTTCTGTCCTGCTGTTCTGGGGGAAGCAGGACAGGTAGAGACCTACAGGGCTCTCTCTCCCTTTCTGACGTGGGTCTGTGGGCCTAGATTAGGGAGGGTAAGCAGCCACCCTGCTGCCTACCCAGGAGACCAGAGCACCTGTGGGGTCAGCAAATCTAAAGCCCACCTGCTGGCCCTGGGTGCAGCCTGGGGCAGATGTGGTTTCTAGGCTTTGGTGAATGTCCTGCGACCCACACCCACCCTGCATTTGGGTCCAGTGAGGTGTCTCCTGGCCCTTCCTGTGCTCCTGCCTTCCTCTTCCTCACTGACTCAGAGCCTGCCTCCCTCAGTCTCTGTCTGCCGGAGGAGAAGCCAGGCTCCCCAGGAGCCTCTGATATCAGTGTTTCCAGGGCCTGTCTGCCCGGCCTGCCTGGGCTCTCCACCGCACTATGTCCTCACCGCTCTTTTCACTGGTTTCCAATATGCAAAGACACTGCCTTCCTCTCCCATGGACATCTGACCTGTAGTGGTACAGTTTCAAATCCCTCATTTAGAAAATGTCTCAGAAGGACTTGCCACCAGCCTTTTCTTGACCTGAGCACTTGACCTGAGAAGAAGAGGCAGTGGAGAAAGCACTGAGCCTTATTGCGGCCTCTGTGGGGGCCTGTCCCTAGGCAGCTTGGATCAGCCCCCAGCACAGCCTCCTCTGTATGGTGCCAAGACAGTGAGTATCAAACACCACACGGTTTCTTCCCTGATTATGAGTGCGACCAGAAATAAGCCTCTCAGAGGAGACAGACCTGCCAATAGCTTCCTCCTCCACTCCCAAAGCCTGGCAAACCGCTGGCCTGTGTCTTGCAGGAAAACAGTCGATTACAGAAGGAGATTATTGAAGTTGTGGAAAAGCTTTCAGAATCAGAGAAGCTGGCCCTGAAACTGCAGAATGATCTGCAGTTTGTGTTGAAAGACAAGGCAAGTCCTTTTGCTGATTCTTAGTCTTCAGAGTGGAGCCTCTGATGCTGGGTAAAAAGTGTCAAGGTCTTGAAAAAGAATACTGAAATGCAGCTGAATTTAGTTTTTTTCCTATTGAACTTCTAGAATGGAGAGAAAATTAGCAAGGTGTCTCTCCGTCTGTTTTCCTCCACTTCGGGTCAGTGTAGGGGTACCAGCGTGCCCCCGTGATGACTTTCATGTTGGCTGGCCTTTTAATGACAGTACCAGAGCCAGCCAGTGCAGTTGACTCCAGTGATAGGTTTCTCAGTGGTGAGGAGCAAGGAGAGGTTAGAGTTTGGTGCCCACTGTGAGGCCCCTGCCAGCCCCCCACATGGCTGTGCCCATTATCTAGGGAGGAGGAGGGGAGCGAGTTGCTACCCTGGAGCACAGTCCAGGCAGGGGGTGTCCCAGGGAGTCAAGGCAGGAATATCCTACTACCCTGAGGCCTTGTAAGTGGGGGTGGTGGGGGAGGGATAAGAGGTGCTGAGCCTAGTCGGAGGAGCATGACAGATGACAGCATGCATTTTACCTGGCCTAAAGTCCTGTCTCATTTTCCTTTGTGGGTCTGACTTTCAGCTGGAGCCACATAGCACAGAACTCCTGGCCCAGGAGGAGCGGTTCGAGGAAGTCCTGAAAGAGTATGAGCTCAAGTGCAGGGTATGTGTTCTACCCAGCCCCTTCACCATCCTGAGCCTTAGCATTTCCTCTGTCTTGGACCAGGCTGTCACTTTTGTCTTTGGTGCATGGGGCCCTCACGCACTCCTGCCCTGCACCCCCATCCCACCCTGCAGCAGGGGCAGTTTTTTTCTAAGAGCTTGGCCCTCTAGAGACTGTCTGTGCCAGAAGGTTGTGGTACCTTCTCCCAGCCACGCCTGCTAAGAATGGGGTGCTGGAGTACATGAGATGGACTGGCCCTACAGGTCATCAGGTTCTGTGTGGCTCAGACCTGGGTCGTGGCATGCAGGCCTCCTTCCTTCCCTTCCTGCCCAGGAGTGGCCTGGCATTCCTGGTGGGCCTCATGCCTGGCCCCCACATGAAGGGTGGTCCAGCACAGGTCAACAGGAGCATCCTCCTCTGAGCAAAGCAAGTAGAGCCTATGATCTCAGCCTGCATTCTGATGACAGGGTCCTCCTCCAAGCCTCATGTTCTGCTAGGAGGTGGGACAGGACTTGCCTCAGCACCTGTGATTGGCTCCACATGGGCTGGCCAAAATCACTAGATTGGCACCAGTTCTGAAGGCCCCTCTGTGTTTCCAGGCACTATGTAGGGTTTCATTGTGTTTTCTGTTGTTGAGTATTTAGATTTCCTGAGCCACACCTACGAGTGTCAGTCCATTCGGCTAGGGACACCGTAGTGCATAGTAGGGCATAGGTGGTAAACGTCAGTAGTATTGACCAAATTACACTCTTAAAACTATCAAAGACCCCAACAGATAAACGTTATTGTTAGATATTAAAGGTCTTGTATTATCAATTTACTTCTTAATGATTTCCATCCAAATTAAAGAACTGACTTTTGTTCCTACCACACATTGCTTTGGCAATACCAGAGGATAAAGGTGAGCCCGAGCTCTTTTGGAGTGTGACATGACCCACTGCTGTGCTTTTCCCCCCACTCCAAACCCTGAATCCTTCAAAAGGGGTGCCCTTTTGAAAATCCTATGTGTGGTTAGTTATGTCACCCTCCTCCTGAACCCAGTTGGTGTGTGTGGGGCCAGGGTTGGGGGGTTGTGCCGCACAGCTTCCTGCTGGAATTACAGTCCATGCTGTGTTTTCTCCCCTCCCTTTAAGCTTGTTGGGAAGACTTAGAACCTATAACTAACCATCAATTAATATGTTATACTTTAGTGCACTGGATTTTTCAAACAAGTATAAACTCCATCTTTACTTAATATCACTTTGTTACTTAAATTAACTGCTACTCATTTCACTTTTGGTTCTTGAAATTTTACTTTTTGAAACATCAGCAGAAATATTTTACATTTTAGTGCTAATCTATTTATTTAGAAATTTGCCCTCTAAAGTTTTTGGATATTTTTGCCTATTTCCAACTAACATTTAGAGCATCAAAAAAAAAAAAAAAAAAAAACCCTTTTTATTTGAAAATATTTTCTAATATATAAAGTTACAAAAGTAAAAATAGTGCAGGGAATACCTAAATATATTTTGCCAAGATTCACCTGTTGTATACATTTCACCATTTGCTCTGTCATTGCTTACTTGCTCACTGTGTGTGTGTGTGTGAATCTGAATGAGAATGTGTATACATAGTTATATTTTTATAGTCTGAGGGTAAGTCACATGCATCATGGCCTGTGAATCATGGCCCTCCACCCCTGAACAGATCAGTGTGCATTTCCTAAGAACAGTCTTAATCCTCCAACTTCACAGTGGTGTGCAGGTGCATGCACCAAAGCTGATTGGTAAATGTTCAGGAATTTTGCTAGCTTCTTATTAAACCTTCGATAGCTTGACATCAGCTATGGTGGGAGTTATTTACACCACAGAAATATACAAAAGCTACAAATCTGGAGAGCCAGCTTCCAAACACCCTGATAATGAGAATATTCTAATAACTGTGGCACACTTACTAATAACTTCATGATTTCCATTGATACATTGTATTTCAGTTTCATTAGTTAACCTAACAATGTGCTTTGGAGCATTTCTCCTCCAGTTAGGATCAGGGATTGCCTTTAGTTGTCATGTCTGTTTAACGTCCTTTAATCTGAAGCATTCTGTCTTAGTCCATTCAGGCTGCTATAACAAAAATACCACAGACTGGGGGGCTTATAAACAACAGAAATTCAGTTCCCACAGTTCTAGGGGCTGGGAAGTCCAAGATCAAGTTGCCAACAAATTCCGTATCTGGTGAGAGGTCTCTTCCTGGTTGCAGATGGCTGGCTGTGTTCTCACTGTTTTTACATGGCAGAAGGGGCAAGGGAGCACTCTGGGGTCTCTTTTATAGGAGCACTGATGCCCTTCATGAAAACTCCATCCTCATGACCTAAAGACCTCCCAAAGGTCCCACCTCCAAATACCATCACATAGGATAGTTAGGATATAACACCTGTATTTGGGAGGACACATTCAGTCTATAGCACATTCCCACAGCCTTTATTTGTCTTTGACATCCATATTTTTGAAGAATACAGCCCTTCACACTTTGTTAATAGAACTTTTCTCATTTTGTGTTTTTTTGATGTCTCCTTTGGATTAAATTGAGGTTATACAATCCCAGCTGGACAGCATAGGTGATGTTTAATTTTGGTCACCTGCTCAAGGCATTGGCTAATTTCCCCTCTGTATTATTACTGTTTTGTTCTGTTTTTTCCCTCCCATGCAACTAGTAAAGAGTCCATGCAAATATTTTGCTATTCATCTAAATTTTTCCTGAATTTAGTATCCATTGATAATTCTTCCCTACCTCCTCTAATTTTTACCATGATGGTTGCGAAATGATGATTTTCCAGCTCTAACACCCACTCCACATCAATCAATTGGCCCTGGTATTCTACTGTGAGCCAGAGAAGTCTGATGATCACTCTATCTGTTATCATGAGCACGGACTCACAAATTCCCATTTTTTCCCAATAGTTTGTAATTCGTTACTATGTCTAATTGTTACCGGCGCAGGAGTCCTTGCCCCTGTCAGGATAGAAATCAAGAGGAGGCAAAACAGTTTTGCAGAAAGAAAAGTTTATTAAAGCGAAAACTTGATGTACCAAGGGAGCACACTCCGGAGGAGAATGGATGTGGATCCCCATGGTTCACAGGTACACTGCTTTTATGCTCTTGGAGTTAGGGGCCACCCCTTCCTCTTTCATTTATCCCTCCTAAAGTATATTGAGGCAGGTCCTTTCCTGCACTTGTGCAGTGTACCTACCATGTTTCCCCCAAAATAAGACCTACCTGGACAATCAGCTCCAATGGGTCTTTTGGAGCAAAAACTAATATAAAACCCGGTGTTATTTTACTGTAAGACCGGGTTTTATATGGTAGTATAATATAATATAATGTAATATCAGGTATAATATAATATAACATAACATAATATAATACCGGGTCTTATATTAATTTTTGCTTCAAAAGACACATTAGAGCTGATTGTCCAGCTAGGTCTTATTTTCGGGGAAACACCGTACATGCTACTTCATGCGTCAGATATCTCATTAGCATCTTTTTTTAACTTTTAAAAAAGTTTTATCGAGATATAATTTACATATCAGAGAGTTCACCCATTTAAATTGTGTAATTAGTGATTTTTACTATATTTCCAGAGTTTTTCAGCCATCACTACTTGAGCTCAGAAAGAAACCTGTAAGCAGTCACTCCCCATTCTTCCTACTTTCTTTCTTTATGGATTTTCTTATTTTGAACATAGGGATTCATACAATATGTGGTCTTTTGTGACTGTCTTCTTTCACGTAACGTAATGTGTTTATGGTTCATCCATGTTTGTAGCATGTGTCAGGACTTCATTACTTTTTATGGCTGAATAATATTCCAATGTATAGATATACCAGAGTTTGTTTATATCATCAGTTAATGGGCATTTAGTTTAGTTCCATTTTTTGGCTATTTTCAATGCTGCTATGAATATGAAACCTATTAACTTCGTATGTATTGTATAGCAAGCTGAAACTGGCCACGTGCCTTTGAATGTGTGCACATCACAAACTGTCATTTGAAGAGCTAGGTTGTCACTGGGAAAATATTGTACTAGTTTAGACTTAGGTTGTTTTTTTTCCCCACAAAGCAATGCATATAAAGTATAACAAAGGAAAGGAAAGAACATATATGTACTACAGTGTTTGTATGCTTGCCACTTTATAGCTTTTTTTTTTAGCTCTTTCCAGATGTCAATTTTATTATAATTACAGTCACTGCCATTATTTATTAATGAGCTAAAGGAGGGTCAGCACATGATAATGACATGTCCGTAAGTTCCAACCTAAGCAGTGATTGGCATATTAGTTTCTTTTTCTCAAAAATTATTTTATTTTTTTTCAGTTACACTTGACATTCAGTATTATTTTATATCAGTTTCACGTTAACAGTATAGTGATTATAATTTATGCGGTGATCCCCCTCATTAGTCTGGTACCCAGCTGGCACTATACTGCCACGTCCAGAGCAACACGGGCAGTGAGAGAACCAGAAGGGGCGGCGAAGGGTTAAGAAAGAAACAGAAGTCAAGAGATTTATGCACTAGGGGCCGAAGGTCTCACAGCCTCAAAGGACTGAGAGCCCCGAATCGGGCCACCTTGTGGCTTTTATTGATGTTCACACAGGGAAGTAACATTGTTTTCTTCACAGTCTGTGAATGTCATACATTATACTAGGAAACTGATTCAAACTAATCACCCTTGCCTGCAAGTGGCCGGAACCGTAAGTCTCAGGATGAACATACCTCCCCAAGGGACAAAACCTTTATGCTGAAACTTACTGATATGAATAGATGGAGAACTGTTATCACATCATTGAATCTCTTCCCAAGCAGGTTGTGGGAAGGAATATAGCCACAGAAGCAGAAACTCACCTTAGCCGGGGGATGGTGGGGGTTTATGCCCACCTCTATCAACGCCATGGGTTCTCCTGATGGTCCCCACGCAGCTGTGCCTGGCTTAGGTGTTCCCCCCGTGGGAAATCTTACCCGTCATTTGCTAATCAGCCATCCTTTGGGCCAAACAGGGAGACATAAGGTGTAAGCACAAAGGTGAAGCAAAGTCCCTGAAAGGATTAGTCTCACAGACTCTCCTTTCTTTTGGGTTAGGTACGAGGGGACAGACAGGTAGGCTGCTGCATGACAACACTATACATAGTTGTTTCAACATTATTCACTATATTCTCTATGCCATACTTTCCATCCCTATAACTATTTTCTAACTACCAATTTGTATTTCTTAATTTATTCACCTTTTTCACCCAGCTCCCCAATGCCCCTCCCCTCTGGCAACTATTAGTTTGTTTCTGTTTTGTTTGTTCATTTATTTTGTTCATTAGATTCCACATGTAAGGGAGGACATATGGTATTTGTTTTTCTCAGTCTGACTTACTTCACTGACCATAATACCCTCTAGGTCCATCCATGTTGTCACAAATGGTAAGATTCCGTTCTTTTTATGGCTGAATAATATTCCATCGTATATATGTACCACCTCTTCTTTATCCAGTTGTCTATTGATAGGGACTTGGGTTGCTTCCATATCTTGGCTATTGTACATAGCGCTGCAGTGAACATAGGGGTTCATATATCTTTTTGAGTTAGTGTTTTGTATTTCTTCAGATAAATACCTAGAAGTGGAATTGCTGGATCATAAAATAGTTCTATTTTCAATTTTTTGAGGAACCTCAAACCATTTTCTATAGTAGCTGCACCAATGTGCAATCCCACCAGCAGTGTACAAGGGTTTTCTTGTCTTCACATCCTCACCAACACTTGTTGTTTGTTAATTTGTTGATGATAGTCATCCTGAAAGTTGTGAAGTGATGTCTCGTTGTGGTTTTCATTTGCATTTCTCTGATGATTAGTGATGTTGAACATCTTTTTATATGTCTGTTGACCATCTATATGTTCTCTTTGGAGAAATGGCTGTTCAGGTCCTCTGCCCATTTTTTAATTGGATTGTCTCTTTTCTTGGTGTTGAGTTGTATGAGTTCTTTATAAATTGCGAATATTAACTTCTTATCAGATATTTTATTGGTGAATATCTTCTTCCCTTCGGTAGACTGTCTTTTCATTTTGTTAATGGTTTCCTTTGCTGTGCAAAAGCTTTTTAGTTTGATGTAGTCCCATTTGTTTAATTTTCCTTTGGTTTCCGTCACCCGACGAGATAGATCTGAAAAAAATATAACTAGAGCAATATCAGAGAGTTTACTGCCTGTGTTTTCTTCTAGGAGTTCTTTGGTTTTGGGTCTTACATTTAAGTCTTCAATCCATTTTGAGATTATTTTTGTATGTGGTTTAAGAAAGTGGTCCAGTTTCATTTTTTTTTTTTTACATGTATCCAGTTTTCCCAACAACATTTATTGAATAGACTGTCTTTACTGTCACGGTATAGTCTTGCCTCCTTTGTCATAGATTAAATGACCATATAGGTGTGGGTTTATTTCTGGACTCTATTCTGTTCCATTGATCTGTGTGTCTGTTTGTAGGCCAGTACCATATCATGCTGTTTTGATTACTATAGCCTTGTAGTATAGTTTGATACCACACACACACACACACACACACACACACACAACATACCTCCAAATTTGTTCTTTCTCAGGATTGCTATGGCTATTCAGGGTCTTTTATGGTTCCATATAAATTTTAGGATTATTTGTTCTAATGCTGTGAAAAATGCCATTGGTATTTTGATGGGGTATTTTGCATTGAATCTATAGGTTGCTTTGGGTACTATGCACATTTTAACAACTGTCACTCTTCCTATCCATGAGCACAGTATATGCATCCATTAATTTGTATGTTATTCTGTTTCTTTCTTCAGTATCTTATAGTTTTCCGACTACAGGTCTTTTACTTCCTTGGTTAAATTTATTTGTCGGTTTTTGGTTTTTTAAATGCTGTTGTAAATAGGATTCTCGTCTTAATTTCTCCTTCTGAAAGCTCATTATTGGTATATTAAAATACAACCAATTTCTGAATATTAATTTTGTATCCTGCTACATTACTGAATTCATTTATCAGTTCTAATAGTTTTTTTGGTAGAATCCTTCTGGTTCTCTATATATAGTAATATCATGTCATCTGCAAATAATATCTGTTTTACTTCTTTCTTTTCAGTTTGGATGCCTTTTCTTGTCTGATTACTGTGGCTAGGACTTCCAATACTATACTGAATAAAAGTTGTGAGAATAGGCATCCTTATCTTGTTCCTGATCTTAAGGAGTATGCTTTTAAGTCTTTCCTGTTGAGTATGATATTAGCTGTGGATTTGTCATATATAGCCTTTCTTATGTATCTGACTGCTGAGTTTTTATCATAAATGGATACTTGGGTTTTGTCAAATGTTTTTTCTGAATCTGTTGATACAATCCTACGATTTTTATCATTCATTTTTTTAATGTGGTGTATCAAGTTAATTGATTTGTGGATACTGAACCAACCTTGCATTCCAGGAATAAATGCCACTTGATCATGGTGTATGATTTTTTTTAATGTATTGCTGAATTCAGTTTCCTAATAATCTTTTGAGGATTTTTGCATACGTGTACGTGTGTATCAGAGATATGGGCCTATAATTTTCTCTTTTTGTAATGTCTTTGTCTGGTTTTGAAATCCTGATAATTGTGGCCTTGTAGAATGAGCTTCGGAGCGCTCCCTCCTCTTGAATTTTTTGGAATAGTTTGAGAAAGATAGTTGTTCATTCTTTGAATGTTTGGTAAAATTCACCTGTGAAGTCATCCGGTCCAGTACTTTTGTTTGTTGTGAGTTTTTTTGATTACTGATTTGATTTTGTCAGTAGTAATTGGTCAGTTCAGATTTTTTGTTTCTTCTTGATTCACTCTTGAGAGACAATGTTTCTAGGAATTTATCCTTTTTTTCCAGATTGTCCGATTTGTTGGCATTCAGTTAATTATTCATAATGTTTTCTTATAATCCCTTATATTTCTGTAGTGTTAGTTGTCACTTCTCTTTCATTTCTGATTTTATTTATTTGGGTCCTCTCATTTTTTTCTTGATGAGTCTGGTTAAAGGTTTATCAATTTTGTTTACCTTTTCAAAGAACCAGCTCTTGGTTTCATTGATCCTTTGTATTATTTAGATTCTATATACTGTTTATTTCTGCTTTGATCTTTATTATGTCCTTCCTTCTACTCACTTTGAGCTTTGTTTGCTCTTTTTTTTCCTAGTTACTTTAAGTGTAAGGTTAGATTGTTTATTTAAATTTTTGTTATTTTTTGAGGTAGACCTCTGTTGCTGTGTTCCCTCTCAGGGCTCCTTTCACTGTGTCGCATGGATTTTGGGTTGTTATGTTTTCATTTTCATTTGTCTCAAGATATCTTGATTTCTTCCTGATCTCATTGTTGACCATTTCATTATATAGTAGCATTGTTACTTAGCTTCCATTTGTTTGTGTGTTTTCAGTTTTGTGTTGTTTTGATTTTTTTGTAGTTGATTTCTAGATTCATACTATTGTGGTAAAAGAAGACACTTGATATCATTTCATTCTTTTAAATTTATTGAGACTTGTTTTTGTGAACTAACAAGTGGTCTATCTTGGAAAATGTTCCATGTCCACTTGAAAAGAATGTATATTCTGCATTAGGGTGAAAGCTCTAAAAATAATCAATTAAATCCACGTTCTGTAGTGTGTCCTTTCAGACCACTGTTGTCATGTTGATTTTCTGTCTGGAAGATCTGTCCATTGGTGTCAATGGGGTGTTAAAATCCTCAACTATGAATGCATTACAGTCAGTCTTTCCCTTTATGTTGGTCAATGTTTGCTTTCTATATTTAGGTACTCCTCTGTTGGTTGCATAGAAGTTTACAAGGGACACATTGTCTTGTGAGATTGATCCGTTTATCAATACGTAATGTCCCTCTTTGTCTCTTATTAAAGGCTTTCTTTTAAAGTCTGTTTTGTCTGATATAAGTATTGCTACTCCAGATTTTTTATTCATTTCCATTTGCATGAAGTATCTTTTTCCAGACCTTTATTTTCAGTTTGTTTGTGTCTTTCAATCTGAAGTGGGTATCTTATAGACAATATGTGTCTTGTTTTCTTATTCATTCACCTACCCTGTGTCTTTTGATTAGAGCATTTAATCCATTTACATTTAAAGTGAATATTGTTAGGTGCATAGCTATTGCCGTTTTATTATTCATATTTATGTTCTTTATTTTCCCCACCTTCTTCTTCTTAAAAAAGTTCTTTTACTATTTCTTGTAATACTGGTTTGATGGTGATGAACTCCTTTAGCTTTTTCTTGTCTGGGAAACTGTTTATCTCTTTTTCAGTTTTAAATGATATTCTTGCTGGATAGAGTAATCTTGGATGTAGTTTCTTGCATTTCATCACTTTGAATATTTGCTGCCAATCCTTCCTTGCCCGCAGAGTTTCTGTGAAAAATCAGCTGACAATCTAATGGGAGCTACCTTGTAAGTAACTAGTTGCCTTTCTCTTGCTGCTTTTAGGATTCTCTCTTTGTCTTTAACCTTTGCCATTTTAATTATAATGTTTCTTGGCATGACCCCATTTGGGTTCATCTTGTTTGAGACTCTCTGTGCTGCCTTGGCTTGTATTTCTATTTTCTTCACCAGGTTGGTAAAGTTTTCATTTTTTCTTTCTTTCTTTTTTTTTTCCTTCTGTCGGTCTTTTAAAACTTTTAATAAAGCACATGTTTCCTAAGGCTGGCCCTCATACTCTTTCAGCACTTTCTGGCCTGAGGCCCTAACCCAGGTTCTCCACATTATGTCAGAAGGTGCCATCAGGGGGAGTACTCATGAGCTGCAGTCAGGGGGGAGAAGTCATCCCTGTTACCATGGTGGGATCCCCTCCATTTTCTAAGTGGCCAGGCAGGACCTGAGGCAAAGACACAGGCCCCAGGCCAGTGTCCTCTGACCAGCAGCAGCCCAGCAGTTCTAAATTCCTTCCATGTGTCCCTGTGTGCTAGAAGAATATTTTCTCTGTGCCATGTCATGAAAAGGATTGAAAATCACTGAATTGAGGGAATGAAATGACTTCAGCCACAAGTTTTTCTGCCAGAGAACCACTTCTACATGCTTTTGAAGCTGGAGGTCAGGGTCTGAAAGGCAGTGCTTCTCCAAAGGAGTACTACATGCACCCATCCGCCCACTCACTCACCAGGCACCAGGCCCCATGCTGGATGCCAGATACAGAGTGGTGAACAAGACACACTCAGAGGGTGGATTTGGGGGACTAAGGCCCGCGGTAGCACATTCCCTATAGATACCCAGCATTTAACAGTTGTACTTGGATCTGAAACGGATCCCTACCCCTCCCAAAGCTGCCCAGTTGGCCTAGGCAACATTTCGGAAAAGGACACTGGGTAGAAATGTAGCCTGAAAGGGTAGTGGGAGGTAGGTCTGGCCTACCCAGGGCCAAAGGTCAGTGGACAATGGAAATGGTCTGGTCAACCACAGCAAAGACCCGGAAGAGGGGCCAAGGGAAGGACGTGTGGTGGGTGTGGAGCACCGTGCCTGAGGCCAGCTCATAGAGTAGCAGCTTCTGGGCCTGCAAGTCCAGCTGGGCTGGGCAGTGCAGCAGGCCCAGGGGTTTGCGCTGCCCATCATATGAGAAACGGATCTGGTTGTAGTGGGAAGAGAAGTTGTGACCCAGACAAGAGTCCCTGCCAGAACCTTTGTGGGGCAGCCGGCCTAAGGCCACACCCACAACTGTTCTGCACATTCACCATCCAGGTGTGTGGCCCAGCCTGGAAAGAAGTGGTGGACAGGGCACTGGGCCAGTGGTCAAAGCGCTCTAAGTCATCTGCACAAGCCTTGGACTTCTTGGCATTGAAGGTCAGGGTCCTTTGATCATCTGACAGTTGCAGGAAGGGGCTGACAGCCCTCTTGTTGATAGGCCCATCTTCCGTGCCTGAGAGGGACCCAAAAACTGCTGTTGCCCAGAGTTGGGTCAGTAGTAGGCTCCAAATACACTCCTGATTCAAGTTTAACTTTTTCAACTCCTGGGGATTCAAAATGCCCTCTGTTTCCTCGGTCCTTTCAAAAATCTCCTGCTCCTTTGAATCAGCTGGAAGTCATAGGTACTGGTGTGCATGTCCACCAGGCTGGTGTGGATGGTGTGCAGCTTCTATAGTACCTCGGCCCAGTGTACTCGCTGTGTCAGGACATTCTGGTGGGCCCGCTCCTCTTCACCATGACCCCATTCCAGCATCCACTGCTCCTCAGTCTCATGCATACTTCTCACCAGACTCAACTACCGATGACTAGATTCCCGCACTGCGTTGGCTGTGCTCACTGCTCTCTGGTTCTTCTCTGGCAGACCTCGGCCACATACTTGCTGATGCTGGCACTCTGTAACTGCAGCCTCACACTGGTCCACAATCTTGTTCCGCAGCTCTTCTGCATGCTCCTCGGCCTGGTGGCTGCAGTATCCCTGCAGTGGCCGCCCAACTCCGTGCAGGCGGCACACAGCAGCTGTCGCTCCAGCAGCAGAAGCAGCTTAGAGCCTGGCTGTGCTCGGGGCAGAGCGGCCCCGGCTCGGACCCCGGTCCCGGCTCCAGCCCAGGCCCTGGCTCCGGCCCTGTGCTCTCTGCAGACATCCATTATTTCTTCAAATACTCCTAGGTTTTCAATCCCTTGCTTTCTCTATTCTCTTTCTGGCACCCCTATGATGTGATTGTTGTTAAGCTTGATGTTATTCCAGAAGTCTCTTAAATTATCCTCATTTTTAAAAATTCTTTCTTTGTTTTGCTGTTCCGATTGGGAGTTTTCTGCTACCTTGTCTTCCAAATTGCTGATTTGGTCATCTGCTTCATCAAATCTGGTGATTCCTTCTAGAGTATTCTTCATTATTGTAGCGTTCACTTCTGACTGATTTTTATAATTTCTGTGTCATTTTTTATGCTTGCTATGTTCTTATTGAAGTTCTCACTAAGTTCCTTGAGTGTCCTTATAATCATTGTTTTGAACTCTGTGTATCTGGTAGGTTGCTTGCCTCCATTTCATTTAGTTCTTTTTCTGGAATTTTCTCCTGTTCTTTTATTTGAAGTCATCTGTGCCGGGTGCTCCAAGAGTGTCCCTTGTATGGGTTGTGTGTGTCCTCTTGTTACAGTTGAGCCTTGAATACTCTAGGCATGTCAGTGGATAGGATTGACCCTCAGTCTGACTGGCAGAGTGGGATTTGCCCCAACAAGTTCTGGTGCCTGTTGAGACTGCCCTTTGGGTATGCCACTTGTGGGGCTAATATGGTTGTGCTTTGCTCTGATCTGAAGCCAACCTCCACATATGTTGGCTCTGGCACCTCTTATGTGGGGCTCTGGTGCAGGCCCAGGTCAGCCACTGCCTGTATCCAGCTGGGGACTACCTGTAGGAACTGCAGAGCAATCTGTGGTTGGCTGCTGTTGGTACTGGACCTGAAGGCACGTGGGCAAGGCCACTCTACCATCTGAGGATGACTGCCTTCAGTACCAGGCCTGGGGTGGCTCAGCAAAAAGCCTAGGGCACCATGAGGTCTGTTGCTGCCTGTTGGCTCCCATAAGGCTCAGCTGCTGATAGAGCTCTGTGCAGTATGTGAGTTGGATGAGGCAGGGTCTCAGAGTTGCCAGGGTGGTATGATCGGTGTTCGCCAGGTTAATGTAGATTCTGGTTTGGTGCCAGTGATGAACCTGGAGTTGCTCAGCAAAAGTCTCAGAGCACACTGAGGCCAGCTGCCACCTGCCTGGGGTCCGTGGACCCCTGAGAGTTGTCCTGGAAAGAATTCACTGTGAGTAGGTCTGGCTGCTCATGGAGAAAGCGCCTCCAGCATTGGGTGAGTTGGGTGGAGTGGTGTCCCAGGGAGTCACCAGGGTGGAATGAGCAGAATTCAGGCCAATGCAGATTCAGATTTGGCCATGTGGGGTGGGCTCAACACAGGAAGGATGGTGCCTGCCTGCTGCACAGGAGGAAGATTCTCCCTAGGGAAAATGGCAACTGTCCCTCCAGTCCTTGCCCAGAAGCCACACAACTCAGTCTTTCCCTGTATGTTTCTGCTGCTTCCCCAGTCACTATCGCTCAGCTGTAGCCCAGGGAGAGTGCCTGTGAGCGAGTGAGTCTGTGAGGGAGCCCTATACGAGGTTGTCTGGTTTCCTGCATCCTTCCGTCTCACCCAGATAGTCAGTATCCCCACTGTTTTTCACAGCTAGATATGAGAGATCCTTTTCTTGGTATCGGTACGCAAGGCTGGGAGCCTGGTGTGGGACTGGGGTCCCTCACTCCTCCAGAAGGGACCTCCAAGGCTGAGATATCCCTCCCAATTCTTAACTGCCACATGCAGGTAAGGAGCAGCATCTCCACATCTCTGCCCATTCTACATCTCGGCCCCTCCTACCAGTCTCGACAGGGCTGCTTCTTTATATTCTTAGTTCTAAAACTTCTGTTCATCTAGACTTCAGATGGTTCTACAGGTTGATTGTTCTATAATTTAGTTGTCGTTTTAATGTGGTCAAGGGAGGAGGCAAGCACAATGTTTATCTACTCCGCCATCTTGAATCAGCTTATCTATAATATTTCTCCCGTTGGCATTTTAAATCTCCACCTAGGGATGTGTTTTTTATTATGATAAGGAGGAAAAGTTAACTATAGGACAGCTCTTTTAACTAATGTGGATGCGCGGCTTTAGGAACTTTCTGTGGGCCTTCTTATAATACTCCTGTGATTATGGTTCTATCTGCTCATTGTTTCTTACTGGCTGAGGGATGTGACTTAAGATTGTTTTCCCCAGCTGCCAGCTCTGGCTATGTGACTACCAACCACATAATTATTTTGCTGCTCAAATTGTGTAAGATTTGCACAGTTGGAGTGTCTTCCAGCTGGCAGCCATGTCTTTGTGACATGTCACCATTATGTTTTGCTTTGTTGATTAGTTCCATACTTTCTAGTATCATAAGAGGCTCCAGACTCATTTTGTACTTAAGATTATTAGCACTTGCCCAAGAATCAGCCATTTCTCCAACGAGCCCTGGTACCTTACATGAAGGAAAGGTCTTCGAGACCAAGATCTGGGTGCTTGATGTGCTGAGAGGGTTCTCTGCTTCTTGGCTGAGGACTTTTTTTGTAGTTAGTCTCCAGAGGTAGAGATAACCTTGAACCTGCTCCAGTGTTCATCACCCAATCTTTCCAAAGTCGCTGTTTGGTGTTTCCCTAAAGTTTATAACCAGGATATTTGTTAGCAAGGAAACTGCATTCCCTTGTTGCCAAATTCCCTTCCTATTTAACTGTCATTTTAGCTTTTCGTTCTTTCTTTCAGTTGTCAGCCTTGGTTTTCTTGGTGAGGCTGCCTTTGGTAAAAGGAAATGTAAAATGTTAATCATATCCTCCTAAGAGATTCTTTGAAGTTTCATGTTTTCACTGTTGCCTTGGGTAGACACCATAATGGAGTAGTGATGAAAAACCCCAAATGGAGATTTTCCCTTTCTGAATTTCCACACTTTTATAGACTGAATGTTTGTGTTCTCCCAAATTCATATATTGAAGCCTTTTCCTCCACTGTTAGGAGGTGGGGACTTTGAGAGGCGATTAGTTCACAAGGGTGAGCTCGGTGAAAGGTATTAGTGCTATATAAAAGGGACCCAGAGAGTTCTCCCATCCCTCCATCACTTGAGGACATAGGGAAAGATGGCTGTCTATGAACCAGGAAGCTCTCAAAAGACATTGAATCTGCTGACACCTTGATCACGGACTTCTAGCCTCCAAAACCATGAGAACTAAATTTCTGTGATTTATATAAGTCCCCAATCTGTGGTGTTTTTGTTATAGCAGCCCAAATAGACAGATACATACCAACCCCTAACAGAGGTCCCCACCATTGCCTGTCGGTAGGCGGGTCTTCAGCCCCCGTCATGTGTCGCTTACTCAGGCCTGGCTTGTCACCCCAGGCAGCGTGCTGGCACCACTGTGCTCTCAGATGTTTTCCAGTGCTGCTGTTGAAATTACACCCTCCCCCTGCTTTCCTTCATGAGCTTGCTTCTCTCTTCTAACTAGAAGAGAAGGAAAGCCTCTGCACATCTAGAGTGCTCAGACCCTCCGTGCTGTAGTGTGTGGGCAGTGGGCTTGTTGCCTTCTCTTGCTAGTGCAGTAGTGCCCTCTGACCACCTTGGCATCCACAGGCACCCAAATAAACAGGCGGGACATGTGAACACAGACACCCTCCTTCTCCGGGGGAGATGTGAGGACAAGCCAGTCACTGCCCTCCAGGAACAGTTTCAGGAAGACTAGGTTTATTCAACAAGAAGTGCCTGGAGAAAAAATTCAGATAGGATTAGAAATCAGAAATGGAGTCCTGTGGGTATGCTGTGTCTGGAGCCCTGAGTCCTCTCCATATGGCCTTAGCTAGTGTTGGCTTCCCCCAGGGTGAGTTCCCTAAAAGGAGAAGCCAGTAGAACCTGTGCCTTTGGAAGATGTGCCATCACTTCCGCCATCTTCCAGGTCGGGCAGTCACTGGCCTGCCCGCAGTCATGAGTGGACATGGCAATATGCACATTCACGGAGCTGGCTGTGGACCATCTGGTAAAGTGGGCTGTAAACTCTGCTTTTTCTAGCCCTTTAAAAATCAGGTGACTGAATGTGTTTGCTAAGATACATTTCATTCAAATGTGGTCAAAATTATACTTGTTGCAAAAGAGACCCTTTGAAGTTTTCATGCCTCCCCAAATAACCCCTCTTCCCCTGACATACCTACTTGCCAACTACCTTACCTCCTGTTTGACACGATCATCTCTGCTCTGTGGCCTGGGATCTGAAGCACTCAGTATCCCCTTTGGTCGTCACTCGCTACAGAACCCTTTGCAAATGCAACAGCAGCTGAGGAACAAGCCCCAGGACACGTCCCAGGGTACATCCAGGGTATTGCTGTCTCACGCTCACGTTGCAGCATCGTTGTGGTTTTAAACAAAGTACACTGTAATTTCACATGTTGGCAGTTCTCTAGTTTTTTCTACATTTCTCCTCAATTTTTACTCCACTTTTTTTTTTCTGAACCCCTTCTATGTATCCAGTTGTAGAAAGTTGCGCCAGGCATAAGCAAGTCAAGAGATGACCTTTGCTATTGTTTCCTTCACCATATAGTTAGGAATGTAGGATACAGCTTAAGTATCCATGCCACAGCAGGCTTTGTTGCTCCCTGAGTGGCCCAGTCTCCATGCCAGTGGCTTGTTGGGCTGAGTGGCCAAAGCAGCTGGAGAATGTGTCTGGCTCTGCCCCACAGGACCTACAGGACCAAAATGACGAACTGCAGGCTGCACTGGAGGGCCTGCGGGCATGGTTGCCCCAGAGTTGGCACAGCTGGCCCCATGCACAGGCAGACAGACAGTTGCTCCCTAGACATGGCCGAGCAGGTAAGAGCGCCGTCATGGGAGGTGGCAGTGGTGTGCTCCTACTATGTGCAAGGGGTGCTGGTGGCAATGGGCATCTATCTACCTCTGCTACACAGGCTTCCTTAAGGTCCAGGCAATGCAGTGGTGGGTGGGCTGGCTTCACAACACATCAGGGTCTGGCCTATCTTCCAGGTGGTCATGAGCCCCTCAGACCGCCGCATGTAGGGGAAGGGACTATAACCCAAGGCCAGAGGTGGACACAACACCCAGAGCCCTGACAAAGGTTGAGGAAGTTGAGGGTTTTACTAATTGGATAGAAATGGTGAAGGTTAGGATGACCTTGACATGACTGCAGGGTTGGTACATCCCAGTGGCCCTTCTGTGTTGTGAGGAGGTCCAGGGGATCCAGGCAAGTATTCAGCATAGTCCGGATACACTCTAGATGGTCATCTAGAGAAGGGAAGAGAGGAGAAGCTGGGGGTGAGTCGTGGTCTGGTCTCAGGTCTGTGATAGCTCTTACGAAGGGAAGGAAGACACAAAGTCGTATAAATGGTCCCGGACCCCCTGGTATTCACAGAGGCCTTGTGTGGACCGAGGCAGACACGGCCTGATGTTTACAGCCTGGGCGAAGTGGATGGTATCATCCTCAGGCTCTGAGGTGGGAATGACTCGGAAGTGCCCCCACCCACTCTATGCAGAGCTGCATGCTGAAGGTGTAACTTGAAAAGACCAACTTTTCGTGCTTCCTAATTCAGCCCATACATTTGGGGTGAGCTCCAGGCCCTGAGAGGCCCTGAGGACCTTTGTTTAAATGTTCATGGCTCCTTCTAGAGATAAGTGGGGGTTCAGATGCCAGAGCTGTCCTTGAGTTTCTACGGTTCTTTTAGGAGGAGTGTGGTTTTGGCTGGTTGCTACTCTTCCTGGTGGTTGTATAGGGCAGATGCCATGCAGGTTCACATGGTGCATGCACATGGCTTCGTGCTTGCTGCTGCCGGCGGGGGCCGTGGTGACCACAGGATGCTCCAGCGAACCTGACTGCCTCCAGCGATCATACATCATGGCAGCTGCAGCCCCTCAGAGAACATCTACTCTGAGTTCTGTTGGCCCTGAGGTCCCTGAATCTGTCACATTTTTTCATGGAAATTAATTTGGAAAATGGAAGATAGTAAGCTTTAGGAGATGTGTCTTTTCCTCTTACTTTCCCAGTCCCTGGTCCAGCACAGATGAAAGAAACCCTAGCAGTAGCCAAAACCCACATTTTCAGTCAATCCTTTGGTGTGCCTCCCAACATGCACAATGTTGGAAATGCCTGGCACCCCAGGAGGGCTGGGAGAGCTTGTGGGCTCACAGGTATCTCCTCAAAATGAGCTGCCCATATGTCTGATGTTGTCGGTGAGGAGAATCTTCTGGAACAAAGTATCACTTCCTGTGATTTCTCAGAACCTTCACTCTGCAAGTATTTCACTCCATGCCTGACTTATCTTTTGAAACCCCACATAATTTGTATGATGTATATGCCTTGTCATAAAATACTGACTGCCACAGAGCTCTGTGCTACGGATCACACTTTTTTCTGTCTTTTTAGTCCCTCTGTGTATCTGGGTCAGGGAACACAATTTAGGGTGCATTAACTTTACCATGTATGGCATCTTTTAGAGAATTAAAGGGCCTGACAAATCTTGCAGGGAACCTCTTGGAGTAATCTATGTTCTGGCTAAGACTCAAAGTGCTGATTTCTCAAGAGCTCCAACTTTGAGAATGAGGCATAACAAACAGACCGTTTGTGGAAACCTGCGAGGAGCACTGAGTTCTTCTCACAGAAGGTGCCTGTGAAAGGTTGTACTTTGTCATTTGGTGGTGCAAGAAAACTGGGATGACTACTCAGTGCTGTCCAAATGTCAGATGGGATGGTTGGGAACAGACCCCATGGCGTCCTTGGCAGGACATAAACAGAAATGTCCTCTTGTTTGCAGGCATCATCTCCTCTGTGGGTGATTCCACTCCAGTGAGTATAGAAACGGAGATAATGATGGAGCAAGTGAAGGAACATTACCAAGACCTCAAGATCCAGCTAGAGACTAAGGTCGGGGGGGCATGATGGAGGCCACAGGGAGATTCGGGTGCTTCCTGCTGCGTGTCGGAAAGCTTTTCTCGCTGTGCTGATGGTTGAGCACGCGGGCATCTGCCTACAGATTCCCCTGCTCTGTAGAAAGCCCACTCAAGGGAGGAGAGTTTGTAGGGAAAGGGAAGTAAAATTGACGTTCAACCTCAAGCCCTCTTTGGCGGGAAGTGGGAGAGAATGGGGTTATGTGTGTCTGGAGTGTCACAGGTGTGCTGCTGAGGCCAGACCTCCCTGCTTGCTCTGCCACTGGGGAATCATTCTAAGCTGAAATGACTCTGGGGCTTGCCCTTGGTGAGGTACTCTGTGGCTTCATGGCGAGGACGACCCTGGCCAAGTCTGTCTTCTCAGATCAACATGTCTCCCGCTCTTTTATTAGACTGTGGTGGGTTTTGTTAAGGGACAGTGTCCACCTCTGTCTTGCAGTCATGCCTGTGGGTTCCCTGAGTGCATTAGCTGGAAACGCCTGCAGTAACCTTGCCTACCCATAGCTGAATAGTATTCCTTCCCCCCGGGATCTCCAGGGTGTTCAGAGCCGCTCTGCTGGTCTCGTGAAGGCTCCCTTTTCTCTCAGTGTTGTCACAACCTCTGTCCTCCTCATGCTGCCAGGCCAGGGACCTGGCCCCTCTGGCCCCCGGCTTCTCTACCCCACCTGCTGGAACTGCTTCACGGGACTGATGGAAGGTTACGGGGATAACTAAAGCCTGAGGCCACCTGGGCCCTTGGGGGAGCCTTAGACATTGTTGGCATGGCTGTCCCTGGCACCTCATCAGATCTGGGCCACCTGATCTTTGACTGTACTGCTTGGCAGCCTCATACTTCTGTGTTGTATTGTCAGAAAGTTATTTTGGGGACCTCCTGATCGATATTGCTCATGTTTATTTTCTCAGGTAAATTTCTATGAAAGGGAAATTGAGGTGATAAAAAAAGACTTTGCAAAGGAGAGAAATGAAATGGAACAGGCTTTCAAGCTTGAGGTCAGTGTACTGGAGGATCAGAAAGCTGACCTGGAGACACTCCATGTGAAGTCTCAGGAGGTCATCCGAGGCCTGCAAGACCAGCTCCAGAGTGCAGCCCTTGGCCCTGAGCTGGAGAGGAAGTTCGAGCTGGAGAAGGTGGAGATGGAGCAGTGCTACACGCAGGCGCTGTCTGGCCTGGCCCAGCGGCTAGCCCAGGAGAAGGACCAACTGGAGGAGGAGCTGCATCGGAGGCATCAGCACAAGCTACAGCAGATGAGGTCCAGTGCCACGTCCATTCTGGATTTCACGTCTAGGGTTTCTTGCCAAGCACCAAAATTTACAATTGAATTAGGCAAACTGTTCAGAATGGCAGTACCTATTAACTAGGTGGTTTTTCTCAGGAAGAGCATTGAGAAAAATAGGTCACCATTTAAGGATTTTTACTTTAAATTTAAAATGCGCATTAACTAGAGCTTAGGCAATGAAACAGTTTATTTTTTAGAATTTTAACTCATTGTTTATTACCTTCTCTCTCAGACTTGTCTGGTAGCGAAGGGCAGTATGTTCTTCATCGTTTAATATCTTGTTCTAATTTTCTGGGATATGGTGTTATAGCCCATGAGGAGATGGAAAAAAGATTTAAAAGCCCTAAAACAATTTGGGTTAGTGAGATTCTTTTTTTTTTTTTAATTTCTTGGGGTGACAATTGTTAGTAAAATTACATAGATTTCAGGTGTACAATTCTGTATTACATCCTCTATAAATCCCATTGTGTGTTCACCACCCAGAGTCAGTTCTCCTTCCATCACCATATATTTGATCCCCCTTACCCTCATCTCCCACCCCCAACCCCCCTTACCTTATGGTAACCACTAAACTATTGTCTGTGTCTATGAGTTTTTGTTTCTCATTTGTTTGTCTTGTTCTTTTGTTGTTTTTGGTTTATATACCACATTTCAGTGAAATCATGTGGTTCTCTGCTTTTTCTGTCTGACTTATTTCACTTAGCATTATACTCTCAAGATCCATCCAAGTTGTCACAAATGTTCCTGTATCATCTTTTCTTACCGCTGAATAGTATTCCATTATGTATATATACCACAACTTCTTTATCCATTCATCTATTGAAGGACATTTTGGTTGTTTCCATGTCTTGGCCACCGTAAAGCTGCAGTGAACATTGGAGCACACGTGTCTTTATGTATAAATGTTTTCAGATTTTTTGGGTAGATACCCAGGAGAGGGATTGCTGGGTCATATGGTAATTCTATTCGTAATATTTTTGAAGAACCTCCACACTGCCTTCCATAACGGCTGCACCAGTCTGCATTCCCACGAACAGTGTATGAGGGTTCCTTTTTTCCCATAGCCTGTCCAACACTTGTTACTATTTGTCCTGTTGATGATAGCCATTCTGACTGGGGTGAGGTGATATCTCATTGTGGTTTTTATTTGCATTTCTCTGATGATTAGTGATGTTGAGTATTTTTTCATATGTCTATTTGCCATTTGTATGTCCTCTTTGGAGAAATGTCTCTTCAGGTCCTCTGCCCATTTTTCAATTGGGTTGTTTTTTCGTTGTTGAGTTGCATGAGCTCCTTGTATATTTTGGATATTAGCCCCTGATCGGAGGAACTGTTTGCAAACATCTTCTCCATTCAGTTGGTTGCCTCTTTATTTTGTCGATGGTTTCTTTTCCTGTGCAGAAGCTTTTAAGTTTCATAGAGTCCCATTCGTTTATTTTAGCTTTTACTTCCCTTGCCTTTGGAGTCAAATTCATAAAATGCTCTTTGAACCCAAGGTCCATAAGTTTAGTACCTATGTATTTTCTATGCAGTTTATTGTTTCAGGTCTTATGCTTAAGTCTTTGATCCATTTTGAATTAATTTTGGTACATGGTGACAGATAGGAGTCCAGTTTCATTCTTTTGCACGTGGCTATCCAGTTCTGCCAGCACCATTTATTGAAGAGGCTGTCGTTCCTCCATTGTATGTTTTTTGCTTCTTTGTCAAAAATTATTTGTCCATATTTATGTGGTTTTATTTCTGGGTTCTCAATTCTATTCCATTGGTCTATGTGTCTGTTTTTCTGCCAATGCCATGCAGTTTTGATTATTGTAGCCCTGTAGTATAAGCTAAAGTCAGGGAATGTGATACCTCCAGTATTGTTCTTTTTCTTAAGAATGCTTTGGCTCTTAGGGGTCTTTGTGGTTCCAAACAAATCTGATGATTTTTTGTTCTATTTCTTTAAAAAATGCCATTGGGATTTTGATGGGGATTGCATTAAATGTGTATATTGCTTTGGGTAATATGGCCATTTTAACTATGTTGATTCTTCCAATCCATGAGCATGGAATGTCTTTCCATTTCTTTGTGTCTTCTTCAATTTCTTTTAAAAATGTCTTATAGGTTTCAGCATATAGGTCTTTCACATCCTTGGTTAAGTTTATTCCTAGATATTTTATTCTTTTTGCTGCAATTGCAAAAGGAATTGTTTTTTCTATTTGTTTTTCTGAGATTTCATTGTTAGTATATGGGAATGCAATGGACTTTTGTACATTGATTTTGTAGCCGGCAACTTTACTGTATTCGTTGATTGTTTCTAATAGCTTTTTGGTGGAGTCTTTAGGGTTTTCCATATATAGCATCATGTCATCTGCAAAGGGTTACAATTTAACTTCTTTATTCCCAATTTGGATGCCTTTTATTTCTTTCTCTTGCCTAATTGCTCTGGCAAGGACTTCCAACACTATGTTGAAAAGCAGAGGTGATAGGGGACAGCCCTGTCGTGTTCCTGAACGTACAGCAAAGGGCTTCAGTTTTTCACCATTAATTATGAGATTAGCTGAGGGCTTGTCATACATGGCCTTTATTATGTTAAGGTATTTTCCTTCTATACCTATTTTATTAAGTGTCTTAATCAAAAATGGATGTTGTATCTTGTCAAATGCTGCTTCTGCATCAATTGATATAATCATATGATTTTTGTCCTTTATTTTGTGTATGTGATGTGTCACATTGATGGATTTGCAGATGTTGAACCATCCTTGTACCCCGGGGATGAACCCCACTTGGTTGTGATGAATAATCTTTTTCATACATTTTGTAGTCGATTTGCTAGAATTTTGTTTAGGATTTTTGCATCTGTATTCATCAGAGATATTGGTCTGTAGTTTTCTTTTTTGTATTGTCCTTACCAGGTTTTGGTATCAGGGTAATGTTGGCTTCATGAAATGAGTTAAGGAGTACTGTCTCTTCTTCAATTTTTTGGTATTAGATCCTCTTTGAAGGTTTGGTAGAATTCACTAGTGAAGCCATCTGGTCCCCGGACTTTTGGTTTTGGGAAAGTTTTGGATGACTGATTCAATTTCATTACTTGTGATCGGTCTGTTTAGATTTTCCAGTTCTTCATGGTTCAGCCTAAGTAGGCTATATGTTTCGAAGAACTTGTCCATTTCTTCTAGGTTATTGAATTTGGTGGCATATAGTCCTTCGTAGTATTCTTGGATGATCCTTTGTATTTCTGTAGTGTCCATGATAACTTCCCCTTTTTCATTTCTGATTTTGTTAATTAGTGTCTTCTCTCTTTTTATCTAGTAAGTCTAGCCAAGGGTTTCTCAATTTTGTTAATCTTTTCAAAGAACCAGCTTTTTGTTACATTAATTTTTTCTATTGTTTTTTCTCTATTTCATTTAGTTCTGCTGTGATTTTTGTTATTTCCTTTCTTCTGCTGACCTTGGGTTTCATTTGTTCTCCTTTTTCTAGTTCTTTAAGGTGTAACATGAGGTTATTTATTTGGGATTTTTCTTGTTTCTTGAGATAGGCCTGTAATGATACAAATTTCTCTCTTAAAACTGCTTTTACTGCATCCCAAAAATTTTGTTAGGATGTATTTTCATTTTCATTTGTTTCTATGTATCTTTTGATCTCTCCTCTAATTTCTTTTTTGACGGGTCGTTCTTTAAAATTATGTTGTTTAATCTCCCATGTATTTGTGTTTTTTCCTGGTTTCTTTTTGCAGTTGATATCCAATTTCAAAGCCTTGTGATCAGAGAATATGCTTGGTATCATTTCAATCTTAAATTTGCTGAGGCTGATTTTATGTCCCAATATATGGCCTATCCTTGAGAATGTTCCATGTACACTAGAAAAAAATGTATAGTCTGATGTTTTAGGATGAAGTGCTCTATATATGTCAGTTATGTCCATTTCAGCTAATTGGTCATTTAGGGGTGCTATTTCGTTATTTATTTTCTGTTTGGATGATCTATCCACAGCTGTCAATGATGTATTTAAGTCCCCTCGTATAATTGTGTTTTGGTCAATTTCTCCCTTTAGTTCTGTTAGTAGTTGCTTGGTATATTTCGGTGCTCCCTGATTGGGGGCATAAGTATTGAAGACTGTTATGTCTTCTTGTTGTATAGTACCCTTTACCATTATGAAGTGTCCATCTTTGTCTATTGTTACCTTTTTCACCCTGAAGTCTGTTTCATCTGATATCAGTATGACTATACTTGATTTTCTCTGGAAACCATTTGCTTGGAGTGTCAATTTCCACCCTTTCACTTTAAGTTTATGCTTGTCCTTGTAGCTGAGATGTGTCTCTTGGAGACAGCATATTGTTGGGTTTAGTTTTTTGATCCAATCTGCTACTATGTGCCTTTTTATTGATAAGTTCAGGCCATTTACATTTAAGGTGATTATTGATATGTGAGGATTCCCTGTCATTCTATCTTTAGTTTTCTGGTAAGGTTGTGTCTCCATTGTTTCTTTGCCTTTTTGTTGTTGTCTATTATTTCTGTGTGGTGGTATTCTATGATGTTGCCCTCTGTTTCTTCTTTTATTACAGTACATATATTTCAGTTTGGGATTTTTCTTGAGTGGTTACCCTTAAGTTTATGTAAAAGAAAGTATGATACTTAGAGTATTCCATTTTCTTCAGCACGCTTACTTTCTCCATACCCATATTCCGGTTCAGGCCTTTACTCTCCCCCTTTTTATGTTTTGGTTGCCACAAATTGTACCTGTTGATGGTGGTCGAATAGCCTCCTTTAGTATTTTCTGTAGTGCAGGTCATGTATTAGAAAATTCCCTCAGCTTCTGTATGTCTGGAAAGGTCTTTATTCCTCATTCATATCTAAAGGATATCTTTGCTGGTTATATTATTCTTGGCTCATAATTTCTCTTTTTCAATAGTTTGAATATTTGGTTCCACTCCCTCCTGGCTTGTAGAGTTTCTGCTGAGAAATCTGATGATAATCTAATGGCCTTTCCTTTGTAGGTTACCATCTTCTTTTCCCTGGCTGCCTTGAGGATTCTTTCTTTGTCGTTGATTTTAGACAGCTTCAATACAATGTGCCTTGGAGAAGGCCTGTTGGGATTGAGGTAATTAGGTGTTTTATTGCTTCTTGGATTCGAGGATCCAGTTCTTTTCACACGTTTGGGAAGTTCTCATCAACTATTTGTTTGAATATTCTCTCCGTTCCCTTCTCTCTTTCTTCTTTTTCTGGTATGCCCGCTATTTTCATATTGCTCTTTCTGATGGAATCAGAAAGTTTTTGTAGAGTTCTTTCATTTCTTTTAAGTCTCAAGTCTCTTTCTTCTTCCATCCATGTCATTTCCAGATTTCTATCTTCGATGTCACTGATTCTTTCCTCCATCTGGTCAACTCTACTGCCTAAGCTTGTTATTTCATTCTTAATTTCTTCTATTGAGTTCTTAATCTCCTGAAATTCTGTTTGGTTCTTTTTTGAAATTTCAATCTGTTTCGTAAAATGCTCATGTTGTTCTTTGATTGCATTTCTTAGTTCATTAAACTGCCTTTCTGTGTTTTCTTGCATCTCGTTGAGTTTTTTCAGAACTGCAATCTTGAATCCTCTGTCGTTTAAGTCACATAGTTCCATATCTTTAAGTTCCGTTTCTGGAGACTTTTCACTTTCTTTCTGAGCTATCTTGTTGCCTTGGTTATTCATAGCAAGTACTGATTTATTATTTCTCTTCCTAGACATCTAAAGGAGTGGCTTCTGCAACAGGTTGATAGGAAGAGGTCTTTCTTTTGTTTTCCAGTACGTGTTGGTAGAATGTTTTATTTTCTCTCCGACTGCAGCCGTTTATTTCTCTCACACGGTAGTGCTATGTTTTCTCTGCACTGTTCCAGCTTCTCCCATAATGAGGGGATTCCCTGGAGACAGGCTTCTGCTCTGTTAACAGTTCGCTTGGGTCACAGGGCACAGTGTCCGTGTGGGTATGGGGGGAGCTTTTGACGTTCCAAAGCTCTTCCTGCACCAGATTCAGAGCCCCGTATGTTTCAGCAGTTCTGTTTACTCCTGCGGGGATCCGCCCAGATAGGTGGGGCCAGGGGCGGGGTGAGTTGTGAGAGGTGGCCCAGAGCAATGGAGGCAACCACCACCACAGCCAGTCCTGCTTCCACAGCTCCCTACGCTCTGCCGGAACTAGTTGGGCTGCGAATCTGTGTCTGCGGTCCACAATTCTCTGAACAGCAAATATTCTGTTCTTTTGATCTGACACTGCCACTGTTCCACTTCTAGCACCGGCCAGGTGGGGGCGGGGCGAGCTCTGGGAGGGTAAGGAGGTGGCGGCTGGTCTCAGTGCCTAAGGCTTCCGTTCTCTGTGGCAGTGAGGGCTTAAACCACCGTTTTCAGCCTTCTTCCCTCAGTCTTTGCTCCAAGGTCTCTGCTGTATGCATTGGGTTCAGCCGTGTTATATGCTGTCCCCTCAGCCCTGTGGGCCATAAGCGAAGCCCTAGCAGTCCGAGTTCTTCCCTCTCCCGCAGCTGCTCCTGGATGCAGCGAGCTCGGAGCGCTGAGCTAGGTGTGCGTCCTGCATCCGCGGCTCCGTCTCCGCACTTCTCCCCTCCTCCCCGGCTCGCGTGATTCGCCCACCTTTGGGTGAATTCAGTTTTGGGCCTCTTCGTCTTGCCTGTCTGCTGTGCAGGGAGTCCTTTGTGGAGTTATTGTTGTTCAATTTGTTGTGAATTCCAGGGGAGCTTTACAGAGGCTCACGTCACGCTGCCATTTTGATGACCCTCTCCTCATGTGGCCTTTCTAACCTGAGGGGAAGATCTCGGGCTTAGAGCTGCAGCCTGCAGTGCCTGTGACTCATTCTGTTTCTGTAAGACAGAGGCAGAAGTTGAGGTGAACAAAAAACTATCATGGATGGAAGCCCAGCAGGCCGCTCACTGTAAGAACTTATTGCTACAACATCAGCAGGAGAAGGAAGAGATGCTTCAGAAACATCTGCAAGTGAGAGAAATGACAGAGCTGCCTGACCTGGAGAAAGAGCAAAGGGAAGAGAGGGAAAAGGAGATCCTTACACACTATAAACAGCAGCAACTCAAGCTTCAGGATTTTATGAGTGAACAGCAGCCACAGCTTTGCAAGCCCTTTGCCCGAAGGAGAAGTTAGGACTCACCTATAGGAAGCGGGTGGAAAGCCTTGGCTGCAAAGCACAGATGTTGCAGGCTCTGTTAAACGCATCTGAGTTCTCCTCCTGCTGACTTTGAGCAGGACCCACTGCTATGCCCCACCAGTGCGTGTGCCAGACACTGTCCTTAACCGCCAAGTCCCTGTGCTGTTGGAGCAGCTACAGAGAAGGCCGTCCATCCAAATAAAGAGCCCCTCTGCTGCTGTGTTAGGGGCTGCCTAGCACCTCCTGGGAGGCTCAGGGCTGGGCTTGAGTGCCCCAGTGAGCTCTAGATGCTGCTGCAGCTGATGCCTTCAGGGGCAGCCTCGAGGTAGTGAGGTGCCCTGGAGATGTTGGTCTATTAGTAAGGTGTGGAGAGTGCCCAAATTTGCAGCCAGGCCCTCCTCCTCCCCAGTCTCCCATGGGGGACTCAGGCTGGCACATGCTGTACCTCAGAAGCCCAGAATTCTAGAAGGGCTTTCCCAGATACTGCGGAGCATGGCTTCAGGTGCTCTTCTCCTGGTTACTCAGGAGACAGAGGGCTACCCTGGGAGATGTTATGGGCCCTTGCATGCCTTATGGGCACTTGCATGCCAGTAACATGGTCAGTGCTCTGAATTCAGTGTCATTTGGTCTCATTAACCCTGACAGCACACCTGTGAAGTACTACTTCAGGTGGAGATGGAAGCTCCATGAGGTATTATGCCACTTGTCCAAGCGGGTGACATTGGTTCACAGCAGACATGGGTCTGTCCTAGAGTGTGATCTCAAGCATGTGGTGAGACCTACATTCCAGCTCAGGTGCCAGCTCCTGCTCCAGCTGAGGACCATGGGCAACTTGCTTCATTGAAAAAAAATTTTTTAGTTATGTAGGATTTATGACAAACTAAAAGGAATAAAAATGTCAGTGCACCACCTAGCTTAAGAAAGAAAATAATATTAGCAGAGCTGGAAGCCCCTGGGCACCCATCCCCAGGCCTCCTCACTTCTCTAGGTGTGTCTCCTGAAGGGGCTGTTTACTGCCATCTAGGCATTGCTTCATGCCCGTGCAGCTTACGTGGGTGTCCTTGAAAGACATGAAAACTTGTTTGTGGTGGCCTGACTTCTAAATTTCCTCATTCATGAAGCAGAGCTAGTGCCATGCCTGACAAAGGGCATGGAGCTCGATATGAATGTATGAGCATGTGCTAACAATCACACTGTTCCATAGCAAGCCCCCCACAAATAGGCCGGTCTCAGGCCCAGTTTAAGCACCTTGGGGACCTGCTCCATGCATGAGTCCACAGCCGCACTCAGGCACAGAAGCAACCCAGTACCTAGAATCCCATTCTTGTCCCTCTCAGACACTTCCCCATGGACAGACATGTATGTCCAGACTTGTGCTGTTTTTTCATATTCTCCATCCCAGCCCCAAGTGGTCTGCTTCTCCTGACACACTGCACGCCCCAGACTGTTGGCTCCACAACTACAGTCGTAGTTCAGGTCTCAGCAGGGTCTTCACTTATTTGGTAGTGTTTACTGGACACCTCCTATGTGCCAGCACAGGTAGGGATAGCACCTGGAAGGAAAACAGATGTTTGGAGCTTTCATCCCCATAACAGAGTACCACGCTTCCTGCATGTCCCTGTGTTAGAAAGAAATCTCACCTTGAAGGCCATGGTGAGGATTTTTGCAAAGTCCAGAGAGTGACATGACCAGATTTGGGTTGTGAAAAACCTCTGCCAGCAGTTTAGAGAATAGCAGGGATTGTCTGAGTACCCATATGGCCTGAGTCATCTGCGGTCACTTCTGCTCTCTCTTGTTCTAAACACACACACATACACACCCTTTCTAATTTTTCTGAAGGCAGACATTTTGACACTTTACTAGTAAATACTTCAGCACATTATTTTGTAAGAACAATAATGTTATTCTACATGTCCACAGTATCATTATCAGACATGGAAATTTTGACATAAATACAATGTTATTTTTAATTTGTACTCCATGTTCAGATTTGCCCAACTATTTCAATGTGTTCTTTATTGTTCACCCATCCTAGATCCAATCAAGGGTTGTGCTATCCTTTAATTTAAAAGAGTCTATCAGTCTTTTAAAATTAATTTTTGTCAGGGACATTCACTTTTTTATCATGATAAAATATACATAACATAAAATTGATCATTTTAACCATTAAGTGTATATAGTTCAGTGGCATTAAACATTCACAGTGTTGTACAACCATCACCACTATCCACTTCCAAAAATTCCATCATCCCAAACAGAAACTCTGTACCTGTTAAACAATAGTAAATAGTAAAATTTTTGCTACCACGTTTCCCCGAAAATAAGACCTAGCCAGACAAATCAGCTCTAATGTGTCTTTTGGAGCAAAAAATTAATATAAGACCCAATCTTATTTTACTATAATATAAGACCTGGTATAATGTAATATAATGTAATGTAATAATATAATGTAATACCAGGTCTTATGTTAATTTTTGCTCCAAAAGATGCGTTAAAGCCAATCTTATTTTCAGCTAGGTCTTATTTTCAGGGAAACAGGGTAGTATTTTGTTTTTTAGGATTTTAGCATCAATATTGTAAGGGATGTTAGTCTCTAGTTTTCCTGGAGTGTTTTTGTCTGGCTTTGGTTTCAGAGTAATGTTGGCCTCACACAATAAATTGGAAAGTATTCCCTCTGCAGTATTTGGGAGGAGTTTGAGGATTGGTGTTAATTCTTTAAATGTTTGGTAAAATTCACCCGGGAGTCCATTTGCTCCTGGGCTTTTCCTTGTTTTGAGGTGTTTGATGACTGATTCAGTCTCTTTACTAGTTACAAGTCTATTCAGATTCTCTATTTTTCTCATGAGTCAGTTTTGGCAGGAATTTGTGTTACCAGGTGTGACAATTGTACCTCAGTTTTTGTCTTCTTCAAGGAAAGAATTCAGTCATGAGACAGAGTTTGTGCAAGTGTATGATAGGAAGAAATTTATTAGCAAAGTAGATTCATTTCAAAGATTATGAAGCGGGCTGTCCCAAGAAAGGGAAAAGCAGCCCCTCCTTACTTTGCATGAGAGTTTCTATTTCTATGGGTAGAATTATCTCCCCTCCAGTATCCCTCTTTAGTATCTCTCATTCTCCCAGCTGGCGTGCCTCATACTCCCTTTTTGCTGCCAAGGTTGTCTGAGCTCATCCAATGGCCCTGAGCTTTAGGGGCTTGTGTGAGCCCTCTAGCCTAGTGAGCTAGTTGTTTTGTGCCCGCCTTTGTTTATGATATCCTGCAGAGCAGGATATCTGTGATCTAAATAGGAGCAGCTGCAAGGGGTGTCCTAACCAGGCCTGGTTCCCTCCTTCTCCTGCTCATTTCTACCTTTCTACCTACCCTATCATTTCGACATTAATATTTTTGAAGCATCAAGACCAGGTGTTTTACAGAATGGCCTTCCATTTGGATGCCTGGTTTTCCTCAGGCTAGGTGCAAATGGAACATTTTAGGTGAGACTTGTCTGCTGATAATGCATCCTTCTTAGCTTGTCAAGTCAGAAGGCTGTAGTTATTCCTTTTTTGAATCTCGTGCCTAATTCTTTAGAGGACCATTTTCTTTCTTTCTGATATATGGCCTACAAAAGTTAGTGAGACTCTTTGGAGTGAATTTCCTCAGTTTTTGTTTGTCTGAAAATGTCTCAAATATTCATACGTTTTTGAAAGAGACGATTCCTAGGAACAGAAATCTAGGTTAACAGTTAAAGGGCTGTCCTCTGCCCTTCAAACATGTTCAGTATCTTCAAGATTCCTTTGTTGACATTGAGTAGTTTATGCTGTGTCTAATTTTTGTTCCTTTGTATGTATATTATTTCCTATTGCTGCTGTAACAAATTACCACAAAGTTAGTGGCTAAAAACAGCACAATTTATAATTTACAGTTTTGGAATTTAAAGTCTGAAGTGGGTATGACTGGACTAAAATCAAGATGCTGGCAGGGCTGCCTTCCTTTCTGGTGGCTCTGGAGCAGAATGTATTTTCTTTTCCAGCTTCTACAGTTTGCTCGGATTCTTTGGTTCCTGGCCCCCTACCATCTTTAAAGCCAGCAGTGACTGGTTAAGGCCTCCTTACATCACATCGCTGACACCGACTCTTATGCCTTCCTCTTCCACACCTAAGGACTCTATGATTACACTGGGCCCATGTGGATACTCCAGGATACTCTTAAGATCAGCTGATTAGGAACCTTCATTTCATTTGCATTTCTCTTTGCCATGTAATGTAACATATTCACAGGTTCTGGGAACTAGAATGTGGATATCTTTTAGAGGCTATTATTCTGCATACCATAGTATATGATCTGAGTTGTGTCCTTTGGCTGCTTTTAAGATCTTTCTATATTTTATGGGTTTTGTTTGATGTTTTTAATTGTGTATTTCTTTTTAACTTTTTATTGAAGTATTATATACACTAGAAAAATACACATACGAGGTCTGACGATTAAGTTCACAAACTTGTTGAAAACCTTTTTTTTCATATCAGAGGGATTATTTATTATGCATTTGTACCAACTGGACAAACAGTTAACCAAGTTTACTATTTGGAAGTGCTGAAAAGGCTGTGTGAAAAAGACGACCTGAACTTTTCGCCAGCAATTCATGACTCTTGCATCATGACCATACACCAGTTCACACAGCACTGTTTGTGAGGGAGTTTTCAGCCAGTAAACAAATAACTGTATTGGAACACCCTCCCTACTCACCCGATCTGGCCCCAGTGACTTCTTTCTTTACCCAAAGGTAAAAGAAATATTGGCAGGAAGACATTTTGATGACATTCAGGACATCAAGGGTAATAACGACAATAGCTCTGATAGCCATTCCAGAAAAAGAGTTCCAAAATTGTTTTGAAGGGTGGACTAGGCGCTGGTGTTGGTGCATAGCTTTCCAAGGGGAGTACTTCGAAGGTGACTGTAGTGATATTCAGCAGTGAGATATGTAGAACATTTTCTAGGATGAGTTCATGAACTTAATTGTCTGACCTTGTATGTTAGAAGAATTGTCAACAAATTGGCTATATCTGTGTTACCAGCACTCAGAACAAGAAATAGAACTCCCCAAATTCCCCTAGCCAGGGTTAACCACTACCCTGACTTCTAACAGAATAGATTAATTTTGCCAGTTTTTTGTACTTTATATAAAAGAATCACACAGTGTGTACTCTTTTGTGTCTGACTTTCTTGGCTCAACATGTTTGTGAGATTCATCCATATTGTTGCTTATACCTATAGTTCATTCATTTGCACTGCTGTGGAGTATTCTGTTGTGTGAATATATCACAGCATATTCATTTACTTGTTGATGGGTATTTGAGTAGTTACAGTGTTTGGCTATCACAAATAGTACTGCTAAAAAGTTCTTGTACATGTCTCTTAGAGCCCTTATGTTAGGGTATACCTAAAAATGGAATTGTTGGGCTGTAGGGTTTCTTTTTACTTACTGATAAAATATTGTGCCTATTGAATGTATAAATTTGTGTCTTATGAAAAAAAATCTCAGCCATTATTTAAAACTATTGCCTCTCCTCTCACTATGCTCTCAAATTAGATGTGTGATGTTGTATCTTTTCACTTTTCCTCCATTTATTAGCTTCTCTTTCATGTCTTCCATCCTCTTTTCTCTGGCACATTCTGGGTACTTTTTTCGTATCTCTGTGTTCCAGGTCAGTAATTCTTTCTTCAACTGTGTCTAATCTGCCATTTACCACATTTGGTGAGTGTTTATTTTGGCATTGACTTTTTCCATTTCCAAAAATTCTGTGACATTGATTTTTTTTAATTTCCACAAACTAGTCCCATTTGAATATTTTTGATAATTTATTGTTTATGTTCATTTTTAAATTTCTATCTTTTATTTTTATAAACATTTCAAACATTTATCTTTAGTTTGTGTCTGATAATTCCAATATCTTAGGTTCCTATGGGATCTAATTCTGTTGTTTTTACTTCTTCTGACTCTCATAGGTGGCTTTTTTCTATGTATGTTGTGGTGATCTTTCATTGTTAGCTCATGTGTACGTGATGTTAATCTCTGGGAATCCTGGGAACTGTAGTAGAGGATGCTTTCTGCAGAAAGGATATGTATTGCTTTTGCCAGGAATTGGGGGCCTACCAGTCTGGGACCACGTTAACCTTCTTCCAAGGTTAGTGCTTTTCCACCTGCTTTAGTGCAGGTGTCCATGGTACAGTTTCTCAATTCTGCTGACATAGGCATTGGTGTCAGGGTTACCCCATTTTTGCTTAATGTTCACAGCTTTAGTTTTAGCTTCCAGGTTTTTGTTTAGTTTGGGTCTTGGAGATTTCCATTACCTTCTGTGAGAACACATTGTATGATCAGCTTCACACACGTTGTAGTTGTTTGGTGAGTGTGTAGGGGATGGGGTAGGGCAACCATCAGCTTATCTGAGGTTGGAAGCTGGAAGTAGACCGCTGGCCTGCCCCCACACACAAACCTGCCTTGAATCAATTTGTTTTCCTTCCTGGAGCCAGAATGACAGTTTCAAAACACATACGTCATTTGTTTTTCTGCTTGAAACACTTTGCTGCTATTAAAATTCCAGTTACTTCTGTTTTTTTATTTTTCTCTTTAGTTCCTCATGAGATAAAATGAAGGCATGCTAACGAAAGAGGTTCTTATACTTGATTTTATTCACATAACACATAAAATAGACATAATGAGATCATATGACTTTGAGTATTTTTAGATTGAAAAAATTATAAGCTAATACCAGATAGAGACCTGTTGGGAGGAGTAAATGTCTACTAGACTAATATGCATTAAGAATAAATTCTCTGAACAGAAAGTATGGGCTTTAACTAACTTCCCTGTGATATTTATTGGCATATTGTTCATTTGCCACACATCAATGGTGTTACCTAATCAGAGAGCAAAGTCATCAGAAAGCAAAGGTAGCTCCAGGCAGACTTGGTTCATGTAGTAGCTGTTCATACTTGCTTTTTCCCTTGAAGGATCAGGTTTCACTCCATAAATCGATGTGGGCATCTTCCTGGGTTTCTTCTCCCAGTGCTGTAACCTCAGAGTGTAGAATGGGAGGTGGAGTGCTCCTCACCCTAAAGAGGAAAATGTGCCAATGTATTTTGATCTCCTGATTCCTTGTGTTCCTTAGCTCAATGCTGGAGTTCACTGGTGGAAGATGAATATCCTTTGCAATAACCTGAGGATTCACACCCAACATTGTGCATCGGTACCAACCACAGACATGCTCACATTGCAGTTAGAGGTTATAAGATACAGGAGCAGGTCAGCTATAAATACAAAGTAAATGGAACCAAGGTGCTGAATACATTAGTGAGTTGTTGATTGTGTGACCACTTTAGAAGCTAGGAAAACTTTGTTTTCTGTAGCTTATCTCTAGGAAGATGCAAACCATAGCATGTTAACACTGGATAGAGAAAAAGAAAAAGTGTCCCCACTGCCATCATCTAGGGAAGCGGGAAATGTAGACTGCAGGCTTGCCATGACTTCCAACTGCAAGACCAGACTTGTGGACTGCATATGGTGGACAGTGCCTAGAGTTCCCACTCTCTTTTTTCAACTTTTCATGCAGAATTGAGTTGGATAGAATTTTTGAAGAAAACACGTTGTTTAAAAATGAGCTGGGAAGGATTCAACAGGAGCTTGAATGTACAGAAAGGACAAATGATACACAGAGGTATGGGCCCTGTCTCAGAACTTCCAGCCTATGACATGTTTTCCTCTTTGTACAATGAACTTAGAAAGTATTACTGTGGAAAGTGGGACATGTTCATAGATCAACTCCAGACTCCAGAAAACTTTAAGTGGGTGAGCCATGCTGACCTCTGAGCTGCCTGAAAAGGCTCGGACTGAGGCATGGAAAGACTCAGACCTCCTTCCAGATGTTGGCAGCAACCTTCATTCATGAGTGCTTGGTCTCAGAAGTATGAGGTAGAGAGCACGTGCATGCTGCAGCACAGTGACCACCACCACAGTGAGCAGCTCCAGCACAGGCCCTTGTACCTCAGAAGGCAATATGCATGCAGCTCTCACCCCTACAGAAATATTCCACATCACGCTAAGGGGGGGGAGAAGACATCAAGTATTTTTGTAGGGGTGAGAGGTGCTCCTGAGGCCTTTCTGGGCAAGTAGAATCTGTTCGTTCATGTCCTTCCTAATAATGGTTTCAGCTGTGCTTTACTCCAAGGTTGGTTCATTTCTGGTCTATCAATTTTAGTGAGTCAGTCAGCGGTCGGGGGTGGGGATAAGGAAGGGGTGCAGAGACCTGAGCACTGAGGTTGGGGTGGGGAGTGGACACAACCTGTTGGTGGATTTCTGCTTTCACTACCCCAGCCTTATCCAAGGACAGTTATTTGACTATTTTTTGTTTGTTTGTTCAACTCTGAAATTGAATATGAGCTCAGCTCTAAAATGCTGAGAATGCAGGTGCTGATTTAATAAATTGCCATGATGATTAAAATATGGAATCCAGAACAGGTAGTCCACAACTGATTGCTATTACATTATAGCAATTCTAAAACCTATAAGATTTTTTCACTCTAGAAACCATTTTTACCCTAAATTTGCTGCCAACTTGTCAACAGGCCTCAGCGGATATAAGGTTGTTTTGGTCTTTATTTATGTTGTTGGGAATGAATAGTCACATCTTGTGCTAAGGAGGTATTAATATGTACAGTTGAGTAATGCCATGGAAGGTGTTTGTTGTACAACACTGGCAGTGTCCTCCGGTTCTGAGGGTTGGGAGCAGTTGGATCGTCATCAGCAATAGTAGTATAGGACAGTAACAGAGCCGTGGCTGTGGGGCACCAGGAGCAGATGGGAGTGTTGTGTGGCTGCAAATCCAAACTGCTGTAGTTACAATGAGTGATGACTGGGAATAAAGAAACTGACTGGTCAGGGTGATATTGTTCATTTTGCTTCTTCAACAGGAAGGAAATTGAGGTTTTAAAGAAAGACAAAGAAAAGACCTCCTCTGAAATGGAAGAGCTCAACAAACAGGTCAGGTATTGACACCTGTCATGAAGCTAATGCCACCCTCCTTTTTTTTCATTATTTTGAAATTTCAGACTTACAAAAAGGAAGTAGAGAAATTTTTTCTGAAAGATTGAGTTGCTGACTCGTCAACCCCCTCCCCCTCAAAATCAGGAAATGAATGGGTGCGGAATCCCTGCCCGAGTCTCCTACCCCTTCAGCTTTGCCAGCTGTCCCACTCATTCAGAACCGTGCATGGCATTCAGTCGCCTTCATTCAGTCTGTCCTTGGTTTTTAGGACCATAGCTCTTTCAAAGATAACAAGTGATTATTTTATAGGAAGTCCCTCAGTTTAGTTTGTTTGATGTTTCCTTGTGATTAGATTTGGATGATGTATCTTTGGCAGGAATATCCCCAAAATGATACTGTGTTCTTTCATTTCTTGCTGTCGGGTACAATGATTTGTCCCATTATTAGTGATTCTTGTTTAGGTAATGTTGGCCAAGCTATTCCACAGTAGAGTAATTTTTCCCTTTGTAAGTAATGAGTATTTTATGAGTGGATACTTTGATATTATGTAAATATTCTGTTCTTCATCAAACTTTCACCCACTTACTTTAGCATCCTTTGTTTCTTGGTGGAGACAATTATTACCATAATGTGGCCAATTGATGACTAGTCCCACCATTCCTTATACATTTATTAATGGCATTCCACTGTAAGGAAGAGCTTTTTCCTCTTCATTTATTTATTCATTTACATCATTATATTACTATCACAGGTTCCTGTTTTATTCAGTGGGTTATAATATGTTACCCTCAGTTACTGATGGCTTGTAGACAGCCATCTTCTTCCTATGTCCTCACAAGGTTTTTCTTGGTTCATGTCTGTGTCCTAATCTCTACATATTAGGACACCATCTTACTGGATTAGGACCTACTTATATAACCTCATTTTGCTCTAATCACCTCTTTAAAGACCCTATTTCTAAATACTGGGGGTTTAGACTTCACTATAGGAATTTTGGGGGGACACAAATCAGCCTATTACAAATATTTCAACCAAACTATTGACATTGATACAATCCATGGATCTTATTCAGATTTCACCAGTTTTACTTAGTTACTCGTGTGTGTGTGTGTGTGTGTGTGTGTATTAAGTTCTACACAATTTTATTCCCTGTGCAGGTTCATGTATCTACCACCGCCGTCAATATACTGAACAGTTCCAACTACACAAGGATCTTGCATGTTGTTCTCTTACAACCACACCTACCTCCTTTCTGCCCACCTGCTCTACCCCCCAACCCCTGACAACCACTAATCTGTCCTTCTAAAATTGTATGATTTCAAAATGTTAATATAAAAGGAACCATACAGAATGTAACCTTTGGGACTGGCTTTTCTTATATTTAATAACCCCCTGGAGAATCATCCAAGTGGCATGTATCAATAGTTAGCTTCTTTTTATTGCTGAATAGTATTCCAAGGTATTGATGTCCCACAGTTTGTTTCAATACTCGCCTTTTAAAGGATAGCTGGGCTGATTTTTTTGGGCTATCAACAAATAAAGCTGCTATGAACATTCCTTTTCAGGTTTTGGTATGAACATAAGTTTTCTTTTCAATGGGATAAATGCCCAAGAGTGTATTTACTGAGCTGTCTGGTAGTTACATGTTAAGTTTTATAAGAAACTGCCATCTTGTTATCCAGAGTCGCTGTTAGAGTTTACATTTCCACCGGCAGTGTATTCTTAATCCAGTTTTTCCATATTCTTGCCAGCTGGTATTATCATTATTTTATTTTGGCTACTCTGATAGGTGTATACTGAGGCAAAAAGGCTAGAGGGGCTGGAGCTGGGTATCCCCTTCTCCCATGTTGGTTCTACTCTGGTAAAGTAGTTTCCTTTGAGGGCAGAAAAACAGAGTGCTGTTAGTGTACTTCATAATGGTCACTGTACTAGTCTGCTCCAGTGACCATAACAAAACACCACAGACTATGTGGCTTAAACAACAGAGATTTATTGTCTCACGGGCTGGAAGTCCAAGATCAGTGTATTGGCTGATTTGATTTGAGAACTCTCTTCCTGGCCTGCAGACAGTTGCCTTCTCACTGTGTCCCCAGATGGCATTTCCTTGGTGCATGTACACAGAGGGAGAGCGACTATGCTCTTCTTTTTCTTTTTGTAAGATCACAATCATATCATATTAGGACCCCACCCTTTGAACTCATTTAACCTTAATTACCTTCTAAAAGCCCTATCTCCAAATACAGTCACATTGGGGGTTAAGTCTTCAACATATGAATTGGAGTAAGGGAACTTTACTCCATAGCAGTCCATAGCAGTCCGTATTATTCAGTCCATAGCAGTCACTTTATTATCCCCTTGCTAGAAGCATGAGGCCATTATTCTCTGATCTTAACTGCATGACCCTGATGACACTCAGGAAAGTTGGGTTCTTTCCTGAGATGGGGCTCCCCCGAGACTGGCCTTCTCCGACTTTAACTCTGAAGCCAGTCCAGGCGCAGCTCCCAGCACTCATCCTAACAGTTCCAGTTTCCTGTCCTGTTTTAGCTCCAGCTCTCTGCTCCTGGTAAACTGATTCTCTTTGCCTGTCTCTCCAGTTTTCAGGTCATTGTTTTGCCCTGTGACCTCAATTCTCTGATGGATCTAAGAAGGATTGTTGATTTTCAGTATATTTAGCTTTTTTTTTTGTTGGGAGCAAGGTAATGATGACTTCCAAGCTCTTTACATGTCAGGCCAAAAACTGGAAATATTATGTTTTTAATTTGGGTTTCCACATGTTCACTAATAGGACATAGAAGTACAATGGATTTTCATTTGTTGATCTTGCATCCTGCCACCTTGCTGAGCTCACTTATTCTACAAGTGTTTTTGTTGCTTTCATTTTCATAAACTCCTTCTGGGTCCCCAAGATAAGTCCCCAAGCTTTTCTCTCCTGATCCACCTCCTGCTGCATGATGAGAGGTTTCTGCCATGGAGATGGCCTCAGCCCACTCATGGGCAAGCGGCTTATCTTGGCTCCCAGGTTTGGGTGTTTGTTTCCATGGTGAGTATGTGGTAGCCTTGCTTGGGCCTTCTCCCCTCAGGAGGGTAATTCATGGATTGGTTTATGATGAAAACTTTACACTCTGCATTTGCCTGAGGACCAGCTACTTGTATAAATGACCCATCTGGGGTTTTCGTGGACCTGGAGAGTTGCCTGATCCCTTCCCCATTCCAGCTTATCTCTAGAACACATTCATAAATGGATTATTTGTTACCACTTTCCCTCAGCTTTCTTTCCCTCAGCTTTTTATTATGCAAAACTGTAAACACACAGAAAAGTTGTAATGATACATGTATACACTGATCAGCCACATTCCACAGCCATAATTTGACAGTTGTTAATTGTCATATGTGCTTTAGTTATTTGTTTATAGTTGTCTTTGTATTTCTGTGTGTTTGTGTGTTTTCTGAACCATTTCAAAGTAAGTTACAGATATAATAATACTCCACTCCTAAATGTTTTAACAGGCATCTCCTCAAAGTACATTTTCTACCTAACCACAGTACTGCTATCATACCTAAGAAACTTACTCGTAATTACTTACTATTATCCAATATTCAGACCATACCCACATTTCTCCAATTATTCGGAAATGTCTTATATAGTAGATTTTTAGAACAAGGACCAGTTGAGGTTGACAGACTGCATTGAACTATCGTGCTATTCCATATTAACTGGCATGAAACAGCCTCTTTACTGTGCTCATGGAGCCTGTGGGTCAGGGATGCAGACAGGGTACAGAGCAGCCACCTGTCTCTGCTCCATGACATCAGGGCCTTGGTTGGAAGACTGGACAGCTGGGATGACCGGGATGCCTCAGGCTAGAGTCATCTCTCGGTGGGGCTGGGCTCCTAAAGGAAGTGTCATGAGGGGGCCGTCAGATTGCGAGTGTTCCAGCAGAACCAGGTGGAAGACACAAGGCTTCTGACCCCACCTTGGAAATCACTCCACATCACTTCCACCAAGACCTCACAGAGCCACAGGGAGGAACATAGGCTCGTCTTAGTGGGCGAGTGTCTAGATCACACTGCAGAGCGGATGTGGGATAGGAGTTGTTTTTGAGGACGTCTTTGGAAAATATGGTTGGCTATGATATGTCTTTAGTCCTTTTAATCTAGAACACTGTCTCTCCCCCTTGGTGCTGTCATCTTGTAGGTCATCCTGCATTGTGGATCTGGCCAGCAGTTTCCTGATGGTATTGTTCAGTCTGGTCCTCTGACCCTTGTTTTACTTACAAACTGGAAATTAGGCCAAGACTTGATCAGATTCAAAGTAAATATATCTAGCACAAATATTTATGTGTTCAGGAGTTGGCTGCTAACATCTCGTTTTGCCTTTTGCAATAAAACCCAGATTAATGCAAGTTAGAATTAAAGAGGTGACCAACACAAACACTAAGACACAGTTGGCTTCCCACACCTCCCAATGGGGTGTCCTGAAGAAGACACAGCAGCGCTTGAGCAGTATTCTAGCCAGAATACATTGCCTGAGTCTAGTCACGAGGGGACACCAGACCAACCCCAAATGAGGAACTGTTAAAATGGGGAGCTGCGTTTGTCAAAAATGTTAGTATCATACAAAACAAAGGCCGTGGAAACATTCCAAATTCAAGGAACCTAAAATGACCTGGCAGATGAAGGCACTATCTGCCTGATCCTAGACTGGGAGGGAGGGGTGCTCCAAAGATCATAACTGAGCCACGTGACAAAACTGGAATGTATGTGATACATCGAGGTTCACGTCCTGAAGCCAGAACTGCACAGCAGCCATGTGAGAGTACACTTCCCTTCTTAGGAAACGTACTGTAGGGCTGTGGCTCAGAAAACCACCTTATGTGTATATGCATAGAAAATGCCAGTCACAAGGCAGATAAGGAAAATGCTGTCAGCCAGTGAGCTTGGGTATAGGATGCATGGATGTTCTCTACTTGCAACTGTTCTGTAAGTTTGAAATTATTTCCAAACAAATTTAATAACTTTACATATTAAAGATGAATAGAAGAAAATCAACTAGTGTGTATATACCAGGGATTGGAGGAGAGTTCCATTCTGGCTGTTAATGGAATCAAGGCTGTCCTCAGAAGACAAAGGTGAATATGTATTAATAGTGAAAAACAATTTTAATTTTCACAGTAAGATGTTACTGTTTCACAGTAAGAGCTCCATACCAGTGTAACTGCCATGAACTCACGATATGGTGGAAACACCTCTTCACCCTCTCAGTTCTGAGGTTCTAAGGAAAAGTCAAGGTGGTGATCAGTTTAGAGAAGAAAATGAAAAATCATTGCAAGAAAAATGTGTAGGCTCACTAAGCTTGAATAAGCTGAAACTATTTCTAGGTTCCATTATGTGTTATCAGACCCTCGAAAACATTAAAGTAAAGTGGTTGTTTTCCTCTCCTGAGGAAAGAGTGAGGTGGGTGCATTGCCAAGAGTGCTGAAGCTGGCTCAGAGGACGCTAGTCTGAAAACACCTGAGAGCTGCTGACGCTCAGCCTCAGCCTCAAGAATTGAGTATTGTGGGAAAAGCAAATAAGCAAAAATGTGGCTTGTATGAAGCTATGCAGGACAAATAGTTGAAAATGACTGGACTTTCCATGGTAAAAGACTGTAGGCCCAACTTCCTAGTTGCTGTTTCAGCTCCCAGTGCATTTGCTCATCCACCCAGCAAGCATTTGTTTAGCAGCCACCATCTGTTGGGCGGTGTTTATTGAGAAAAAGCAATATATACAATTTAATCAATGCCTACACCCTGCTTAAAGCTACATTTACGTGTGCAGTGACAAAAAGCAGAGGAAATTTTGAAGAGATTCATATACCTCAAATTTAATTAGGGTTTTTTTCCTTCAAATTGTTTAAAATAATGTTAGAAATAACCATGGAAGAAATGAGAAAAGCATGAAAGGTCTTCAGAACAGTGGTTTGGGTGCTCATGACACATACCACCTCTGGTGGCCCAGATGTGTCTCATTTCTTCTGGGGATGGTGCAAGTTCTCACATGCTCACTCTGCTGCCATTTGGGCTGGTCCTTCTCTGCACAAGAGGATGCTGAGTACCTCACCCACTAGTTGCCAATACCAGTCCCCCTGCCCCAGCTGTGGTAACCAAAATGTCTCGAGACATTGTAAATGTCCCCTGGGGAACAAAAGTGTCCCTGGTTGAGAACCACTGAAATGATCTGAATTGAATTGCTGGTTTAAAACATAACTTTTTCATCTGCATTTCCACCCTTTTTTATCTAGAGTCAGAAATGCAAGGATGAATTGTCCCAACTCAACCAGAGGGTCCTTCAGCTGGGAGAAGAGGCCTCTACCCAACAGGCCCAAAACGAGAAGAATTACATCACCATTCAGCTGTTAACACAGCGACTGGAGGAGGCCAGATGCCGGGAGGAACTGCAGGTGAAAGAAATGGCCCGTGGGCAGTGGGGCAGAGAGGTGCAGGCCTGGGAGAAAAGCAGCCTACAACAGGTCAGGAAGAGCCCTAACATGCCGAGAGGTGGGCACTGCCACATAGGAGAAATGAGGGACTTAAGCAAGCTCTGGAAAATATGGGGACTTAAGCAACTTTTGCAAATCCATGGTATCTAGAAACAGTACTGAAAAAGAATTAAATTCTGATGATAGGAGAGTAAATTGGTACCACCTCTCCAGAGGACAGTTTGGCAAAATATATATAAAGAGCCTCAAGAATGTCAGTATCCTCTGAGTTCATGATTCTACTTATGGGAATTTTACCTGAGCATTGTGTAAAGACTTAGGTGGAAGTATTTTCATTGCTGTGATATTTATAATAGCAAAATAGAATTGGAATCAGCTTGAATCACCTGTCAGCAATTTACTGAATGTGTCGATAAATTATGGTACAGCCATTAAAAACCATGTTTTCAAATAATATTTTAATTAAATGATCAAAGCATAATAAGGAGGAAAGTACAGCATACGACACTGTACAATAGAAATGCTGTGTTTAGAAGAAGGGCTGAAGGATGACAGCACAATGTCAGGTGTAGTCCTTGGGCTGGTGGAATCATGGGTGATTTGGATTTTGGCTTTTCTGTAATTTTCTGAAGTTTCTGCATTAAACATGTATCAGACTGCTAAGATATACATGTGAAATTGATTTGTTTTAAAAACAGGGTGACCAAATCCAAAAACTTGAACTTGAACTTGAACACATGAATCAGGAATGTCAGAACCTAAGACTGTCACAGTCACATCTCAGAGAGACCCTTAAAAAAAGTCAAAACCAGGTGAGTGCATATAATAGCCTGAGGCACTGGGTCCCAGCTGGGGAGGAGACTCCATACAATTCAGTGTTGTCAGAGCCTTGCAGGACTAGTCCATCCCAGAGAAGTTTGGGGATCAGCCTGAAGTCACACAGCTAATGGGGCACTTACCAGTCATAGGACTAAAGTCAAGCCTAGTCCAGGGTTGGGTTGACCTTGAGCAGGCCGTGTAAAGGGCTATGCCTCAGTTTACTCCTGAGGGAAGGAGGCCAGTAAGCATTGTCGACTGGACAAAATAATTCTCCAGGTAGTCCACCAAAAGAGCAGTTTATTCGGGAAAAGAAAAAGAAACAAAGCCACCACAGCAATGTGTGAACACACACCTCCATCTGGGGCTCCAAACTGCCCCATACAAGCCAAAGAAGAAGCGAGACTTCGCAAGATGGCCGTGTGTGTGTGTGTGTGTGTGTGTGTGTGTGTGTGTGTGTGTCCCCCTCTCCTGGAAGTTACCACAAAGCTTAACAGGAAGTCAGGACTACAGAGTTAATAAGGGGCCCAGCTCCACCCATAGTCCTCCCAGCTCTATGGTTAATCTTAAGATGCCAGTTCACTTTTATCAGCATGCCTTTGAGTGTGCCCTCCACAGAACCTAGGAGCCAGAGGAAAGCATTGGAGTGGCCTCTGAGGAGGGGAAATGGTATCAGATCCAAGGCAGCCAGCCAAGGCCATGGGGCAAAGTAGACCCGATGGGTAACAAGCTCCATGCCCCCATCTGACACATATTTGCATGTGCACAGTGAAGCCCTGAAATTGCACATGCCTGTGGGTGTCACACTTGCTGGCTTCCACCTTCTCTCCTACTCCAGCATTTATCCATCACTTGCCAGACTCAGGAGATACAAAGATGGGGAGGCAAGGAGTTCATGGCCAAGGACAAATAAGAACCTCAGGGTGCCCTGACAGTGTGAGGTGCAGGGACAGAGAGGCATAGCCAGTTCTTCCTGTAATATGCAGGTACTCAAGCAGGAAGAGAAAATGGCAGGTGTGTAACAGTGGGAAGTGTTGAGGGCTGGGCTGAGGGCCCGGTGCAGACTCAGATGTGGGTGCACTTGGAGGGCCAGGGGGCTACCGGGTAGAAAGAGGGACCGTGGGAGAGGCCACCCCAAGTATCGTATGGAAGGGGTCTCTAATGCACATGGCCTTGGGCCCAGCACCACCCTCACCTGAGTGTGACACCTGAGTGCCTCTCTGTGCGGAGCCTCTTTGCAGGTTCCCTGACTGGCCCCTGGCCTCACAGCTGGACTTTGCCATGGTCATCTGTGTGAGAAGGTGAGATGCCCAAGGCTGCGGATGGGTCAGCCTGGGTATAAGACCCTCCAGGGCTGTCAAGGGCTCCTGTAGGCTCTCATCTTTCCCATTTCAAGCAAACACATTCCCAGAGGTGCCTCTATGTATTTGAGAGTTCCCTTCTCTATTTTTAAGTCTGAAAGGAACCTTGAGAAATTGCCTTGGCCACTTTGAGCTCTTTAAAGCTAGGGAGTCAGCCAGCACCATGGGCAGAAGATACCTTACTTAAGCAATCCTGCTGCTGTGTGAGCTGGTTTCTGCTTCTTTGTGATTTAGAGGAGGAGTCCCCCCCCAAACCACACTGATAAAACTCCAGAGAAGGGAAGTAGAGTTGTCTACAGAGTAGTTAAGGTACCTCTGGGTGTGCTGTGGTGAGGGTGAGCACGGAGCCACGTGGCAGGGAGCCAGTGTTTTCACTGGTGCATCTGTGGGTGGTTCCAAGGAGGAACTTCTAGGACATCACAGATCCGAGCAGATTGGACAGGTACTAGCAGGGGAGCAGCTCGTGTGAGGCTACAGGAGGTCCCAGCACTGTTTTCCTTAAAAACAGGGTGACCAAATCCAACTTGGATTCAAGGGGGTGACACAGCCCCGACCTCTCAATGGGGGAGGGCCCTCAATGGGGAAGGAAGAGCAGCCTGTGTACTCTGGAAGTGGGCCAGCTCCATCTGTATGTCACTTCCCTAAGGAGGGAGATGAGAGCTGGGGGGAATTCAGTGCATGGATGCTTACGGGCCATCTGCCCAGGCAGAGAACCGACGAGTAGGGCTGCTTTAACTCCCATGCTGGGCCCGACAGCGGCCTCTCTGCAGAAAAGGTTGCTGTCAGGGACTAGAGTTCGGAGGTGGCAACAAGGAGCATGGGGCCATGTGTTCAAAGGAGGAGCTTATCAGAGGTGGTGGGGAGTGAGGTCAGAGCAGGAGTACCACTAGGCTGGGTGTGCGCTCTGACCGTCGCAGGGCCTGGGATGCGGATGAGGTTCTGGCTGGGTGGCGGCAGATGACCACCTGAAGCGGGACAGCCAGAGAAAGCCATGTTTGCTGATGTTTAGCACTGGTTCTTCTCTTGCCCTCCCAAAAGAGCATGACAGCTGTCCTCCTGGAAGCTGTGCATGTGCAGATGTGTCTCTCTGGGATAACCCATCCTAGAGAGTGGCCACATGTTACAGTGACGATGTGGCCCCTGAGATAGCACCTTGGAGATGTGAGGTGACACAGGAATCTGGGCTGGAGTTTCGCAGCCTCACTCTTGCCCTTGCATGGCTATAGTGGGTGCCCCCTCTTTCTGATCACTTGGCCACTTGAGACCGGCCCTAAGTGTGACCCTTGATGGAGCCACCTCCCTCTCTTGTCTGTGGGGTCTCAGAGGTGCATGAAGGCTGATGTGGCCAGTTCTTTTAGGGGCCAAGGAAATGCTGTGTATTCTAGATAAGCCTCCAGAGTCAGTGAAGCAATTAATGGCGTTTGAATCTGACCTCCCAGTTGATTAGTGAAAGGACTGGCCACGTTATATGCAGTTCAGCCATAATGACTCAGCTTAACTCCATGAGTTCTGTACCATCCTCTGTGTCTAGGGCTTCATTCCACACCTGCTCCCAAGTTCCCTTCTGCACTCACTGTGTGTTAATTAATTATCCTCTGTGACTACAGCCTCAGCGAGGTCTCAGAGTATAAACTCTACACTTAGGAGGAAAATTACCCTACCTGGCTTGCATGAGTTACAGTTTTTTAATCAGACTCTAGTGAAATATGCTGAAAGGTAAAACTGGAAATGGATCCTCCCGTGGATCCAACGTTAGACTCAGCATCGTCATTCCGAGGATCACAGGCACTTTTCCTGACTCTCTCTCTGTGCAGAAGCTCTGACTACATGGGAGTTTTGCTGTCAGAATTCCAATGAGTAGGCTGTTTATAAGTCCTGCGTTTTGCTGCAGATGAAGGGACCGTAGAGGACAGAGGATACCTTACTTGCCCTTCCAGTTGTAGAGTGTCCTTAAAAGCAGACTCCTCCATGTCTGGCAGTGACCTTGTAGCTCTCAGCAGTCGCACCTGGCCTCCGTGGTGCAGCTGCATGGAGCCAACCCGAGGCTGGCACAGTCCCAGCACTCGCAGGCAGTCCACCAACTGCGGGAGCAGGTGGAGCAGAGGGTGCCTCTGATGGGCTGTGTGGCTGCGCTGCAGCAGCTGCTGGAAAGGAAGTGGTGCGCAGCTCAGCAGTTCTGCAAGGAGTGCACCCTCCAGGAGGAGAAAGGGAGGCGACTGGAAGCACAGCGGGTGAGTGGGGACAATGGCCAAAGGGCCAGCTGATGGTGACAGGGTGAGGTTGAATCACTGGTCACTCAGCCAAAAACTGCCCCAGTGCCAAAGAGAAGATGGCCCAACAGCGATCCTAGCTGCACAAGGACTGGTTGTACAGAAGCTCTGGGACCCGATTTTCACTGTGAACAAGGAGGGGCTCTAACAGATGCCAAGGAAGGATAGGGAGGGGTGGTGAGCCTTTTGGGGAAGGTGTCTGCCACCCCCTCAGGGAGCGTTGAGCCGGCTGATCCTAAAGGTCTCTCCAGCCTGGGGGCCACCCAGATGCAGTCTGTCCTCGAGGGCTGCTCGTGTCTGTGGTAGGCCACATGGATAAACATTAGGGGCCACACACTCAAACTGCTTACAGGACCTGGAAGGTGGCGATGGAGAGGCTGAATGAGGCCTTGGGTGCTAGTCCCCTCCTGTGTAGCTTTGTGGGAGTGCAGGCCCCACCATGCCGATTTTCCTGATTTCAAAGAAAAGCCAGAAATTTTTTACATGAACGCTCCCAGTTTCCAAATGCTGTACCTAATTTAAAAGGAATCTTAAACCATTACGTAGACTGAAAAAAATCCACATAAGGACTACAGAACTTACTGGATACACACTTATCTAGGTATTGGAGATACAGAAAAGAACACACAAGGCAAAAATCTGTGCCCTTCTGGCGCCTATATTCTAGTGTTGGTGGGGAGACAAGAAATAAAAAGTAAAAAATGAGTAATGTGGATAGCATGTCAGATGGTAATGAGTACTGTAGAGCAGGAGGCTTTGCAGTTTTAAATCGAGTACAGAGAAGGTGGTGCTTGAGCCAAGACTGGAAGGCATTGAGCAAGCTTTCCAGTTACCTGGGGAAAGAGAGCTATAGGCAGCAGAGCAGCATATGCAATGGCCCTGAGGTGGGTATGTATTTGGCGTGTTTAAGGATAGCAAGGATCAGAGAGAGGGGGAGAAGGGCAGTGGTAAGACATCAGTAAGGTAACAGCATAGACCTGGGGAGCCTGCTGTGTCAGGTGCTGCACTAGGCATCTAGAGATGTAGAAACGGGGTCGCTGCCATAAAGGGGTAGCAGGACACAGTAGCTCAAGCATGGACTGCAGAGACTGGGATCCTGGCTCCTCCACTTCCCAGCTATGTGTGACCTCGGGCCAGTTATTTAACCTCTGTATGCTTGTTTCCTCATCTGTAAAATTTGGATACCAGTGGTACCCACCTCAAAGCGTTATTGAGAGGCATCAATAAATTAGCACTTTTTTAAAGTGCTTGAATTGTCTAATGCACATGTGCACCCTATGTTAAGTGTTTAATTTAAAAGTCTGAGAAAACAACTCAATCCTGAACTGTCACAATACAGTTCATGAGGAAAAGTTCAGGGCAGGAGGGGTGTTGGAGATCAGGAGCCAGAGGGCAGGGGGTGCCTTCATGAGGAAAAAAATAGAGTAAGACTTGAAAGGCGGATAAAATTTAATGTTTGTAAGGCATAAATTCTAAGGAAGAACCACCTTTCAGCATTATGCAAAAATGTTAAGCTAGACAAGATAAAGTATGATAGCTTATTGACGAAACAGATATATTTAATGGGAAATCCTTTAGAAATATTTAGTAACATGATTGGGAAAACTCACTTCGGAGTCACTTAGGATTAAACTTTTTAGACAAAGCAGTCTGCTAATTCTCCTTGAACTTCAAAGAGAAATAACAGCTTTGTGCCTTATGACAGAACATTTTTTAACCATTACTCTATACAGATGAAAGGTTATCTGTACTTACTCTCAAATTTGCACATTTTAGCTAATTTCCATTCTAAAGTCAATAAGCCTGAGTTGATTCTTCTTAATAAAATATTGGTCTGTAACCTTTTGTGGCAGGAAGAACATAAAAAACAGCTTAAAGACGCAGAAGAGCGGGTAGAAGAGGTGGAAATGATTTTGAAGAACATGGAAATGCTCCTACAAGAAAAAGTGGGTGAGCTGGGAGAACAGGTGAGTGAGGGCCTTCTGTCAGTGCATGCTCATATCCTCTTTTAGAACTTCTTTTTTCCTTTATGAGGGTTCAAGTAGTTGATCCAGGGAGAGAGACTGTCTTGTCAAAGAACTCCAACGTTCATTTGGAACCGCTGAATCTGGGGCTCTGTCTAAACTTCATTTTGAGAATGTGAATATACAAGTTTTTTTCACATTAACAATTAAAAGCAATGAATAGAAAATTTATTTTACTAAAAACATACCCTACAATCTTTGTACATTATGTTTATTTTCTTTTGGGAATTGTTTTCAGATATATTTTTCGAGGTGTTCACATACCTCAGAAAGGATATTCATTTATTTATTCAGTCATTCAGCAGATGTGTACCTACCACTTGTTATGTATTAAGGCATTGTTCTAGGTAGACCCTGAGATGAGCCCTCAAGAACCTTACATTCTGGAGGCAGAGACAGGTGGTAACGAGATAAATGATCTTAGGTTGTGAGACATGCTCTGGAGAAAATAAAATGGTGACGGATGGGAGCAGGTGGGGATAGTCAGGGGACCACTTAATGACCCGGCCATAAGAAGGTCTAGCTGTGTCTCCCAACAGAGGCCAGCTTGGCATTTTGGAATGGAGGACTGTCCTATGCATTGTGCTAAATGCCAGCAGTGCCCCCAATCACTGGGACAGCTGTAAAAGGGCACCTGCATGTCTCCATATGTGCTGGGGGACATGATGGAACCCTAAGGAGGAGGTGCATTCCAGGCAGAGGATCAGTGCAAGCAAATGTCCTTAGATGAGACCAAGCATGGCACTTCGCACATCGAAGACCACTGCAGACGTTGTTGTGGCTGCTGTAAACTGCTGGCAGGCAGGTACAGGTGGGCAGGGCCTGTTCAAGGTCAGAGGTTTGGATTTTAATTGCAGTTAGAAGCCATTGGAACATTTTCAGTAAGAGCATGATACAATCTATATATACTTTTTTTTTCAATTAAAGTTTATTGGGGTGACAACTTTTAGTAAAGTTACATAGATTTCAGGTGTACAGTCTGTAATACATCATCTATAAATCCCATTGTGTGTTCACCACCCAGAGTCAGTTCTCCTTCCATCACCATATATTTGACCCCTTCCATCCCCACCCTCCTCTCCCCTTACCCTCTGGTAACCACTGAACTATTGTCTGTGTCTACGAGTTTTTCTTTCACAGTTTTTCTTTCTCATTTGTTTGTCTTGTTCTTTTGTTGTTTTTGGTTTATATACCACATATCAGTGAAATCACATGGTTCTCTGCTTTTTCTGTCTAACTTATTTCGCTTAGCATTATACTCTCAAAATTCATAAATGTTGTCACAAAGGGTCCAATTTATCTTTTCTTACCGCCGAATAGTATTCCATTGTGTATATATACCACAACTTCTTTATCCATTCATCTATTGAAGGACATTTTGGTTGTTTTCATGTCTTGGCCACCATAAATACAGCTGCAATGAACACTGGAGCACACTTGTCTTTATGGATAAATGTTTTCAGATTTTTTGGGTAGATACCCAGGAGAGGGATTGCTGGGTCATATGGTAATTCTATTTGTAATTTTTTGAGGAACCTCCACACTGCCTTCCATAGCGGCTGCACCAGTCTGCATTCCCACCAACATTGTATGAGGTTTCCTTTTTCTCCACAGCCTCTCCAACACTTGTTACTATTTGTCTTGTTGATGATAGCCATTCTGACTGGGGTTAGGTGATATCTCATTGTGATTTTTATTAGCATTTCTCTGATGATCAGTGATGTTGAGCATTTTTTCATATGTCTATTTGCCATTTGTATGTCCTCTGGAGAAACGTCTCTTCGGGTCCTCTGCCTATTTTTTGATTGTGTTGTTTGTTTTTTTGTTGTTGAGTTGCATGAGTTCCTTGTATATTTTGGATATTAGCCCCGATCAGAGGTACTGTTTGCAAAAATCTTCTCCCATTCAGTTGGTTCACTCTTTATTTTGTCGATGGTTTCTTTTGCTATGCAGATGCTTTTAAGTTTGATATAGTCCCATTCATTTATTTTAGCTTTTACTTCCCTTGCCTTTGGAGTCAAATTCATAAAATGCTCTTTGAACCCCAGGTCCATAAGTTTAGTACCTATGTTTTCTTCTATGCAGTTTATTGTTTCAGGTTTTATACTTAAGTCTTTGATCCATTTCGAATTAATTTTGGTACATGGTGACAGATAGGAGTCCAATTTCATTCTTTTGCACGTGGCTTTCCAGGTCTGCCAGCACCATTTATTGAAGAGGCTGTCTTTTCTCCATTGTATGTTTTTTGCTTCTTTGTCAAAAATTACCTGTCCATATTTATGTGGTTTTATTTCTGGGTTTTCAATTCTATTCCATTGGTCTGTGTGTCTGTTTTTCTGCCAATACCATGCTGTTTTGATCATTGTTGCCCTGTAGTACAAGCTAAAGTCAGGAAGTGTGATACCTCCAGCATTGTTCTTTTTTCTTAGGATAGCTTTGGCTATTCCCGAGTAACCAAGTAGTCTTTTGTGGTTTCAAACAATTCTGATGACATTTTGTGCTATTTCTTTAAAAAATGCCATTGGGATTTTGATGGGGATTGCATTAAATCTGTATATTGCTTTGGGTAATATGGCCATTTTAACTATGTTGATTATTCAAATCCATGAGCATGGAATGTCTTTCCATTTCTTTGTGTCTTCTACAATTTCTTTTAAAAATGTCTTACAGTTTTCAGCATATAGGCTTCACATCCTGGATTAAGTTTATTCCTAGGTATTTTATTCTTTTTTTCCCTTCAATTTTTTAAATTAATTTCAGGTGCACAAGACAATGTAAAACTTAGACATTTATCTTTTATATCCCTCACACTGTGTGAACCCTCCTCCGCCACCTTCCCCTCACCTTCCCCCTTATCCCCACCCCCCCGCCCATCTAGCAACCCTCAGTTTTTCCTCTATGTCTCCAAAACTGTTTCTGATTAGTTCATTCACTTATTCTTTGCTTTAGATTCCACATATAAGTGAGATCATATGGTATTTGTCTTTCTCTGTCTGACTTATTTCACTTAACATAATGTTCTCTAGGTCCATCCATGTTGTTGCAAATGGTAAGATTTCTTTCTTCTTTATGGCTGCGTAATACTCCATTGTATAAATGTACCACACTTTCTTAATCCAGTCATCTACTGATGGGCATTTTGTTTGTTTCCTTGTCTTGGCTATTGTGTATAGTGCTGCAATAAACATAGGAGTGCATAAAAATTTTTGAATTGGAGTTTTGGATTTCTCCAGATAGATACCTTGGAGTGGAATTACTGGATCATAGGGTAGTTCCATTTTCAGATTTTTGAGATACCTCCATACTGTTTTCCATAGTGGCTGCACCAATCTGCAATCCCACCAACAGTGCACAAGCGTTCCCTTTTCTCCACATCCACGCCAGCACTTGTTGTTTGTTGATTTATTGATGATAGCCATTTTGACCGGGGTGAGGTGGTATCTCATTGTGGTTTTCATTTGCATTTCTCTGATGGTTAGTGAGGTTGAGCATTTCTTCATATGTCTGTTTGCCATCTGTATGTCCTTTTTAGAAAAATGTCTCTTCAAGTCCTCTGCCCATTTTTTAATTGGGTCGTTTGTTTTTTTGGAGTTGAGTTGAGTGAGTTTTTCATAGATTTGTGATATTAATCCCTTATCAGATATATCATTGGCAAATATTTTTTCCCATTCAGTAGGATCCCTTTTTGTTTTATTGATGGTTTCCTTTGCTGTGAAAAAACTTTTTAGTTTGATATAATCCCACATGTTTATTTTTTCTCTTACTTCCCTCGCGCGAGGGGATATATCAGTAAAAATCTTACTCCGGGTAATGTCTGTGAAGTTTCTTCCTATATTTTCTTCTAGGTATTTTATGGTTTCAGATCTTACATTTAAGTCTTTAAGCCATTTTGAATTTATTTTTGTATATGGTGTAAGGAGGAAGTCCAGCTTCATTTTTTTGCATGTGTCTGTCCAGGTTTCCCAGCACCATTTATTGAATAGACTGTCTTTACCCCATCGTACATTCTTGCTTCCATTGTCGTAGATTAAATAGCCATATAGGCATGGATTTATTTCTGGACTCTCTATTCTGTTCCATTGATCTATGTGTCTGTTTTTATGCCAGTACCATGCTGTTTTGATTACTGTAGCCTTGTAGTATAATTTGAAGTCAGGTATTGTTATACCTCCCACTTTGTTCTTATTTCTCAAGATTGCCTTGGCTATTCGGGGTCTTTTATGGTCCCATATAAATTTTAGGATTATATGTTCTATTTCTGTGAAAAACGTCGTTGGTAGTTTGATAGGAATTGCGTTGAATATGTATATTGCCTTAGGCAGTATGGACATTTTAACTATATTAATTCTTCCTATCCATGAATATGATATGTGTTTCCATCTATTTATATCTTCCTTCATTCCTTTCTTCAGTGTCTTATAATTTTCTGAGTACAGATCTTTTACTTCTTTGGTTAAATTTATTCCCAGGTATTTTATAGTCTTTGGAGCAATTGTAAATGGGGTTGTTTTTTTAATTTCTCCTTCTGATGTTTTATTATTGGTATATACAAATGCAACTGATTTCTGAATATTAATTTTGTATCCTGCTACTTACTAAATTCATCTATCAGCTCTAATAGCTTCTTGGTGGAGTCTTTAGGGTTCTCTATAGATAGTATCATATCATATGCATATAATGATAATTTTACTTCCTCCTTACCAATTTGGATGCCTTTTATTTCTTTTTCTTGTCTGACTGCTGTGGCTAGAACTTCCAGCACTATGTTGAATAGAAGCGGAGATAGTGGGCAACCTTGCCTTGTTCCTGATCTTAGGGGGAATGGTTTTAGCTTTTCCCCATTGAGTATGGTGTTAGCTGTGGGTTTGTCATATATGGCCTTTATTATGTTGAGATATGATCCCTCTATTCCCACTTTCTTAAGGGTTTTTAACATAAATGGCATCTGGATTTTATCAAATGCTTTTTCTGCATCTATTGATATGATCATATCAATGTGGAAGAAATGGACAATTTTTATTGTCCATTATTGTGATTTTTATTTTCATTTTGTTAATGCGGTGTATCACATTAATTGATTTGCGGATGTTGACCCACCCTTGCATACCAGGGATGAATCCCACTTGATCATGGTGTATGATCTTTTTAATGTATTGTTGAATTGTGTTCGCTAATATTTTGTTGAGAATTTTTGCATCTACTCATTAGCGATATCGGCCTGTAGTTTTCTTTTTTTGTGGTGTCTTTGTCTGATTTTGGGATCAGGGTGATAGTGGCTTCGTAAAAAGTGTTTGGGAGCCTTCCCTCCTTCTGGATTTTTTGGAAGAGCTTGAGGAAAATAGGTGATAATTCTTTTTTGAACGTTTTGTAAAATTCACCTGTAAAGCCATCTGATCCAGGGCTTTTGTTTGTTGGGAGATTGTTGATTACCGATTCAATTTCCGTGGTGGTAATCAGTCTATTCAGGTTTTCTGTTTCTTCTTGAGTTAGCCTTGGAAGGTTGTAGGCCTCTAGAAAATTGTCCATTTCTTCCAGATTGTCAAATTTGTTGGCATATAGTTGCTCATAGTAATTTCTTAAAATTTTTTGTATTTCTGCGGTGTCCGTTGTCACTTCTCCTCTTTCATTTCTGATTTTATTAATTTGGGTCCTCTCTCTCTTTTTTTTAATGAGTCTGGCTAAAGGTTTGTCGATTTTGTTTATCTTCTCTAAGAACTAACTCTTGGATTCATTGATCTTTTGTATTGTTTTTCTGGTTTCTATTTCATTTATTTCCACTCTGATCTTTATTATCTCCTTCCTTGTACTCCCTTTGGGCTTATTTTGCTGTTCTTTTTCCAGATCCCTTAAGTGTGAAGATAAACTGTTGATTAGTGCTGTTTCTTGTTTCTTTAGGTAGGCCTGCAAAGCTATGAATTTCCCTCCTAGGACTGCTTTTGCGGCATCCCATAGATTTTGGGTCGTCGTGTTTTCATTTTCGTTTGTCTCGAGATATCTTTTGATTTCTTCCTTGATCTCCTGGTTGACCCATTCATTATTTAGTAACATGTTATTCAGCCTCCAGGAATTGGTGTGTCTTCCAGTTTTTTTCCTGTAGTTCATTTCTAATTTCATAGCATTGTGATCAGAGAAGACAATTGGTATGATTTCAATTTTCTTAAATTTATCAAGACTTGTTTTGTGGCCTTAACATATAGTCTATCTTGGAAAATGTTCCATGTGTGCTTGAGAAGAACGTGTATTCTGCAGCTTTGGGGTGAAATGCTCTGAAAATATCGATTAAATCCAAGTGGTCCAATGTGTCATTTAAGGCTGTTGTTTCCATATTGATTTTCTGTCTGGAAAACCTGTCCCTTGTTGTCAGACGTGTGTTGAAGTCCCCTACTATGATAGTGTTACTGTTGATCTCTGTCTTTATGTCAGTCAATATCTGTTTTATATATTTAGGTGCTCCTGTGTTGGGTGCATAGATGTTTACTAGGGTTCTGTCCTCTTGTCGGATCGATCCCTTTATTATTATATAGTTCCCATCTTTGTCTTTTAAATGTTCTTCATTTTAAAGTCTATTTTGTCAGATACAGGTATTGGAACTCCAGCTTTTTTCTCATTTCCATTTGCATGAAATATCTTACTCCAACCCTTCACTTTCAGCCTGTGTGTGTCTTTTGATCTGAGGTGAGTCTCTTGTATACAGCATATACAAAGGTCTTGCTTTCTTATCCTCTCAGCCACCCTATGTCTCTTGATTGGAGCATTTAATCCGTTTACATTTAAAGTGATTATTGATAGGTATATAGTTATTGCCATTTTAAAATCTGTAGTTAGATTGTTTTCATCTTTCTTCTATTTGCAGAGTCCTTTTAGTATTTCTTACAATGCTGGCTTGGTGGTAATAAATTCCTTTAGCTTATTCTTTTCTGGAAAACTCTTTATCTCTCCATCAACTTTAAATGATAGCCTTGCTGGATAAAGCAATCTAGGTTGTAGGCCTTTGTTTTCCATCACTTTGAGTATCTCCTGCCACTCCCTCCTGGCCTTCAATGTTTCTGTAGAAAAGTCATTTGATAGTCTTATGGGAGTTCCCTTGTGTGTAACCCTCTGTCTTTCTCTTGCTGCTTTTAGGAGTCTCTTTGTCTTTAATCTTTGCCATTTTAACTATAATGTATCTTGGTGTGGACCTGTTTGGGTTTATCCTGGTTGGAACTCTCTGCACTTCCTGGGATTGTATGTGGGTTTCCTTCATTAGGTTAGGGAAGTTTTCGGACATTGTTACTTCAAATATGTTCTCAATCCCTTGCTTCCTCTCTTCACCTTCTGGTATTTCTATGATGTGCATGTTGTTGCACTTGATGTTATCCCAGAGGTCTCTTAAACCATCTTCATTGTTTTTTATTCTTTTTTCATTCTGTTGTTCTGTTTGGGTGATCTCTGCTACCTTGTCTTCTAAGTCGCTGATTCTATCCTCTGCTTCATCTAGCCTGCTGTTAATTCCTTCAAGTGAGTTCTTAATTTCAGTAATTGTGTTCTTTAGTTCTAACTGGTTGTTCATTATGATTTCTGCATCCTTCTTTATGTCGTCTCTAAGCTCCTTAAACATGCTTATCATCAGTGTTCTGAACACTGTCTCTGATAGGTTGGTTACCTCTGTTTCATTTGGTTCCATTTATGGAGGTTTCTTCTGTTCTTTTATTTGGGACTCGTTTCTTTGTTTCCCCATTCTGGCTGACTCTCTGTGTTTGCTTGGATGTATTAGGTAGATCCTCTAGAGTTCTTAGTTCTTGCTGGGTTATCTTATGTAGTATGTGTCCTTTATATTTGACTTGCACTACTTCATTCTTCTCCTCTGCGTGTGCTCCAAAGGTGACTTCATGCATTGTGTATATTGTCCTGTTAAAGAAGATCTTTAATTGCTTTTTGCTTGTGAGTATGTGGTGTTAACTCGTAGGCTGACTAGTTGTGAAACTTGGCTCTGCCATCCGCAGGGTGTTCTGTTGTGTGAGGGTTGACCATTTAAATGTGGTTTGGCCTCTATGGGTTCTTGTGCCTGTAGAGAATTCCCTCTGGGTGTGTCACTTATAGGTCAAACCTGGTAGTACTCTGGTTTGGTCAGGAGTTGGCCTCTGGGTGCGTTGAATCTTGTGCCTCTTAAGCTGGGCCCCGGTAGGCAATTTCAGAACAAAGCAAATCACCAAGCACAACAACAACAACAACAAAGAAAAACTCAAATACATTCACATGTAAAAACAACCGACAACCCACACTCAACACAGGCAAAGATGTCAAAGATATAAAGACAAAACAAAACAAAACAAAATGAAAAAACAACAACAACAAAAAAAAAGCAACGCCATTCTTGGCTTAAGCCCACCAAGTCATCTCCAGTTTGTCCTCTGCTGTACCAGAGAGTCCTCTGTGTATTATGCAGGCAGAGCTGGTCACCTGGTGCCCAGAGTGACGTTGGGACTGCAGATTTAGATGCGTGGTGCTGAGGGGTCTGGATGGTAGTGTCTACAAAGTCAGTGCAGTTGCTGTCCTTGCCTGCACATATGTGCACGGAGAGTAGCACCACCAGTCCTGTATCCAGTTCTCCTGAGTCTTAGGGCACTTCTTCTGTGTATGTGTGTGTGTGTCTGTGTGTGTGTCTGTGTGTGTGTGTGTGTAGCAGGCGGGAGATTTCTGAGCTGATAAAAGCCCATGATCCCTGGGAGTGCCTCCGCAGTTGTAATTGCCCTTTCTTCTATTTGCAGAGTCCTTTTTGGCAGGCCAGAAAGGGTGGGGGCTAGGGATGGAGGGGTCTTCTGTCTCCCAGCCCAGCTGTGTCACACTTTTCCCACAAGCCAGAAAAGGTGGTGGCTGGGGGTGGAGGAGTCTCTTCTCTCCTAGCCTAGCAAAAATCACACTCTTCCCAGCCTCTTCCCTGGGTCAGAGCTGCACGCCAGTCTTCCCAGAGCCTGAGCACTAAGGCTCCTCTGTAATCTGACACTACTCCTCAGTTCAGGGGCCAGTTTAAATCTCTGGAAGGGAGGGGTTAGGATTGGGAGAGTGGGGGGAAGGGCCCAGGTATGGAGTTTGTGTCCTTTGTCCGACCTAGGGCCCAATTGCCTGCCCCCCTTGGCAGGAGAGATCAGCTGTGGGACGCAGGGAAAGAGCCCACCTCCTGGCTTTTGTGTTCTCTGTTCTGTCCTGGGATCCCCTGCGTGTCTGCAGCTTTCGGATGCTGGTGGCGTTTCCACAGCCGCAGATGCCGCCTGCGTTTCCACAGCCGCAGATGTGGGCCACGTTTCCACAGTCGCAGATGCAGTCTGTGTCCCCACTCCACTACCTTCCCTCTTCCCCTGCTCACCCAATTTGCCCACCTTCAAGTAATCCTTGCACGAGTCTCTTAGCTGTTCTGCGTGATGAGCAGAGTCCTTTGATGAGTTATAGATGTCCCGTTTGTGATAAGATCCAGAGGAGAACTCAAAAAGTGCGCCCTGCTGCCGCCATTCCTATGACGTCATGTCCGGTATTTTATTATTTTGCTGCAATTGTGAAAGGAATTGGGTTTTTTTGTTTCTTTTTCTGAGATTTCATTGTTACTATATAGGATTGCAGTGGACTTTTGAATGTTGATTTTGTAGCCGGCAACTCTACTGTATTCGTTGATTGTTTCTAATAGCTTTTTGGTGGAGTTTTTAGGGTTTTCTTTATGTTGCATCATGTCATCTGCAAAGAGTGACAGTTTAACTTCTTCATTCCCAATTTGGATGCCTTTTCTTTCTTTGTCTTGCCTGATTGCTCTGGTGAGGACTTCCAACACTATGTTGAAAAGCAGAGGTGACAGGGGACAGCCCGCCGGTCGAGTTCCTGAACATAGAGCAAAGGGATTCAGTTTTTTACTGTTAATTATGAGATTAGATGAGGGTTTGTCGTATATGGCCTTTATCACGTTAAGGTATTTTCCTTCTATACCTATTTTATTAACTGTTTTAATCATAAATGGATGTTGTATTTTGTCAGATGCTTTTTCTGCATCAATTGATATAATCATATGATTTTTGTCCTTTATTTTGTTTATGGGATATATTGCATTGATGGATTTGCATATGTTGAACCACCCTTGTGCCCCTGGGATAAACCTCACTTGGTCATGATGAATAATCCTTTTTTTTAATTTTTTATTTTATTTTTTTAATTTATTGGGGTGACAATTGTTAGTAAAATTACATAGATTTCAGGTGTACAATTCTGTAGCACTGAGTAATCTTTTTAATACATTGTTGCATTCAATTTGCTAGAATTTTGTTTAGGATTTTTGCATCTGTACTCATCAAAGATTGGTCTGGAGTTTTCTTTTTTTGCATTATCCTTACCAGGTTTTGGTATCAGGGTAATGTTAACCTCATAAAAATGAGTTAGGGAGTATTGTCTCTTCTTCAAGTTTTGGAAGAGTTTGAGCAGTACTGGTCTTCGATCCTCTTTGACGGTTTGGTAGAATTCACTAGTGAAGCCATCTGGTCCCGGACTTTTGCTTTTGGGAAGGTTTCGGATGACTGATTCAGTTTTGTTACTAGTGATAGGTCTATTTAGATTTTCCAGTTCTTCATGGGTCAGCCTACGAAGGCTATATGTTTCTAAGAACTTGTCCATTTCTTCTAAGTTATTGAATTTGGTGCCATATAGTCCTTCATAATATTCTTGCATGATCCTTTGTATTTCTGTGGCATACGTGATAACTTCCTCTCTTTGATTTCTGATTTTGTTTATTAGTGTCTTTTCTCTTTTAATCTTAGTGAGTCTAGCCACGGGATTGTCAAATTTGTTAATCTTTTCAAAGAACCAGCTCTTTGTCACATTAATTTTTTCTATTGTCTTTAGTTCTCTATTTTTAGTTCTGCTCTGATTTTTATTATTTCCTTTCTTCTGCTGACCTTGGGTTTCATTTGTTCTTCTTTTTCTAGTTCTTTAAGGTGGAATGTGAGGTTATTTATTTGGGATTTTTCTTGTTTCTTGAGATAGGCCTGTAATGATATAAATTTCCCTCTTAAAACTGCTTTCGCTAAATCCCAAAAATTTTGGTAGGATTTGTTTTCATTCTCATTTGTTTCTGTGTACCTTTTGATCTTTCCTCTTATTTCTTCTTTGGCCTGCTCATTCTTTAAAAGTATGTTGTTTATTCTCCACGTATCTGTGGTTGTTCCTGCTTTCTTTTTGCAGCTGATATCCAATTTCAAAGCCTTGTGATCAGAGAATATGCTTGGTATGATTTCAGTCTTCTTAAATTTGCTGAGGTTAGTTTTATGACCCAATATATGATCTATCCTTGAGAACGTCCCATGTACACTGGAAAAAGAAAGTGTAGTCTGATGTTTTTGGATGAAATGCTCTACAAATGTCAATTATGTCCATTTCATCTAATGTATCATTTAGGGCTGCTGTTTATTTTTTTTCTGTTTGGATGATCTAGTCATAACTGTCAATGATGTATTTAGGTCCCCTACTATAACTGTTTTGGTCAAATTCTCCCTTTAGTTCTGTTATTAGTTGCATGGTATGTCCTCTTGTTGTATAGTCCCTTTTACCATTACGAAGTGTCCATCTTTGTCTCTTGTTACCTTTTTCACCCTGAAGTCTGTTTCATCTGATATCATTATGGCTACACCTGATTTTGTCTGCATACCATTTGCTTGGAGTGTCAGTTTCCACCCTTTCACTTTGAGTTTGTGTTTCTCCTTGTAGCTGAGATGTGTCTCGGAGACAGCATATGGTTGGGTTTAGTTTTTTGATCCAATCTGCTACCCTGTGCCTTTTTATTGGTCAGTTCAGTCCATTTACATTTACTGTGATTATTGATATGTGAGGTTTTCCTATTATTTTATGTTTAGTTTTCTGGTAAGTCTGTGCCTCCATTGTTTCTCTGCCTTTTTGTTGTTGTCTGTTATTTCTGTGTGGTGATATTCTATGATTTTTCCCTCTGTTTCTTCTTTTATTAGAGTATATATTTCAGTTCTGGATTTTTTTTGAGTGGTTACCCTTAAGTTTATGTAAAAGAACGTTTGGTATTTAGAGTGTTCCATTTTCTTCAGTATGCTTACCTTCTCCATACCCATATTCCGGTTCAGGCCTTTACTCTCCCCCTTTTTATGTTTTGGTTGCCACAAATTGTCCCTGTTGATGGTGATTGAATAGCCTCCTGTAGTATTTCTTTTCATGCAGGTCATGTGTTAGAAAATTCCCTCAGCTTCTGTATGTCTGGATAGGTCTTTATTCCTCCTTCATATCTAAAGGATATCTTTGCTGGGTATATTATTCTTGGCTCATAATTTCTCTCTTTCAATAGTTTGAATATTTGGTTCCACTCCCTCCTGGCTTGAGAGTTTCTGCTGAAAAATCTGATGATATTCTCATGGGCTTTCCTTTGTAGGTTACTGTCTTCTTTTCCCTGGCTGCCTTGAGCATTCTTTCTTTGTCATTGATTTTTGACAGCTTCAATACAGTGTGCCTTGGAGAAGGCCTCTTGTGGTTGAGGTAATTAGGTGTTCTATTTGCTTCTTGGATTCTTGGATCCAGTTCTTTCCACAAGTTTGGGAAGTTCTCATCAACTATTTCTTTGAATATATGCTCTATTCCTTTCTCTCTTTCTTCTCCTTCTGGTATGCCCATTATTCTTATATTTCTCTTTCTGATGTAGTCAGAACGTTCTTGTAGAGTTCTTTCATTTCTTGTCAGTCTCAAGTCTCTTTCTCTTCTATCCGTGTCACTTCCAGGTTTCTATCTTTGATGTCACTGATTCTTTCCTCCATCTGGTCACCTCCTCTACCTAAGCTGCCTATTTCATTCTTCATTTCTTTTATTGAGTTCTTCATCTCCATAAATTCTGTTTGGTTCTTTTTTAAAATTTTAGTATCTTTGGTAAAATGTTCATTTTGTTGTTTGATTGTGTTTCTGAGTTCATTAAACTGCATGTCTGTGTTTTCTTGCTGCAATCTTGAATTCTCTGTCATTTAAGTCACATATTTCCATATCTTTAAGTTCATTTTCGGAAGACTTTTCATTTTCTAGCTGAGCTGTCTTGTTACCTTGGTTATTCATGGCAATTAATGATTTATCGTTTCTCTTCCTAGATATCTACAGGGTGGGTTCTGCAACAGGTTGATAAAAAGAGGTCTTTCTTTAATTTTCCAGTTGGTGTTGGGAGAATGTTTTATTTTTCTCTCTGACTGCAGGCTTTTATTCTCTCTCACATTGTAGTGTTATGTTTTCTCTTCAGTATTCCAGCTTCTCACACAATAGGGGCATTCCCTGGAAGGCGGGCTTCTCCTTTGTGAACTGTTCACCTGGGTCGTAGGGTGCCATGTCCTTGTAGGGATGCGGAGAGCTTTTGAATTTCCAAAGCTTTTCCTGGACCAGATTCAGAGCCCATGAGTTTCAGCTGTTCTGTTTACTCCTGCCGGGATCCGACTGGAGGCAAGGATAGGTGGGGACAGGGGCGGGGTGGGTTGTGAGAGGTGGCCTAGAGCAATGGCGACGTCCACCACAGCCAGTCCTCCTTCCACAGCTCCCTCCCCTTTGCTGGAATCTAGTTGGGCTACGAATCTGTGTTCGCGGACCACAGTTCTCAGTACTGCAAATATTCTGTTCTTTTGATCTGACACTGCTACTGTTTTGCTTCTAGCACCGGGCAGTTGGGGGTGTGGCAAGCTCTGGGAGGGTAGAGAGGGGGCAGTTAGTCTCAGTTCCTAACGCTTCCATCTCTGCAGCAGTGAGGGCTTAAACCACCATTTTCAGCCTTCTTTCCTCAGTCTTTGCTCTGAGGTCTCTGCCGTGAGCGTTGGGTTCAGCCGTGTTATATGCTGTCCCCTCAACCCTGTGGGCCATAAAAGGAGCCCTAGCAGTCCGAGTTCTTCCCTCTCCCACAGCTGCAGTAGTTCCGGGATGCAGTGAGCTCAGAGCACTGAGCTAGGTCTGCGTCCTGAGCCCACGCGGCACCATCTCCGCACTTCTCCCTTCCCTCCTCCCCCGCTCATGCAGTTTGCCCACCTTTAGGTGAGTTCAGTAGTGAGCCTCTTCGTCTTTCCTGTCTGCTGCGCAGGGAGTCATTTGTGTAGTTATAGTTTTTCAATTTGTTGTAAATTTCAGAGGATATTTCAAGAGACTCACCTCATACCACCATTTTATGACGTCACTTCATGTTTTTAAAGAAATCACTCTGGGGGAAAAATAACTTGGGCTGCTATAGGAAGCAAAGAAGGAAACCAAAAAAAAAAAAAGGTCATAACTGCCCTGATCAGTAAAAGCTTAAAGTCTCACTCAGCCAGCAATTTAAATTGGTAAGAACTGGAAGAACTTGCGGTGGAACAGCCAGCATCAGGGGTGCTGGCAGGGCGGGGCAAGGATAGAGGCAAAGGAGAGACACAGAAAAAAGGAAATAGGAGCCACTCCAGGAGTTCTAGTGCAGTGCTAGAAGAAATTAAGAGAAATGTGAGAATCTGCAGAAATATTTGTATTGCATAGTAATCAACTGTGTGTTTATCTGAGGGATCCTGAACAGAGCCCACATGGGATAAAACATTTGTGCTGCCTCTTGTTCCCGAATTGTGGTGGAAGGTTCCCGGGTTGAGTCACTCACAGAGGCCTGTCCCCGTCCTTCCCACCTTCTGGGCTTTGCTGCTCTGTCATCCACTGACCCTCTCACTATCTCCCCAGTCCTCATTTTCCCTTCCAACTGTCACGGACTCTCCATGAGTCCCCCTTACAGTCACTCCCTTGCAAACCCTCAGTTTGCCTCCTCTCACCTGGTCAAACCTCACTTCTGATTCAGTCCTGTGGCTGTTGCCCATCCACCCAGCCCATACGCCTTGGCTCATTTGCACCCCCCCTTCCTCCCTTCTGCCCTCTATCACCTCTTCCCTCTCCGCTCAGCAGGGAGTGTTGCTGGTTTCCCTGGAAGACCAGAAGCGCCCAGCCCAAAGCAAATGTGCACTGTGCTCTTGCTACGCTCACAGCCACCTAGTCTGTGCGAACGTCTCTTAGACTGGCTCGCAGCCCTGCCTTCCTCTGCAGCCCTGCCTGCCACCCAACACAAACCTTAAGGAGGCCTGGTCCTACCAGTTCTCTGCTCTTCACAGAAATACCTTCAAAGAGGTGTCTTCACATTCACCTGCCTGCCTTCATGCTTCACCCTTGCCACTGACTCAGGTCCAAAACTTTGGAGTGCCGTGGGCTCCTCCCCGCCAACCCACCACATCACAGTGTTCCCATCTAGTCCATCAGCTCTGCCTTCAGAGTAGAGACAGAACCCAACCACTGGTTGCCCTGCACCCACTGCTCCCACCCTCATCTTTGGTGTCGTTATGTCCTCCTCTGATCTGTTGTCAGCAGAGGAGCAGCAGCAGCAGTCCTTTCCAAGTGATTGAGGTGCTGGCCCTCCTCTGCTTAGAAACCTCCAGTCTTCTCAGGTCCCTCAAAGTAAAAGGTGGTGTTTTTACAGGGTCCTCCAAGATTCGACAGGATCTAGGTTTGCCTAGCCAGCACACCCTTTCTCTTGGCCTCCCCAGAACCGTGCCCTCCAGCCACAGGCCCCCTAGCCATTCTGTCACCCACAGCATGCGCCAGCCTCTGGGTCTTTGCGCTTGTTCCTCCCTCTGCCTGGAATGTTCATGCCCAGACAGCCTCGTAATTTATTCCTGGGTTTTATTTAGACCTTTGTTCAAATGTCGTGCAGAGAAGCTCTCTCTTCATCCCAACCGAAATAGGAGGCCCTCCTCAGCTGTCTGTCCCCCTGCTGGATTTTCTCAGTACTTCTTACCACCTGACATACTGTAATTTGTTTCCATTCTGTCTCCATTTACTGGAATATGTGCTCCACTATTGCAGGGCTATTGCTAGGGAAGTGTCTGGCACATGAGTGGTGCTGAGTAACCACTAGTTAAATGAAAGGTGTTGACTTATGAATCCCAAGACCAGGGCCTTGGTGCCTTTGAATCTTGAACGAGGACTTATGACTTAGAGTGGCCTTGTGTCCCCACTGCTTAGCCCCTATGGCTGTTGTGTGTGGTGACCATGCCAGTCTGCCAGGGGGAATGTAGTGCCTGTGGCTTATAGAGCACACTGGGATGAACCAAACATTTGTGGCACTCTTGAAAAATTTCCTTGTTTTACATTGTCCTAAATAGTCCTTTTTGAGGTCTATGAATTTTGGTCTTTTTATGTCTTCAGTTCATGGTAAAAATCAATTATCAAAAAGTTGACAGATTTTTTTCTACCACATAGTTTCTCTGATTCTCAAATTTCTTCCCACATGCCAGGATAACAAAAATTGTCACGACATCCAATGTATGTATCAGATCTGTAAAATCCCCCAAATTACGGTTTGAATAAAGATGGAAGAGTAAAGGGTGGCAAGCTGGTAGCATAGCATTTCAGCACTAGATTCACAGTAAAAAGTATAGCTTTCTCCCCTGTCTAGTTTGAGAAGAACACAAAATCCGATTTGCTGCTCAAGGACCTCTATGTGGAAAATGCTCATCTGATGAAAGCACTTCAGGTCACTGAAGAGAAACAACGAGGGGCTGAGAGAAAAAACCGCATCTTGGAAGAAAAAGTTAGAGCTCTCAACAGACTGATCAGTAAGGTCACTTCAGCATCCCTCTCTGTGTAAAAGACTGTTTTCCTGGAATTCATTTTGAAAGAGCATCTTTTACAATTAAGCGACTGTGATTCCATAATTTTCTATGGCTCATTGGCCATGCACCCCTGGACATATGAGCCAGATGCTAGGGAAATAGACATGTTGGAAAAGACTACATTTTTGTAAGTGATCCTGGATAATTTCCTTGTAAAATTGCCAATTGTGTCACTCAGTGGTGAAATCAGATTATGGGGGCTCTCAGCAACAAACGACTAAAGAAAATGGTAAAACGATTTCAATGTTGTGCTTTTGACTTTGCCTGCAGAGATTAAAATGCAAAATTAGGGCTCTGTACAGTTTTACCATTCCTGTTACTACTTTGGGTTTAGATCATTAGTATTCTCAATGGTGGGTCTATACAAACATTACAGAAAGGCTTCACTTGCTGTTACTGACACTCAGAGATAAAGGACAAAGGACTGGAAGTACCTTCAGATGTTTGGACAGTGCTTATTTTAGGTCTGTAGACTCAGGGATGATGGGATTTACTGTGAATGCAGTCTTCTCCTCATTAAAATGTCATCACACTGGAAATTGTATTATATGTTAAAAAAAGTATCCAAAGTACACATAAATTATGGTCATTCAGTTTAACAGAATAAACTACTGTAGTATGAAGAGTCACTGTTTGCACTAAACGTTTCTATTAAAATTGATTAACTGCTGTTTTTTTCTAATTATGAAATATTCCAAACATAGAGAAAAATAGTTTTATAAAAAAACACTGTTGTGCCCATCAAGTAGATCTACTAAAAGCATTCTACTACAACATTCTACTACAAGCATTCTACTACAACATTACCTCTACCTAGAGGTACAGACCCTGTCCTTCTTCCCCTTCCTGGAGGCAACCACTATCCTACAGCTACTGTGTCCCATCCCCTTTTGTCTGTACATTTACTGTACATGCTTGTATGAGAAAAACTTTAAAGCATTATGGAAAGACCCAAAGACTGGAACAGATGGAAAGCTCAGTTCTTGGATAGGAAGACTCAGCATTACTGATTAATGTACTACATTCCCAATAAAAATACAAACAGGTGTTTCCTGCCCCAATCAACTGCTTGTCCCAGAATTGGGACAGTTCTAAAGTTTGTATGTACAACTAGATAAGCAAATTAAATAATCTGGAAAACTCTGAAAAAAAAAGAGCATTGAATAGGAATTAGTTCTACCAGTTATTAAAATAGCAAGTCTCAATATAGTTAGGGTTACATGGGTATATACATTTGTCAAAACTCATCAAAGGGTACATGTCTTCATTCACTTTGGGTTTCTGGCTAGGATTAGAGTGACAAGAAAATTGGATCTAGTAGACCTACAAAACACTGTCAACCAACTAAAGTTTATAGAATGCAACAGCCAACAATAGCAGAAGTCCACCTGGAACATTTACCAAGCTAGACAATATTCTGGGCCTTGAAACAAGTCTCAAAAAAATTAAAAGGAGTCAAGTCATATAAAATATGTTCTCCAACCACAGTGGAATTAAATTAGAAATCAACACTAGAATGGTATTTGGAAAATCCCAGTATTTGGAAACTGAATAACACACTGCCAAATAACCCACAAAGCAAAGAGGAAAATCAGAAAATATTTTGAACTGAATGAAAATGGAAACACAACATACCAAAATTTGTGGGGTGGAGCTAATGCATTACTTAGGGGAAAATTCATAGCACTAAATACCTGTATTTAGAAAAGAAGAAAGGTCTCAAAATCAGTGACTTCAGCTTCTACCTTAAATAACTGGAAAAAGAAAAGCAAATTAAACCCAAAGCAAGCAGAAAAAAGGAAATAATAAAGATGACAGCAGACGTCAACAGAAGAATGGGTTGGCAAAATATATGCTACAGGTTAAGCCCAGCCCCATGGCCTGTTTTTGTAAACAGTTATATTGGTATAACCACACCCATTCATGTATGTATTGTCTCTGCATGGTTTTGTGCTACACCATCAGCCATGAGAGACTGTGGCCTACAAAGTCTAAGATACAGAAAAAGTTTGCTGAGCCCAACCGTAGAAAACAGGAAAAAGAAAAAAAAGCCAATGAAGCCAAAGGCTGATTTGTTGAAATTAATAAAATCAATGAACCTCTAGCCAGGATGATCAGGATAAAGAGAAAAATCATTTACCAATATCAGGAATAAGAAGTGCCATCACTACAGAATACAAAAAGCATAATAAAACAATAACACTTTATCAATAAATTCAGTAACATATAATGGAGCAAGCAAATGGAAATTATCAAAGCTCACTCTAAAAGAATAAACTGAGCAGCCCTATATCTATGAAAGAAATTGAAACCGTGATTAACCTTCCTACAAATGTTTTAAATGTGGATTCTACTAAACACTTCAGGAAGGTATAAAGCTTATACAAACTTCCAAAAAATTGAAGAGGAAGAAGTATTTCCCAACTCGTTGTATGGCAGGATTACCCTGGTCCTCACAGACATGACAAAAGAACACTACAAACCAACAACATCCCTTGGGAAAACACAGAAATTCTAAACAAAATTTTAGCAAATCAAATCCAACAAGAAGTAGTAACACATCATGACCAAGTGGGGTTATGCCAGGAACGCAGGGTTAGTTTAACGCTGGGAAAAAAAATTTATCAAAGATCAACATCTCTCCCCAAAAAAGATTCATACCCAGATGGTTCTATAGGTATTAAAGCTATTTAAAAGATTACATTTCTATTTAAAATAGGCAAATGAACGAGCACCAACTCATTTTCTATAGCAGACACTGACAACCAAAGCTGGCTGTGGCCATTTGGTGTTCCCCCCTTCTTATTGTTAACGTCCCCTCACTGATCTGGGCAACCTATGAACAGACTCACTGAAGGGATATGGCAGAAATGGTGGTAGTCCAGTACCAGGCCGCACCTTTCAGAAAAACTAGCAGTGCCCACTTATATCCTCTTAGCACTGTAGGAGTCCTGAACTGCCAGGTAAGCCCAGCTTGACCTTGCAGGAAAGAACAACATGAAAGGTGAGACCACACAAAGATGGGAGGTCGAGCCAGCCACTCACCATCTGAATACAACCGCACCAGAGACCCCAAGCAAGATCTGCAGAACCACTCAGCCGAGCCAGTCTGCCACAGAATTGTGAGAGCTAATAAAACGGTGTGGTTTAAAGCCATGTTTTGGGTGATTTGTTTCATAGGAACAGATAATTGACAATACTAACAAAGGATGGACATGCATACATGCACATATTCCCTTCTTCCAAAACACTAGAAACCAGCAGCACTCACAGTTGCAAAATTCCCCAGTAAAATAACAGCAAATCCAATATTGAGGTTCACTGAATGGTTAACACACTCTGGCCAAAAGTGTAGCCCAGGGAATGCAAGCAGTTCAACAATAGAATTTTATTTATATAATTCATAACAGGGAAATAAGTGAGAAACCATATGATCATTCAACTTCCAAAAAGCACGTTTGGAAAAATATTTATTAATTACTACTGTTTTATTTCTAATTATGGTATTTATTTTGAGGCTTCGATTTGCACTGAGGGAAGCCACAAGTTTTGGTATTTTTTCTGGAGAAGTATAGGACAGAAAGATTGAGAAAGGAGACCGTGGCTTTCCAATCAAGTCATGAAAAAGCTGCCAGCAATTAGCAACAGCAGTCAACATTTTTCTGAAAATTCTAGACAACAAAATCACTGTGAAAAAGAAATGAGTTCATATAAATAGAATGTGGCCAAGTCATAATTTGCAACTTTCATACATGTATCAGCCAAAGCCAGTTAGAAAATAGATTCCATTCACATTAGGAATAAAAATTAGAAAATAATTGAAAACCATTAAAAAGAAATGGGATTGTAACCAACTAACAGTGAACATATGGATGGTGGTATTTAGTAGGTGAAGGGGGAACTTTGATTTTCTATACTGTATATTTTAGCTACCCACAATAAGAAAAAAATGGTGTTTAAAATTCTAGCCACAATTCTAAATACCAGTCAATATAAATTGATGAAAACCTCTAAAATTTTTTATTTTCAACTAACTGTGTTTCCCCGAAAATAAAACCTAGCTGGACAATCAGCTCTAATGCATCTTTTGGAGCAAAAGTTAATAAAAGACCTGCTCCAAAAGACGCATTAGAGCTGATTGTCCGGCTAGGTCTTATTTTTGGGGTAACACGGTAGAATACATTCATTTCAAATAAGGATATACTTTATTATTTTATTGGGGGAATTAAACACAAAACAACAGTATAATTTAAGTTCAGGAACGATAGTGGGCTAATATGATAGTGGCCTTCACGCCATTTATCTATCCTCAAAGCTGACTCGTGGACTTTGGGGCTCACCTGTGTGCATGGTTCCATGTGCTCTGGGAGTAAATATGAAAGAAGTGACTTCACACCCACAGTTAAAATATCAACATCATTCATCCCATTTACTAGGGAAATTTTCTTTATTGTTTATCAGCAGAGATTTAGATTAAAATCTCTTCTAGCTACAAAAACTGTGGGAAGAAATTTGTTTCTTTTTTTAAAAAGGCATTTATTCAGCATCATGATCAGACTATTACATTTAGCAATCAGCAGCATGGGTGCAAATAAAAACACCCTACATTAAAACCCTTTGTTGGAATGCTTTACTTTCTACAGAACAGAAACTAAAATAACATGTTATACAATTGGTCACAAATAAGTCCTTTTTTGCCCATACACATGAGTATTGTCTAAAACATGTCTTTGTGAGTCCCTGCCACCACTGTGCTTGGCTGAGTTCACAAATCTCTTATAACCTGTAGATTCCCTGTCACTTCTCTGGCTCTTTGGGGAGAAACTACTTTCAATAATGAAAGTAATCTGCAAAGGGCAGCCTACTCCCCTAAGTAGGTTTACTATGAAAACACAGCTCCACATCCTAAATGCTTCTGTAACTTGATTTTGGCCAGAAACATTCCCCTATATAATGCATGTATAGTAGGTGCAAGGTACCAGGCTTATCTAGTCTTTTCAATTTGAATGCCTCTTTCAGATTACTGGGCTGGATGGAGGGGACTAGTGGGGAAAGGCCAACGACGACTAGGCAGGATCACTCTGGGCCTGTCCAACTCCTACCATTCAGTTCACTGGACAACAGAAACTTCCCTCCACTTACATGACCAACTTTTCATGTGACTTTTCTGTCCATATGAATCTGGGGGAAAAATGTACATAGTTTCTTTTCTAGTCCTAATTTCTATTTCCCTTTCCAAAGTGGTGATACTGCTGCTCACCCCACAAGTTCAGACAGACAAGAGACCAGCCACCACTGCTGGAAACAGGCAAATCCATTGTGTCCTTTTTTTCCATCCCAAAAAGCCAGACAATTATCATTAAACATTACATGTACTGAAAATTTTTATAGAACATCATCTCCATGTGCCCATGTGATCTGGAAGCACATATTCCAGAAAGTCAGCTCCCCGACTTAAATAATGCACACCACCAGGAACAACACAAGATGTACAGGGACCTACTTTCTCCCTAAACAGCCAAGTGAAACTCTCTTACTGTTTAAAAGATTCAAATGTAATAAATGTTTACTTCCTTTAAACACACACACACACACACACATTGCAGTAACTGTAAGAATGTTATGATTATAGATACATATACAAAAAAAGGAGGAATCCTGTACAACAGAAAAACAAAGGATACTCCTTAGCCAAATATTCTGGGTTATATTAAAGAATGTAACTTTTAAAACCAAAGGGGTGGGGGAGTGTGGAGAAGGAAGTGTAGAAGTTTCTGTGGATGGGTTCAGCGTTGCAACACAGGGAAGCTTGGCAGTGCCTCAGTGTGAGGTCATGACAGGACATGCTCCAGAATTCCTTGTCTGATCAGCTGCTCACACTTCCACCGAGGTAGAAAGTGCTAAGGGGAATAGTAGGGGAAAGAAAGAGAAATGATTAGTAAGAATTTTAAATTGGGCCGGCCCAGTGTCTCAGGTGGTTGGAGCCCCGTGCTCCTAACACCGAGGTTGCCAGATCAATTCCCACATGGGCCAGCGAGCTGCACCCTCTACAGCTAAGATTGTGAACAACAGCTCTCCCTGGAGCTGGGCTGCCGGGAGCTACCGTGTGCTGCCGTGGGCTGCTGTGAGTGGCCCAACGACAGCATGGGCCAGACAGCTGCGCCCTACACAACTAGACTGAGAAACGACAACTTGAACCAGAGTTGGGGGGGAGGCAGAAGAAGGAGGAAAAATGAATTTTAAATTACATTTTCTATCATTAAAAAGCAGCAACTGATTATACATTTTTCAAATTCTAACAGTTATATAGTTAAAAGCTAAACTTAAGTATATCTGCTGTTTTCATCAACTGACGCAGACCTGTACTGAACTGATTTTTATAAACAAATTCATAGTTTCCTTAAGTTAAATATAAAGAGTTCTGAATTCCAGTATGTAGTTTCCTTAGTGTTTGCATTTTGAATTTATGCACAGAAAACCTAGGTAGGTGAGATTTTGGGACACCAGATTACAAACAATACAACTTATTAGGAAGACCAACGAAGGAACATCTCCATTAAACCTTTTCTAGGATTTTAGTCTGAACATTTATTCTAATAACAATGACAACTTTACTCCTGTACTTTTCAAGGATTAAAACTATTTATAACCTCTGAAATTTGTGCTGTTCACAGTGTATGAAGACACTGGTACCCAGCTAACGCTCGTCCTCCATATCCTAAGAGGATACCGTTCTCATTCTGAAGTGGAAAGGAGTATCCTTGTCTGATTCCCTCTCAACACACGGAGGTTTAAAACAGAAATGAATATTTCCTAAATTGGAATGAGATGGTGCAGGAAGACTTTCCAAGCTCATGGGTGACCAAAGTAATCCCAAGGCAAAGACAGACATACTTGTAAAAACAAAAAACAGTACATTAGAAAGTCACTGCCGCAGGACAGATTATCAGAAGTAGTCAAGGAAGCAAAATGTAACTTCAGCGGCACTATGCACCTAAAGGTCCTTCCTCACGAACTCAAAGGCCTCATGCAAGACCCATGATCAAACACTCATAAATGCCTCCAAACCAGTCAAAAGACACACGGGCCAAAGACTATTATGTAACTTGTTAACTGGATTACTAGAAAGCCTTTAGAATGTAAAATGTACAAAAAGGGAGAGGAAAAAAACAAATTATTGGGGCCGGCCCGGTGGCTCAGGCGGTTAGAGCTCCATGCTCCTAACGCCGAAGGCTGCTGGTTCGATACCCACATGGGCCAGTGGGCTCTCAACCAGAAGGTTGCCAGTTCAATTCCTCCAGTCCCGCAAGGGATGGTAGGCAGCGCCCCCTGCAACTAAAATTGAACACGGCACCTTGAGCTGAGCTGCCTCCCGGATGGCTCGGTTGGAGCGTGGGCTCTCAACCACAAGGTTGCCGGTTCGACTCCCTCAAGGAATGGTGGGCTGCGCCCCCTGCAACTAGAAAACGGCAACTGGAGCTGAGCTGCACCCTCCACAACTCAGACTGAAAGGAAAACAACTTGAAGCTGAACGGCACCCTCCACAACTAAGATTGAAAGGACAACAACTTGACTTGGAAAAAAGGCCTGGAAGTACACACTGTTCCCCAATGAAGTCCTGTTCCCCTTCCCCAATAAAATCTTAAAAAAAAAAAAAAAAAAAAAAAAAATTATTTAACAACTTTTCCAATGTCTTCTAAAAAGTGGATTTCTGATTTTTAGAATAACAGAAACATGTTTGTCATACTGACAAGCGTAAGTGATTGTATGGTAAGAAAATATCTCCCTATTAATGTTTTACATTATATGGATAATATACACCATAGATTGCATAGAAAACTGATTTTAGATGTCGTCAGACATTTTAGAAGTCCCTTAATATCAACTACAGTAGGTTTTATGTTTTTTATCTTTTTCCCATTTTTATAACAGCAGGTAGGGCAATACTGAGAAACAAAGTTAAAAGCATCATCAAGGCAAAGGCTCTTCATGGTCCACACAGGAAACGACTGTCTAGCACAGGAGCAGATGGAGGAGGGACTCAGCTAGGTTTCTGCCTGCCCCAGCCCTACGCAGGTACTCCCTGACAGTGAGGAATCACCACTGGGGCCCACCAGGTGAGAAGATGAGCTATAAAGCTTGAGAAAGAAATTCAACCACAGGACAGTGTTTAGGAAGAAGTTACATTTTCTTCTATCTTGTTTTATGAGGATAGCTTTGTTCCTGTGAACCAAAGCTTCACACCGGATCCTCCAGAAATACAGATTTCTATGAGCATTAATTTATACTTTTATTTTTCATTTTAAAACTTTTATTTATTTTTTTAAGTGTGTTTTTCCAGGACCTATCAGCTCCAAGTCAAGCAGCTGTTCCAATCCAGTTGTAGAAGGCACAGCTCACACTGGCCCATGCAGGAATCGAACAGGCAACCCCAGGACAACGAGCATCGTGCTCTAACCAACTGAGCTAACCGGCTGCCCCAGAACATTAGTCTATATTAATATTAGTATTAACTCATTAGTATTATTCAACTAAGTATACTACTACTAAGAGGACAGTGGGAGAGAACTTTTGCCTTATCCCTGAAAATCTGTCTTTAAAATATTCAACCTTTTTTTTTTTAGAAAATTACTCAAAATTCTAAGGGTATTTGACTAAGATATCAAGTCATCCTCTCTTAGGGAAATAAGCCCAAGAACCATATGATCTGAAGGCATCAAAGGCATTTTTGCTCCAAGGCATACAAAGGCTTAGGGTCATTAGACACTAACTGGTTGATAACAAGATGGGAGGCAAAGAAAGAGAGTGGTTTTCATTAGGTCATTTTTCCTCCTGTATTAATGTGACTACAAACAAGATAGGATAAAGGACGGCCAGATGGCTCAGTTGGTTAGAGCTGAGCTCTTTAACAACAAGGTTGCCAGTTCAATTCCCACATGGGATGGTGGGCTGTGCCCCCCAGCAACTAGACTGAAAATGGCGACTGGACTTGGAGCTGAGCTATGCCTGGAGCTAATGGGTCCTGGAAAAGACACACTGTTCCCTAATATTCCCCAATAAAAAATTATTTAAAAAAAAGCCAGACCTTTATTAAAAAAAAAAAAAAAGGATAAAAATAAATTTAGATAATGTGAATTAAGCTAATGCGCACTTGAAGAATTCTCAGGAAATAATAAATACCGGGAGTGCCAAAAACATTATATACATTTTAAGAGATGTTTTCTATGTATTACTTTTCGAAATTGAATTGAATTACAGTAGCAAAGTGTAGTATGACAGTTCACTCAAAAGATGTTTGTGGGAATGATCGATTTTACTTCCAACAAGATGGCACCCCATTGGACTTCCACCAAGACATTAGAGCTTACCTCAATGAAAACTTGCCAGGACAATGGATAGGACGAAGAGGTGCAGTTGAGTTTCCCCCACGTTATCCTGACTTAACAACCCTTGACTTTTTCCTATGGGGGACCTTAAAGAATGTGGTGTACCATAGAAAACCGGCTACACTGGCGTTACTTCAGGAAGAAATTGAAACAGCATGTGCAGCAATACAAGTGGACGCTTTGGTCAATGTTGCTCAGGCAGTAGTTTGCCGTAATCAGAAGTGTCTGGATGCTGATGGTAACCACTTTGAGCACCTCTTGTAATTGCAGAAGTCAAACGTGACTTGTATTCATCTTTTGTTATCGGTATATATTGAGTATTACAATTTTAATACAGTTTTTTCCTTTCCTAAAATATGTATACCACTTTTTTGACACCCTCTGTATATTGAGATTCTTAGTAAGGAAAAATTTAGTTTAAGTTACAACTTCATAATTTTAGTCTTTCCCTATTAAATTCTGTTATGTTTATGTATTACTTAAAAATTTTTGATCCACATCACTATTTATTTGCTAAAGAATTAGGATTTATTTATATGGTGAAGTACAAGCTGAAAATGAGTACTGAGCACCTTTTTAATTAATTGTAATTTGAAGAAAGGTGTTAAATTCAACATTTTAACAATGCCTTAACTAGAATAATGCCCATGTGATAATTTCCCTGGAAAATGCTTAAATACAGGCAATATTCTAGTAAATTAATTAACGTTGCCTTAACATTTCTTTGTATTTAGAAAAAGTAGTCTTATATTGAACATAATGCCTAGATATAAATGATCAACACAAGGTAATGTTTATTTTACTACTGATTTCAATGTTTCCATCATGCAACACTCTTACAAGATTTAAAGTATCTTAAGACGAGAAATACCTGGCTATTTTTTTTTAATAGGACTGAAGTACCATCATCAACTTCAAATTCTCCATAGTCTTTTAGACAGCGCACCTGAAAGGAAAAACAAAAGTTTTATCTAAATTATTTTTTAATACATAGTAACCATAAAGTAAATAACGATTATACAAATACCCACAGTAAAGGTACTAGGCATTTTTCTGTGTACTTAGGCCTAGTACTCCTACTGTGGTATTCTAGTAGTTCCAACTGTCCTATTTTAATGGGAAGGAAGAAGAAAGGCAAAATCTCGGAATATATGTGTATGTCGCGCTGACAGCAAGAAAACCCAGGTAGCTGCTAAGGGGAGACATCATTGCATTCTTTCCCCTATGCAAAGCCTGAAATATCAACAGTTGAAATACATATTTACAAAGAAAAGAGAACGTTTTAGATCTACTCCAACCTGCCTCTTATAGATTCCTCACATGAAATACCAATATCTGAGAATAGGACATAGGTAAGTCTCCAAAATTTGTTTTAAAAAAATTTTTCCAATCTCCTTTCATATTTACACTCTTCCCCAGAAATACTTAAAAGTGTACCATGAAAGAGAAGATGCAGACGCATGTTATAAGAATCAGGAGAGGTTTTTAGTTGGAAGATGGGAGGGATAAGGCAGCCTTTTGATAACCACTTCTGCAACTGCAAAGAAGGAATGTCCCTAAAGAGAAGGTTGGCTATAGCTCCAACTGCTGCCACAGGAAACCATGATGTTTTCTCATCTTCTATGAGAACTCGGGACTGGAGTTGTCTGCCTGAGTACTAGGATTGGTACTAGCAAAGCCAACTCCAGCAGCAAGTTTCAGCATCTACTTTTCCTAGGTCATTTCATTATGTCCTATAATTCCTCTGGATTCTTACCATGACTCCCCAAGGTATTTTAA